>NW_008824029.1:89099-99906 GCF_000699105.1 Pygoscelis adeliae
TGGAAGTAACAGGCACGCAGAGGCCCAGGGAGCGCCCCAGTACCTCCAAATGCCTCCCACCAGTCCTGTGGACCCCCCTGCCAACGGCGGGAGGCGAGGACATGGGAACGAGGGCTAGACCTCATCTTTTATCAGATCAACCCGCAGTTGTTGATCAACCAGACAAGTGTTGGGGCACAGAGCCCCCTTGCCACCGGTCTGAAGCAGAAGCCTGAAGAAGAAATACCTTATTTTCTCTATAGCTCTGCCAGTCTAATAAAAATAATTTTAAAAAAAATAATAATAAAAAAACAACCTTCCAGAAACCACCTCCATTCATATGCTGAGACCGCGACGAGTACCAGCAGCACCACGTCCGACCTTCCCCCGCACCCGTCGGCACCACGCGCGTTGCCGGCGCTGCAGCAGGCGAGCGGCACTGCGAGCGAGCGCCCTGGAAGGCAGCCAGCAGCCAGCAAAGAGACCTGTCCAAGCCATCGGGATGGATACACAGATAAACCAGGTCAGCTAAGTGTTTCCATTCAGGCCAGACAGTGACTAAGAGACGGCATTAATTTGTTACTCAGCCGAAGTTAAACTTTTCAGACCCAGAAGAGCCAAATGGTTGTTCCAAGTGAAAAAATACTGCAGGATGCATTCCTTCGCCCTGTCCCAGGAATACCCGGGGATTCATGATTTCAGGATGGAGCTGACAGCTCTTTCATATATCACAAAGAATAACAAACTAACCTTTCTGTTTTTCTTTTCACTCCCCAAATGCTATTTACTGGTCGCAAGAAGACGCACGTCATGTTCACGCAGCACTCCGGGGAGGTGGAAGGCTGTATGAGCTCCACATGCTGTTATTGCAGCAGATCAAATGAACACAGAAAACAAAAATTTGTTTTATTGGCATTACTGCTGTCAGCACAGAGAATAAAAGAGCGCACACGAGGGAGCATCCACCTTCCACCCCTTTCTGGATTCAACGTAATGGCACACATGAGCTTTACCCAGAGATGTGAGACCAAGAAACAAAAACAGATGAACCCTTCAGTGCTTGGATGCTCTTCCAAATTTCTTTGAAATTCGATATACTGCTCAAATACCTGCGACTCTCGCACAGTGCCCAGGTGCTGTGGGGACCAGCACGCCCAGGCGATGGGGCAGCAGCCCGATGCCTTGCTGCAGAGCCCAGCAATCCCAACACCCAGCTGTCACAGCGACAGCCTTTTCATTTATTTGCTCCTTTTTGGGCCTCCAGAAAATGGCGTTTTCAAGGACCAGACTCAGAGCCAGGCAGGACTCACGTACAACACCACGTAAGGTGCCACAAAATCCCAAGACGGTGGCAGCCATGCACAGCAAATGCAGGGGGAGGCATCCCCAGCCCCCTCTGGTGCCACAGCCCCTCTGGTGCCGCAGCCCTTCGGCCCCCGGGCTGAGGCTGCAGAGCCCAGGGCACTGTGGGGTCCCCTGGGTGCCCCACACCACTGCCGCACATCTGCTGCCTGCAGGCAGAGGAGATTTCACTCCATCAACCTGGAAAAATGCTGCGCAGCAGAGCTCTAAACAAACGTACTGTCACAGAGATTGCATCCGACTTCATCTGAAACACCAGCTTCAGGAAACTAAGAGCAAAACATATGTCTATGACATGATACAGCCTCAGTAAATCCTTGCAAAAACACAGACAATGTAATACCCACATCTTATTTTATAGAAATATAATGCTTTCTCCCAGTAGGTCAAACCTGGGGCTCTGCAGAGCCTCTCAGCTCCAGCACCCCTCTTCTGCAAATCTTCAAAATAAGGTATGCCGAGGTGCCGTGCCGCAGAGCTAGAAATCAAACTCACCTCCACCGTCCAGCACAAGATCCAGCACACCTCGCTGTTGCCTGGCCCCTTTTGAAACCCCCCCAGTCCCTTCTCCTCCATCACTCGGAACCTGTGGACCAGTTTTAATGCATTATCAAACAAGTTTAAGAAATCCCTTTGGGGCAGTGGGGTGACGTAAGTGCCCACAGAGGCCCCAGCCCCGGTAAGGACCTTTGTGGCAGTGTGCTGTCACTTGAGGGACAGCGCGGTGATGGTCCTCATACCCCCGCGGATGTGGAGACCAGGGAGGAAGGTGATGTGCTGACTCCACCCGGTCTCCAGTAAAACTCCTGCCAACTTCAGCCAAGCTGGGCTGCCATGCAGGAGGGCAGCTAAGCCCGGCATCCACGCACAAGGCGAGAAGCACGCGAAAAAGCGACTCTTACGTTCACACAGGGCATCCTCCCGTGGCAGGTGATGCATATTGGAAGGACTGTGCCGAAATGCAGCGGCCGCTCAGGTGGCAGGTGACACATGCTGCGTGCAAAATCCACATCTCTAAAAGCTGCTTGGGCTTTTAGAGCTGGGCAGGGCTCTGCCACTCCTCCTCTTGCCGCCCACGGCCCTTCCTTGTCGCACCTACTCCCTGGACCCCACCCTACGGCTCCTGCCCGTGTCCTCATGCTCACCCCATCCCGCCGGCTCCTGCCCACCTCCGGATCAGTGAGCATGGGGATGCCTTCAAAACTAGGGTAATGTATTGGGCCAAACCGATAGCCTGCCTAGCAGCCGCTGCTCGGAGCGGGGAGCCACGATGGCTTGGGGCCAGCTGCCGTGATGCCCACCGGAGCAGTCCCCCTTCCAGCACAGTCCCCTCTCCGGCGCATCCTCCTGCACGCAGGGGTCTGGGCACCGGTCACCTCCACACTGCACAGGCCAGCAGCCCCCCAGGCTGCTCACTGAGCCCATCTACCCTTCTGGCTTTCATCACAGCCAGATCCACATCGTCTTCATGAACCACATGAAAAAAATAGCTGTCTTGAATTGATTTTAGCTTTTTCCCAGCAAATCTCTTCGGTACCCCCCTAGTTCTGGTATTCAATCACTCACCATCTCTGTAACGCTCAGAGCTGCACAGGGGCCCCTGCTTCTTCCTTATCCTCCTCCTCTTCTTCCTTCTCCTTCCCGTCCTACTCCTCTCCCTCCCAGGGTGGCTAGGCTCTCCCTGCCGGGAGGGCAGCAGCCTGCCCCGCGATTCCTATCCAGCCGCCCACAGCCTCTCCCCACAATTACAGGCCTCCGTGGCTGTCCCAGGGTAAGCGACAATGACAAACCTCGAGGCAACTTCCATGGAAATGTCTCTGTTCAGAGGCAGGTTTATCTGCCCCTGCTTTCTCCTGCCTGGAGAAGAGCATCCTGCATGCACCGGCAGCATGGCGATCCAAAACAACCAGGCGGAGAGCAGCAAAATGACCTCAATCTGTCCCTAGAAAACAAGGGTACGGGTATTCCCCCGAGACCCTGCGTCACCCCCGCGGCCCCGGTCCCCAGCCCCACCGGCTCCTTCCCAGCAAGGGCAGGTCTGTGGGGCCGGGGTGGTCGCCCCAAAAGCGGGGTAATGGCTGGAAACAGCCCAGGACTTGTGTGAGCCCTGCGTTTGCGAAGATAAAGTGATCCTTTAATGCTACCTCCAAACGGTTACTGGTGGGTTTTTCTAACCCACAGGACAATATTTGGCAGGCACACTCGTGCAAGCTTGCGGCAAGTGAAAAGCACCCAAATATTGCTGACCAAAGGTGTCCGCCAAGCACCGTCCACTGATGGAGAGAGTGAGAGAGTCGCTTCGAAATAAATACATGCATACATCTTTGAGTGATGAGATGAAAGCCAGAGGAAGCCAGCTGTCTGGCTGTGGCAAGATGTGGGTGCTGGGATACTGGGACGGACAGCGCAGGGTACGGCCCTGGCTGGTGGCTGCAGGAGAAGCCTCGCACACCTGAGCTTGGGGTATGGCTGTATCCTAAAGAGGCACAGCCCGGGGGGGGCTGATGGCAGTGGGGGACATGTTTGATGCCGGCGGGGACACCGGCACTGCGTCTCTCACGAAGCACTCGCTCCACCTCTGACCTCTCAGGCTTGATCACCATGAAAGCCCAGAAACCCCACCCAAAGGGCAAAGCTGGGAATTCATAGCTCCAGCGGACAACAAGAACCACGCTCGTGATAGAAACTGCTTTTACAGGGTATGACAAATTTACAGCTCCTCTCCCCACAAACCTCTCCATACTCCACAAGCAATAAACTACCTTTTTACCTTGTTCTCCCTGTCCCACAGGAGCTAACGAACCCACCACCCCTTCCCTTGCCTTAACCCCGCCGTGACTCCCAGCCCTGCCTGATTAACGCTCGGTGCAAACTCACCACAACTACCCTCTGCTTTGACGACGCCAGCCTCTGACCTGAGGGTTTGTGCCCTAAACAGTCTCCCGTGTTTCCCAGCTCCCACAGTCAGTCCCATAAAAGCCCTCACAAACCACCAGCCGAGCGGGGTGGCCGGTAACCCCAGTCCTGCCCATTCACAGCTCATCTGCTCAGAGGCAGCAGCCTGGGGGGTTACCCAGGTCACTTGCTGCTGTTCTGCCTGTTTATTTTAGGGACATGAGGCAGACGGACTCCAGGCACCTCAGGGAGGATGCAGGAGCCTCTGGTCCAGCGCAAGCTTGCGGCAAGTGAAAAGCACCCAAATATTGCTGACCAAAGGTGTCCACCAAGCACCGTCCACTGATGGAGAGAGTGAGAGAGTCGCTTCGAAATAAATACATGCATACATCTTTGAGTGATGAGATGAAAGCCAGAGGAAGAACCGACTGAACAGAGATAAAGACGCTCCTGCATCCAGACCCCATTTTACCCCAGCAACAGCCAAAACATTAACAGGAGTTTGTGTTAAAGCCTCTGATCTTTGCTGGGGCTTCGTCACTGGGCACCGCGTATTCACATGTTAAGAGACAGTCACTGCCCAAAACCAATTTTAATCCAAATAAAGTTAAAAAGATACTCCGGGGATTAAATGACCTGGCAAGCCACAGGCACAGTGGCGTGATCACACGACCCTCCTGGCACTCATGCCACGTGTCTCAGTTTACCCACTTGTTACAGGCAGGTATGGCAATACCCAGTCCCTGCAGGGCAGTGGGAGGTCATATATATATATATATACACACACACAGACACACACATATATATATGTTTGTATGTTTTGTTTAAAAGCACAGTTTCTAGGACTGCTCCCACGGGAAGCGTAGCACCTTGCTGCTTTGGCCAGGGGTCGGGATGCGTGGGCAGCAGGAGGAAGGCAAGCCATGCCTTCAACAGGCCCCAGGGAGGTCTGCCTGCAATCAGGCAGCATTTAAGCTGTTGCGAGGGAAGAAATTAAAGAAATAAATCGTGTTTTGTTCATGCTCAGTAAACACTCACTAGAGAGTCACGATTAAACCTTGCATATGCTCTTCCTCAAGCCTGGGCAGGAGACAGTGGTGCTGGGTATCACAGGCTGGTCCCAGGACCAGGTGGCACAGGAGCCCTGTGCTGGCACAGGGATGTGGGTGCTCACAGGGGGTGCGGGACGGGCACTGCTGGGGCAGGAGAGGTGAAGACAGGGACGTCAGAGCACAAGGAGGCTTGGCGAGGGATGTGGGGACAGAGGGCTTGGCAGGGTAAAGCAAAAGATTTGCTGTGCAAGAAAAGCTGGGCTAAGATGAGGTGGTGGAAGAGGAGCTGGGGGAGGAGAGGGAAGGTGCAGCCTGAGCTCTGCTGCCAGCACAGACAGGGGCAGCAGAAAACCCCCTCCGCAGACCAGACCCTGCCCGACTGCCACGGCCTCGCACCCACACACACAGCCATGGTGGCACCGCTGCGGCTGGGGGGGGGACCTGCACCCCTGCCCGTCCCCTGCCCTCGGGAACCAGCCGGCCAGGAGCATCCCGGCACCTTGGGATTCCTGGCAGCAGCAGACTGGGCATGGCCGCCCGCTACAAAAATGAATTGAGAAAGCCAGTTTTGGGGCAAAAGGGCCCTTTTTGGAGAGGAAGGGAGAAGAGGAAATTCAAGAAAAAAGAAATAGGGAAGAAAAAGCTGCTGTGTAAGAGATGCAGGAAGGGAAAAAAAAAAGTTGAAAAGAAATCCCTGGGGAATCGTGGAGGAGAAGAAAGAGCATAGACATGCCAGGCGAGCCAGAGCGAGAGCCAGAGAGCAGGAAGAGCCTAACTAGGATGGAGACAGAGATACTACAAAATTGCGGTGATGTCATGCCGGAGTTGCAGCGGTTTCCAAAACAACTCCAAACTCCAGCGCCCGGAGAGGGAGCGAGAAGCGCGGGAGAAGTGGAAATGAGATGGGGCTCCACGCTCGGAGGGAGCTGGAACAGAAGCTCGACAAGTCTGCGGAGCTGAGCCTGCTCCCGGCTCCCTTTCGGTTTGCATTGGCAGGTCAGGCTCTGGGGAGCCGGCAGACATGGAGACAGAGGTTATTGTAGAGCCAGGCAGCATCAGAAAGGAAATTCCTGAGGGTGTTTTCCTAATTGACACGTACAATGAAGTTACAGTCCCCCAAAGCCCCTTTCTGCAAGAAGGTAAATGCTGGATGCGCCCAAGAAGCAGAGCCAAGGAGTGAGCAACAACAGAGACGGCAACCCAGAGGAAATAAATCTGCAATAAATGGAAACCACACACAGAGAGTTGTCCTGATGGCAGCGGTGTTGCTCTGCCCCAGCCTGTTCGGATTAGAGGGTTTTATGGCTGGGTTGGCCGGGGGTGGAGGACACTCGGGGAGGCCTGCCAAGGCAGCTGGGTAGACTCAGGGCTGTTTGTGGAGGGTAGGGAACAAAATGAGAGGAAGACAGAGCAAACCCCTACGGGGTCTGGCTGTGATGCCCCTTGCCCAGGGCTTGTGATGCGAAGCTGCCTGGCGTGCCCCCAGCCTACCCCAGCAGCCAGATGCAGGCAGGGGTACAGCAGCCCCGGCGCCCACCCTCTGGATGAGGGAGGGCAACTCAACAGCCAGGGTGACTCCAAACAGGGAAATTTCTTGGCTGCATGGACAACCTGGTGACCAAGCAGCTCCTTGCCCACAGAAGGGAATTGATTCGCCCTCGTTTCAGGCAGGGAGAGTCCAGCACAGATCTCTGCATCCTCCTGGGGCCTGCACAGGACCCCAACATCAAGGACAAATAGCACAACTTCTAGGAAGTCCTTTTGGAAGAGACTTCTCTGCCAGAACGGTGCCAACCGGATGGGAGAAACCCATCTTGATGCCTTTACTTGCATCTCCCCTTGCAATGCTGCCAAAGCTCAGGATTGGCATCATCAATGCTCCTCAAGAGCCATGGTTCAAACGCCCCATGGCCCAAGGACCCCTTCAGTGAGGTTGGCCTGGGCACGTGTGTCGAGGTACCCACTCGCACCACCACGGTCCAGCTGAGACTGGAAGCTGGTCATCTCAACCCTCCTGCCACAGCTATCCCCGCAGAACCCACAATGTCCCCATCCTTCTGATTGCCCTGAAGGCAGCCAGGATGCCCGGAGCGGCAGCTCCTGGCACAACACAGGTGGCATGGGGTTATATTTTCAACATGCATCCTCCGAGATCAGAGCTAACCAGGACTTCACAAACTGCTCTCCCACCATTCCTCTTACCGCTCTTATGTGTGCAAGTTTGGGGAAGCTTTGACTTTTCCTGTCTCCCCAACTCCAGATGTGTTTCTAGTGACCCACAGGGCACCCTGCCATGGGCTGTAGACAGCTATGCAGCTTCTTTGCTGCCTGCCTGGTCAAAACCAAGCCAAAGGCAGCAGCCTGAGTGCTCCCCCACCTTTGCTCTCATGGCTTTACCTACTGCAAAGCTGGAGCCCAACGGCTTTCATGGGCCCATCGCTGTCGTTAATTGGCAAAGCTGTAATTGGGGCTGTCCTCGTGCTGGGGCTGATCCTGGGGGGCAGGTACCCTGCAGCAATCCAGGCCTGGATCCTGCTGGGACACAAGGCTGCCCACTCTGTAACCACTGCTGCACATGTGATGAACCTCCTTGGTCTCAGTTCTGTCCTACTGCTCCCAATAGCTTCTTCTGCCAAGCGATGAAGCATACAGGTAACACTGCTGAACGTGCTGGCCAAGAGGAGGATGGGTGTCAGGACACGGCTGCAGGCTGATGGACAGGTCTGGGGTGGGGAAAGGGGCTCCCAGCCTTGTGCCACACACCAAGAGAGATGTGTAGGGCAAGCTGGCTGAATCGGCTCTCTTTGCCTCCAAACCTGTGACTGTGCAGCAGGAGAGCATGCGCTGCATACAACTGGCTTGGCCACAAGCCCGGATTGCAAACTTCACCCCCATGCCCAGGGGAATCCTTGGGAAGGCAGCGAGACTCATGAGCCGGCGAGAGAGGGGATCGCTGGGACCACTGCTATGCGGGACCCGGCAGGAGATGCAATAGGTGCCGGCACAGCAATGTCCCCTCTGCACGCACTGGATGACTCGGAGCTGGCAGCACCTGGGGAGCAGGGTGGCCACCAGCAGAAGCCCCTGCCTGTCAGCCTCCCCATGGCCCCCTTCCCGGCTCCCTGTTTAAAACTCACCACGGCTGCTTTCCTGCCCGGGGGCGAGGAGAGCCTGACTCACGCACTAGAAAAAATTAATAAGCGAGCAGAGAAGACGGGCTCATCCCATCCACCAGGCAGCATGAATCACTGCTTCTCCTGACTGTCTCATGTATTGTTCCAGCACTGAGTCAGTACTGCTGTGCGGGTTAACAAGGGGAGAAATTAAAAGTTATGGCCTATGAAACGCAGCAGCACTGAGAAATTAAAAAAGAAGTGCTACTGTAAGAAAGCTAATAGGACTACCCACAGAGTGCCAGAAAAGAAATGCTCTGTGCTCCAGCTTTCCCCTCCACAGACATGCCCCCCACCAGAAATCAAACCCTCAAACCTCCATCACAGGCAGGCTCGCTGCCTGCAGCACGGGCAACGTGCTTTGCAGCATCAGTTTTCCTTCTGTCTAAAAGCTGCCACCTCTGTATTTATCATTTTAAACGTACAACCTTAATTGGATGACGTGGTCTGGTTGTACTTCCCACCCTGACTGGGCCACGCATGCTGCACACACACAAGCCCATGCCTTCCCCATTGCCCCCGAATTCACAGCCCTGGTCTATTGCTTCCTCCAAAAGTACAAAATGGGATTTTGAAGGCTGAGGAGGAGGAAGACAGTAACTCCTGGAGCAAGTTCTGTCTCAGGGCAGGGGACCATCCCCCTTCTCAAGGGCCAAACCCTCCAGCTCCTCTCCAGCTGCCAAGCTGCCAGGTTGCTCCATCCCTCTCTGCTAAGGCAAAAGCCCTGCCTGTTCTTCCCAAGCATGCCAGCCCCCATTTCCCACCCCAAAACAGCTCCTGCCATGCAGTAATGCCTCACCAATGTGAAGAGCAACTACAGGCTGGGCCTTGCAAAATAGATCATACTTCACCTCAAAACAAAACAAAAGACTCCTGCACTCAAACTGCTGCAATAACCTGCTTTTTAAGGTTGGGATGGAGCGTCTCGAGACCTCTTAGGGTCCTTGTTCACTGACAATCTACATACTTTGCAACCTGGAAAGTACTTAGCTGATACACAAGACAAGGCTATAAAAACTTGGAGAACAGGGGACCAGAACCTGACTTCATGGAGCAGAGAGATGAGAAACAGCTTGGGAAATGGGGTCAGCTGCTGGTCTGTCCTTAAACGTGAACATGAATTAGAAACATCTGCTGTGCCCTAAGCAACTCTTTCTGATCATATCATCCACAAACCAGTCTCATCCTCCTTTGACACCAGCTAATGAATTGGCTTTGAAGATACTGCGTGGCAGCAAGTTCTGCAGGTTAATGCCTCCTGTATAAGAAAGCGTTTCCCCATGGCAGTGCTTTATCTCCTTCCTTGCAGCCCTGTGTAATGTATTTCTGCCCAAAAGACCAAGAAGCGCCCAAAGGACACTCTGTGACTCATAGCGTCACCCCACAACCATCAACCCCGCTGTGCCAAGACTCAGTGCAGCTCTGCCAGCCCTCTGCATCCCAGATGGATGGTAGCAGCCACCTCTGCTCAGCCCCAAGCGTGGCCAGCAGCCCCCCTTTGTCACCCCGCGCCCCGCTCCCGGCTGACTGTGGTGGTGGTGGTGGCTCTGGGCAGGTCCCAACACGAACACGATGTGAAGCCTACTTGTCCGTCATCCAACCCAGTGTCATCCAATCTTCAATGACCCTAGAAAAAGCTAATCTCAACGAACCATCAACTCGAAACAAAACAAAAAATGCTCAAAAAACCAGTGAGCACCAGGTTACCCCTGTTTTCTCCTACAAGGATCTAATTCAGCTCTAATAGGACAGTTATTATTACACAGTAAATGAATAGCAATTGATTATTAAGAGCATATTCATTGAAACAGGGTAGATGGGTAATAAGATACCTGCCTATTACATAGCTGTGAAACCACACTGAATATGCTTCTAATGACCAACTGGTATTTACTTAACATTCAATATCCATCACTAAGAAAGGTCTCTCTAGATTTAATAAGCCTCTGTTATTTTATGTTTAATTAAATACCATCCACTATTAAAAACATATTTAACTGAGGTCGAAACCAGTAAAAACTGTATCTTATAACACAGCTGCTAAACCTCAAATATCTTCTTAATGATTAATTGGGCTTTAGCACATGATCGCTGTCCTACTGAGAGCGGATGGAAACCGGAAGCTCAACGATTCGGGGACCAAAGTGCTTTGCTTCTGCAAACAATTCTGCTGGTTAAATAGTTTGGCTAATAAAAATAAAACAGATCAGTGGAAGCCTCAGTTCCTATGTAACCCGACTTTGGAAAATTCAGAATACAGCACAGCCACTTCCACAATGCCTGCCGGACAGTGCCAGGCAACTTACACGGCTGTGCAGGGGAGCCGGGACCACTGTCCTCCTGCGC
>NW_008824029.1:99918-106722 GCF_000699105.1 Pygoscelis adeliae
GTCCTGCAGGCCAGGACATCAGCAGGACCTCTCCAGGTCGGCTCTGCCCCACCTTCAAAGCAGAAGCTCTGGAGCGGTAGGCCGGGGGACTCCTGACGGGACAATTCCAGTTGGAATTGTGAACGGCTTCCTATCTGCCTGGGCTGGCCAGCTGGCGCGGTTCAGTGGTTCCTCGCACCTACCAGCTTCTCCAGCAGAAACCAATGGTGTCTGGAAGAAGCTGGAGACGGATTTGCCATGATGGTCCAAAACCTTGATGTCAAAAACCAAGAGACGTTTTCAGGCTAAAGGACCAATGAGCTCCCAAAATCAAGAAGCCTGCAAGCAAAAGTCCTGCAAGAGCAGCAGACTAAGGACGGATGCTTCTGGCACTGCTCCGCAAAAGCACCCTCCGTGCCCTCCACGACAGGCAAAATGGAAGTCACTCAGTCGCCCAGCCCTGCACACCCACAGCCGAGCGCCCGGAGCACCACGCACCACGCGTCATCTTCATTGCTGGGCACAGGGACAGCTGATGGGGGAAAAGGGCCTCTTGGCAAGGGGGAAATAAGCTTGAACAGGGAGCAGGGAGAAGTCCAAAGCACGTCAGCACTTGGGAAAAAGCCATTCCACCTCAGTGACCTCCTGCAAGAGGATTTATTTTTATTGTTTGTGTTTTGAAAGCCCTTGAAAGCAAAATCTGATACTAACAGAGTATTAAATATAGCAGTACATACCCACAGAGATTGCACAAGAAAACAATTTAAAAATAGAAACAGCAAGAATGAATATGAATGCAGAGAAAAATATCAAGAGAGGAAATCCAAGAGGGTCCTTTCCTTCTATTGTTCCCCTCCTAACCTCAGGCATGCTGGGGAAATCGGGGTTAGACAGTGGGCTGCACGCTTCGGTCCTGGGAAATGAGTCAAGAGTCTGGAACGTGCGCTCAGCACCGGGCAAACCCAGTGGCAACTGTGTTATGAGCTCATCCGCTTCACTCGGAGGAACCTTGGCATGTCAGACCTCAGTTTTGCGGTGCCCTAATGAGATGCACTGAGGAAGCTTCGCAGCAGAGCTGCTCACCCCAGCTAGGCGGCTGGATGGGGTTGGAGATAACCAAAGCTCTACCCCAAAGTCATGTCCTAAGAGTGAATCATCATCCTGCCATGAATGACATACCAAAGGGATAAGAAAACATTCCCAGTGCCTGACAAGGCACCGTGCTATGCATGAGGGGGTTTTCTAAATATCCACACTAAGCAGGCATCTTTGGAGGAAAACCTCTACGTTACTCAGTGTTTCTGAAAACAAAAGAGACCTTGGAAGTCCAAGCACCTTAACCAGAGGGAAGCATTTCAAAGAAGACCTGGGCGGTTGCCTCTCTGCCTTGCAGGCAGGCTAGTTAGAGGCTGCCTCCACAGATGCTCCAAGGAGAACACATGAATGAGAAGGATCTCTTGGGAGGACGCTAGTGGAATAGCCACATCACCAAAGAACCTCCCTCACCTTCCAAATCTGAGCACCAGGAGGAAAGTCCTCCTTATTTCCTTTATTATTATTATTATTAATTATCATCATTATTATTATTCCTTTATACCAGACTGCAAGCACTGCTGTGTATGTATATGTATATATACAAATATACAAACTACCTACCTACTCTTCACAACATCCCTCCCGTGAACTAGCCACACCACAATGGTAAACAGTCCCTAGGAGATACCATCTGAGTTGCTTCAAAGCCATGCAGCCGATTAAGTAAACAGCAGAGGTGTCTGTCTGAGGAATATGGTGATTAAGGATGTCTCGATCTCCAAATCAGCCTTGGAGACCTTGCTGGAATATTGACTACTACCCCAAATGCCATGGAAGGAGCTCAACACCTGATGTGTCCTGTCTCATTCAGGAGAAGTCAGTGGATGTGAAGAATCAGGAGGAGGCCTCTAGAGATGCCTCCCTAGTCCAGTGGAGGAGAGAGAGACACCTACTCCCTACACATTCATCTCTACTGGACAGTGCTGGACTTTTCTCTTTCCCCTTGCTCAGACAGAAACCTTTGCTCATCTTAAAGCAAGGTAATCTCACTTTTGATTGACTCTTCATAAAGATACAAGAGCCCTATAAGCTAGTACTATATTTCGGTATCTACAAATTACTCCCACGGGATATGGGAGGCCTCAGGAGCTGCTCCAGCACAAGCACATGGGTTTGCCTGCTTCAGATCTCTTCTTTGCATCCTCACAACCCCATGGTTGCCATAAAAGATGACTTAGGAGCACCTTTTTCACCAACAGAAATACGGTCCCATGCACATCTTCAGCTGAGGCTCCAGGCCATGACCTATTGAGCTCAAGTGTTGCCAGGAGAACACTGCACAGCTGAACATGGGAAAAGGGCTCGGGTGGGCATCATGGACATGTGGGATAAGGAAACGGAGATGGGCTGAAGCAATCTCCACGTAGATCCCTTTGCAAGTTTACTTCCGTAACAGCAAGTACACTCCTTGGCCCAAAGCTGAGGTAAGGCCAGCCAAGCCCTCTGTGGAGGAAAACAACTAAAACATACACAGGTCTCACAAGAGAGCCAAATTCCACTTCCATTTCTGCAGGAGATTTCTTATGTCACTTGAGAAATATCACCAGGCACAGGCTTGACATCTTCCTTTCCGTGTCTGCGATGGAGGCATCTGCTCCGGTGAATGGCAAGACTGGGGTGTCTCCAAAGACACCATTCCTCTCCTCTGTTTTACACACCCATTCACACGAGCCAACGACACTCTGGTGGTGCCCGTTTCTCTCCATCATCTAACAAAGGGAGTCCAGACACCCAGCCCAGACATGTACGTCTGCACCGCCGTGTCTCTATTTGTACAGACAAATCCCACCCCTCATGTTTCCATGCCTCAGTTTCCTCCGCTGCAAAAAAAAAAAAAAAACCAGACTGCGAATGCCATCCCAACCCAACCACAGCAACATAGTGAGGCTTAATTCATTACAGCCTGCAAACCGCTTTGAGATCCTCCACTGCTATATAAATCCAGTTCTGATATTTGTTTAACCCTGCCGCACAGACGGAGGCAGGCACCCAAAGCCACAGCACCGCTGGCTTCTCGTAGCTGGCCCCGGCCCCACAAGGGGTAGCAGATGGATCGGCTGCTGCGAAACAACAACTTCCTTCTTTCTTTTTGCTGGAGTTAACTGGGGTTTAGACTGGGATTTCGGTGACGTTTTGTGGCCAGGCTTTCTGGAGACTACCACTCGCCTGATGCTGGGGGAGTACGAGATGTCTAAAACCAGGGGCAGTTGGGTTTATTTGGATTCCAATCTTCCCATCGTTCAAAACCCTGGGAAAATGAATATATGTTGCTGGAGTGAAATTTTTGTTTTGGAAATAAGTGTTAGACTGGGGGCAACTGCTTGTCCAGCCAACCAGCCGGGAGGCTGGGCTCCCTCCTGCCCTCAGTTTGGCTCTCCCTACGCTTCCCCATCGGTTCAGTCGAGCAGGAGTTTGCAAGGACTACAGTGATGTGCGTGGCCTCAGAAATATTCGGGGGCTTGCAGGCCAAGCGAAGCACACAGGCACACACGGAGCCTGCCCTCCACCAAAACCTGACACCGCTCTGGAATGTAGAAAATTGCAAACGATACTTTAATTCCACGGTCACTCAACAGTAGCTCCGGCCATGGGAAATACTGGGAAAGGCGCATGCTTGGGAGCGCTTACACGGAGCATGTCCAGCCCCAGCCTAATCCGCCGGGCTGGAAACCATGCTATCTTTATCAAAACTTCCATCCCCGTCAAGTCATCCCCACCTGCCTGCCCTTGAATCAGCAAGAAACGCTGCGAGGCGTCAGCCAGCTCCAGAGCCGCAAGTCAGCTTACGCCACCTCTCTGCCAGTGCCGGCATAAAGCAATGCTGGCAGAAGGACAGCTGCCTGCAGTGTCATCCTGCCACACCGCATCTCGATGACCGCAGAGCCCTTTCCTCCAGCCTGGGCACTGCAAGTCTCATCAAGTGCCCTCTCCACCCAGAAAACTGTTGTGCTGAATGGTTTTCTCCAGATGTCCTTTCTCTCCGTAGGGAAAATCCCAAAGCACATCCCGCGGCCCCCAGGCACCGCACTCCCCTCCCAGTGCTCGGCAGAGATTGAGCCCCGGCCGCAGCGAGCCCCGGCTCCCGGTGCTAAGCCCTGCCGCCTCACTGTCTCCCCGGCCGCCTCCAGCTGCCGCCCCGTGTCTGGCGCTCTGACGGTCGGCGCTGTGGGAGGCTGCGTCCCTTGTCCCACCGTGGGGACGTGCTCAGCCACAGAACCTAAGGAGCCTACAAAGCCTGCCGGACCTGCACCCCGCGTCCTCTGCTCTCCCCAGGAGCTCATAGCCTCTGTGCTTTTAACCTGCTTTGCACCTTAAGCCACCCCCCGCAGGGGGACATGCCCATCACCAGCAGATCCCGTGGGGTCCCTGCAGCGATGAAGAGTCAGAATAGACCCAACAAAACCAAATGCGAGAGGATATGGTAAACTCAGAAGATCCGTGTCAGGAGCTCAGGAACTGCCACGGCTGGATTTATTACGAGGAGGGAGGATCTGAACTTCAAAAGAGTTTGCAGTTAAGATTTAACACCACTTAGTGCTCAGCCAAAAGCGTTAGGAGAGGAGAGAAGAGGCTCAGCACATCGTGATGAAGACTGCTCTCGCATTTCAGGAACTTCCTGCTCCGGTTTCAGGTCTTCCTTCCTTCCTCTTGAGCTGTCCCCTCTGAAGTCGGTGGTTTTGGAGACCAAAGAATAACACAATTTGCTTCTCCACTGCTGAAAAGGGGCTTTCAGGTCCCTGCTGTCATTCTCCGAAAGCTCTCAGCGGCATCCAAGGGGCGGGGGGGATGGGCATTCCCAGGGCAGGTGCCACATCCCACAGCTCAGGAGACTTCCTTGGACCCTGCCTGCGCTCCTGCCTCCCCCTGCCTGCTCACCCACAACAGGGCAGCGGCAGATGAGGTCTTTTTCCCCTCTGTGAGATCCTATTCCCCTCTAGCAACGCATTGCACAGTGGAAGAGCTGTCCCACAGCGTGTCCCTGGTGTCACCCGACATGTCACACCCCAGAGAGCCAAGCACTGTGTATGAGACAGCCTGTACCTGCAACACGAGATCCCTCTCCACGTTGCAGCCTACCTGGATGGACACATACTGTGCCTGTACGTCAGGATAAGGATTTGGTGCTCCTCCTGCACTGGGTGGCACAGCTACTGTGGCCTTATAAACCTGCCTACCTCAGGGATATGCCGTCGGTGACCTGCATTGAATTAAGGTTATCACGATGGAAAAAGTCTATAGCATTCAGTGTAAAATCTTCCTCTACCCTTCTGCCACTGAAACAGCCCCTCAGCTGGTCTCTGCACTGCGAACAGGCAGGGCTCCTAATGTGCTGGTCATTCAAGCCCTGCTTCTGAAAGGTCAACAGGGAAGATGCTCTTCAGCAACCTGAGCAGAGGAGAACCACTCCCAGCTGCCATCACTTGGAGACCCGGGAGAGGGAAAGCTGTCCCAGGGCAGACAGCATCCTGCTGCACCCAAGCGAACAGCAGCAGGGTCTGGAGAGCAGCTTGGGCCCATGCACTGCAGTCACTGCCTCCTACCAGCCTGTCCCACCTCCGCCTTGGTCCAGGCTTAGGCTCAACCTGATAAGAGAAGAAACCCACCTGCAAGGGGTGCAGCACACACGGGGCCAGGAGACCCCAGCGCGGCAGGGGCTGCCTGCAGCAGGGGCTGCCTTGCACTCCTTGCCTTGCCTCGCTGGCTGCGCCCACCGCTGCAGAGCACACGCAGCCGAAGGGCTTGGGTGGCCAAGGGAAACTGCTGCTCCCCCTGCCCCAGTCCCCACCATCTTTGCATTTAGGACAATAAATGCATTTAGTACGCATTTAGTACTCTAGAAAAAAGGTTTCTTGTTTTGTCCTATGCCAAAATACTGGTTCTTCAGCAGAGAAGACTCAATGGGATATCTGAGGCTCTGCATGAGCTTTCACTAATCCTACACAGAGCCAGTCCCCTGAGCGTTTGGTCTGGTGAGGTCCCCTGCACCACGGGGGTTAATGCACAAAGGTGAATTCCCTGTCCCCTGCGATATCAGCGCCCACCTGCACTATCTCCAAGGGTCCTGACTAGTACAAGGTCTGGCAACAGTCAGGGTGCCCAGCATAGGGTGCCCAAAAGCACACCCATCAGCTCACTCCAGGAACCACTGACTCCAGGGTCGTTTTTCAGGAGGTTCAGATCCCACTCGTGTCCATTGGGGGAGAACATCTCCCTCCTGCCTGAGAGCTCCCCCCCGTAGCTCTGGTTTCCTCGGGAGGTTTTGCCTGCAAGCAAATCCCTCAAAACCAAGAGTCAAAACGGAGCCCTGACCATTTTGGGGAGTGGGTCACAGCAGATAGCGGGGAGAGCACTGGTCTCCCAGTGCCACCTGTACTGGTTTCTGCTTGCAGCAAGCCCTGTGCCCCATTTGCCACCTGGAGCGAGCAGCCTCCACCCTGCCGCTTCTCAGTAGAAATCTCTCTTGCCACAGAGAGAGAGGTTATCCATGAATGTGAAACGTGCTGCGATCAAGCAAGCCAAGCTGTTAAAGTCCCTCTGCTATGGAGGACGATGGCTGAAATATAAATATGGGGAGGCCTGGCAGATCAATTATATCACACTCCCACAAACCCGCCAAGGCAAGCGCCACGTGCTTACAATGGTGGAGGCAACCACCGGATGGCTGGAAACATATCCCGTGCCCCACGCCACTGCCCGGAACACTGTCCTGGGCCTTGAAAAGCAAGTCCT
>NW_008824029.1:108158-112076 GCF_000699105.1 Pygoscelis adeliae
GTGTGGTGCTTAGTTGCCGACTGAGGTTAAACCACGACAGTCATTTTTGGCTGTCCACGAGCTGGGCTTTACTTTGTGCTCTGTATTAGAGGGGAGAGGAGAGAGAAGCCCCTTCTGCCGCCCAGCCGGAGTGTCACGCCGTGCGCTGGAAGAGGGTAACCCAAGCTGTGGTTTACCCGACATTCCTTGTGGCTCCAGCTCCCCAGCCAAAACAAAACCAACATTTTCCTTATTTTTTTTTTATTCCCTCCTCTCCTTGAGGCCAAACAGAAGGAGGGGGTCCCCCACAGTACTTCACCGAACTCATGCTGGCTGGAAAACAGCTAAACTCAGCCAGTTCCTGACACTGTTCCCAGCTGCATCCTCTGCAGCCCCCTCCCCACAGCAGTAGCCAGGCAAGCGGGGTGTGTGGGCGATGCCATGGGGCGATGCCGTGGGGCCAGGGCACACAGCGAGCACGTAGGAACAGGCTGTCTGCTCCCGGCTCACGTAAATCAGTGCTGCTCCGAGCGAGCCAGAGAAGTGCCGCTGATTTACATCAGTGGGGAGCTGGGGCCTCCATCTTTATAGGGCTTTAGAAACTTCCCCGAGAACAGCAAGCGAGAGGAGAGGCAATGCCACTCCAGCGGTAACACCAGTTGTGTTCGCATTACCCGGCAGACACGTCGGTAGCTGTGGGGCTTTCCAAGGAACATAGAAAATGAACTGGAAGCCGTCCCCAGCACGGTGTTCATGAGCACAGCAAATGGGGCCCAGGAAGAGAGAAGGAAATCGCACCCCGAGGCTGCAGAGCGAGTCCTGCTTGCATCACCCAGATGAGCGCTGCTGCTGCCATCCCCATCTATCACCTTCCAACATCTTCACAGCATTTATACAAAGGCTCCTACTATCGACACCATCCCACAGCAGGGCAGGTAGCCATGGAACGAGACGCCAGGAGGGGGGCACAATTTCTCTGCTCTCACCAAACGCTCCCGTGGTGGAATCCACCATCCCGTGCCATCCTGCTCTGCTACGGGGCACATTGTAATGCAGCTGGGCCGGAGGAACTGGAAAGCAGGCTCACTCTCCAAAACACTGGGTCAAGGGGACACACTGAGCCCTGTCTCCAAGCAGGGGGAGGCGGCAGGGAGCAGCAAGGAGTCCCAGCCACCACGGATGGACGGGGTTGACCTTGGCTGGCTGCTCAACGTCCACCAAGCTGCTCTCTTGCTCCCCCTCAACAGCAGCCCCAGTGCAGGGGCCACACTTTGCAAATCTCAAACAAATAAAAGCTGGCTTGGGAAGATGCATGGTTTGCTAAAGGAGCTCAAAACCCATAAGGCCATTTCAGAAACCACCATTTTAAAGCACCAGCTTGGGCAGGGCAAAGGGAACGGTGCTGAGCTGAGTTCTCCCACGCAGAGCAAGCACCAAGCAACGCAGTCAGTGGGCACGTTCAGACCCATGGTGCCGAGGGGCTCTGGGGACGGCAGGAGGAGGAGGGTGAGCCCGGGGCCTCGGCACAGTACTCCCACCACGGCAGGTCTCTGTCCGACCCACGCATGGTGGGCACCGCAATGAAACTCAACCTTCAACACCCCAGGGGAAACACTGCATCAGCCCTGGCACTGCTGCTCTTCAGCCAAGCATGAGCCGTGTGCCAGGCACCGCTCTGTGCAGAGCCGCCCTCCAGCCTGGGTACCTGCTGCAAATGTTAAAGCTGAAATTCTCTGCCTTCATTAGAGGAGCACAGATTTAATGATTATAATGGCCCTTTCCTCAGCATTAGTGCTCACAAATTTACAAAACAACTGCTGCTCGCTGGTATCAGCCATTCCTCAGTGCTGCTGGAGAGCTGGCTCCATAGTGGGGAAGTTTCCATGATGGGGAAAAATTTACATTCCACATCAAGGAACTGCAAAGAGGGAACCGCCGTCCTGGTGAGCAGGAGATGTCGACAAGGGCAGGGTGGGAGCACACGCCAGTTTGACATGGGAAGTGGTCCCAGCTGGGCAGGTACAGATGAGAGGCAGAGGCACTTCCCAGGTGGGGAACATCCTTTCTGGAAGTGCTAAAAGCTGCTCCTCAGTCACCAGGACAGGGAAAAAAAAAAAATCAGAGATGTGCCGCGTGCAGGAGCTGAGCGATGCCTTGTCATTTCCTGTGATTGCACTGATAAACTCCTCGTTAGTTCAACCGTTTTGCGAGAAAACCACTACCTTGCACTCATCAGCCAGCCTAACAGCAGGCGGGGAATGACAAGGTGCCCGTCGTTCTCGCCCCTGTGGCCAGGGTGCGGGGACCAATCTTAGGATGAGGGACCTGCCCCCCCGTCCTGGGCTGGGTTTTTACCTTCCCCAGCCCCAGCCATGGGACCACAGCTGCAGTTAACGCTTCCCCCAGTTTCTTACACTGTTATTCAATACATTATTGACGTTGAAAAGTCGTCACGTTACAAGCCAGCAGTCCACGAGTATTAAGAGGAAAATAGAGGCACGCAGAGAGAGACACACACCGCAGAGACGTGGGCCCCTCCGAGCTACGGTTACGTTACCGCACAGAAACTCCTTTCCCATACTCGCTTTTCTCCCCATTTGGTGCAAAACCGACTTGTTCGTTATTTGCATTTAATGCCACAGTGAATCCCTAAATCCAGCTCACAGAAAGGATTACTGAAGGGGGAGGGATGGCTGCACCAGGGTTTTTTTCTCAGGCTTCAACAGTTCTGATGCTCTGTGGTCAAAATGAGGACCAGGATGGCAGTGCCAGGGGCTGGAGCCCCTTCATGGCTGCCCCAAGGATGCTTTGCCAGACCTGTGCCCCCAGCCAGGGCTCCCGCAGCCGGACCCCCCGCAGCACCCACCCTGTGAGCTCTCCTGGCTGCAGCGCTTATCCCCAGCCGTGCTTGTGTGCTCAGTCCCAGTGGCACGGTACAGCCCAGCACTGCCGCCGAACACACCTCTCCCAGCCCCGATTGCCGTGGCTCTCATGGAGCCGGGCATGGCAGCTGTCTGCACCATCCCCGCCCTGTGGCAAGTCAGAACCACTCGCTACAGAGCACCAACATCAAAACCGTTCACGGGAACGGATTTATTCCCCATCCCTTCCTGCACCCTCTGCTCAGCCTCAGGGCCCTAAGATGGTGCTTCTCTGGGGAGTTCAAACCCAGCAACAGGAAAAGAAAATTTAGTAAAAAAAGGTGGAAAAGCAGGCACGCCACGAAGAGGTCTCATCCCTGCAGCCAGTGCCGAGGAGAGGAATCCCGCTGCACTACAGACCTTGGTCTGCCACAAGGCATTTGCCTCCCATCAAAGCTCCATCAAGGACTTCAGGCTCCACCGGCCACTCCAGCCATGGACATCTCCACCCAGACTAACTCCTACAGGAGCCCCAAATCACAGCATGTCCCCCTGCCCACCCACGGCTGGTCAGCACGACCCCAGTACAGGAGCAGCCCAAGCGAGCCAGGAAGGTCGCAGGCCCTTGTGATGGCAGGCAGAGGATGGCATCCTGCCTGCGGGCAGGGGAGGCAGGAGCCCAGCAGCACCTGCCCACCACGGGGTCCACCATGGGCAGGGTGGAGGAGGCACAAGGGATGAGGCTGGACTCGGCGAGGGAGCTTGCCAGGCACGCTCGCTCCCCACTCATATTTTATTTCATCTCCTGATGGGTGAAATGTGTCCTTAATTTGTTCTAAATGAAAAAGAGAGTGAGCTGCATTCTCACACCCATAACGAAGACAACACGCAAAGCCCTTTAAAAGCAGGCGCCACACATACTACGCACTGCCTTTTTCTAATTAAAGATGTCTTTTCTAGTTAGCTGGGGCCGTGCGCGAGCTCCAGGCGACGCTGCCTGTCGGGCGAGGGCCCCGCGGGCTGCCCGCTCCTGCCCGGCAGCAGGCAGCACTGGCAGGCCACCCCCCCCACCCGGGCG
>NW_008824029.1:112102-144008 GCF_000699105.1 Pygoscelis adeliae
AGCACTGGCAGGCCACCGCCTCACCCAGGGCTTAACTGTGCCTTCGTGCTCGGAGGCCGAGCACGGGCGAAGGAGCGTGTCCAAGCCCTTCCCAGACGATCCGTCCCCAGAGGGCTGTTTCTGGCTCAGCTAGCATTTGAGAAAGAGGGGTGCATCTGGTTTTAATCTTACCCCTCGCGGTAGCTGTCACCATGGGTTTGCTGTCAGGGTAAAAGATGCCTTCACGCAGCCCCGTGCCAAAGCAGCAGACATGAAAACCTCAGGCTACAGCAAAACCCCAATGTCCTGGGCTACCCTGGCCCCAGGGCTCCGCACCTCGGCCCAGCAAGCAGGGGAAGGGGACATGGCTCCTGCCCCATCGTTCACAGGGTAGCCAGCTGAAAGCGCGTGCAGGAGCTGAGCGACATCGCATTAGGAAGCATGCGCCTTCATTTCAGCCAGCAGCCATGGCAGCGCTGGCAAGAGGGGGTACGGCTGCCCCAGCTCCCCCGGGGACCCCAGCAGCAGCACCCACGGCAGGCAGGCTGCAGGCACTGTGCTGGGACAGGCAGCGCAAACCCTCCCAGTGCCGGCTGCCTGCCCCGGAGCGCGCTCAAGCCGCGGATCTGTGCTCCAGTCGCCTCTTCCCTTCTCTCAAAAAACACAGGGAACCACAAGAACCACAAAAATGCATCTTCTCCGCACTGCAGAGCCTTTTTCTCTGAAGGGCACGCCGCGCTGCCGGAGGACCAGCCGCTCTGCTAACCCACGGCTCTCGCCGCCTGGAGAGCCGCCAGCTTTTAAAAGCAGCTGTCACATAAAAGCAAACATTGAAAACCATTACATTTACAGCAGTTTATCTTTAATGCCGTCTCAGTTTTTGACGTTGCTCCATTCTGATTCAGTTAAATGGTTTCCCCCTTGCAGCCGGCGCGCCCGCCCCTCCCGTGTGTTCACGCCTGCCAGCAGGCTCCTCCTCTGAATTTGCAGCGCTATGATGTCATGCTGCTTTGCCATGGTGACAGCAGTGAGGTCACAGGCTCACACAGAGGCCAGCAAATCTACCCCCTTCCCAAGCAAAGGAAGCAGGGGAGGAAGCGGGGAAAGGGGCAGAGGATAGTGCAGAGATGTCACCAGAGGCTGGAGCAGACCAGCACAGGTTGTCCAAGCAGGGACTTACCTCACCCCAACCCCAGGCCGTGCAGTCACTCCACTGAAGGCACCTGCAAAGAAGGGGGCTGGAAGCATCCTTGGGAGCCAAATCAGTGTTCCTCGGCTGCATCTGGGAATGCCAGTTATCAACAGCATAGGAAAATCCCATCTCCTTGCCATGTCCTCGGGTGTCCCGCAGGCACAGCTCCTCCTGTGAGGAGCTACGCTGTGCCTGGCTGGAGGTGAGATGCTCTGGCATCCCCCACGGCCTTACTGACTGTGATCTGTGTTACCGTGGAAGGACGCCACGCATCTTCCCCGCAAGGAGCTTACGAACACGCTGCCCTTGCTCCTCCGCATCTGCTCTGCAGCACAGCGGAGACGGGGGAAGCTGGGACAGAGGCCGAGCAATGGGCTCACAGCACTGCACAGGGACCCACCAGGTACAGGTCCAAGTAGCAGAGTCCCCGTAGAGTCCCCACAGAGGGCAGGACTCTCACCCCGGGGAGGTGAATCCCACCCCCCTCCTTGCCCCCCCAAGCCCTTTGGCTTTGCAGACCCCGTCCGCCTGCCTCCACTGCCCACGGTGCGGCAAGAGCCTCCAGGGCCATGAAGGCAGGGTTCAGCTCGGTGCCCTGCAGCATCCCCCATCCTTTCACAGTGTGCAACGTCCCTCCCTGCCCCTTCGACAGACATGCAGCCAGGCTGGGGAAGAGAGTCCAGCTCCAAAATATCCCCAGTCTGATGGGCCGCGTCCTGCTCCACACCAAAGGTCTGCATCGGGGAAGTCCTTATCCCCGTCCCTCTGACCGGCCAGGGTTTTGCCCTCCGAATGGGGCAACAACCCAAGAAAGTCCAATGGCGTCCCTGGAATTTCTCATAGCAAAGCTCAAACACAAATGGGCTGAATCAGGACCCAGGACAAACAAGGCCACTAAAAGCCAACAGGCAAATGCAGGGACTGGGTCTCATGAAAGGCTCTCGGGGATGTGCATCCCGGTATCACAATAAAAACTGCAACGCGGCAGGCATCCCCCTCTCCCCCGTACAGTCGCTGGGGGATGAACCCTTCCCCCAGCCTGTCACTTCCACAGCAAGCCCAGAGACGGAGACGGCTGATCGGCTGCGAAGCAGCTCCTGGCTGGTTGCAGCCTCCCAACACGTTTTGTAGGAAAGGGCTCCGAAGCTGCAATCTGACGTGCAAAAAAAGCCTCAGACCCGGCCGGTTCCTTTGCTTGGGCTGAGCAGCAGTTGCAGTGGGGTGGGGGGACGGACATCCCAAAGCTGTTCCACTCATCGTTCATTCAGCTCATGACACGTTTAACACTACACAAACTAATAATGCACAAAATAAAGAGTAGAGCGACTCCGGGCAGCCTGACTGGCACACACAGTTGTGCCATGGGCCTTACTCTGTTTGGTGTTTCCCTTAAAGCTCACACTCCAGCACCCCTCCTATATCACAACCATCTCACTTTTTTAAAAAAAATCCATTTTAAGCATATTTTCTAGCCCTTTGATTGCAAATAATTGAAAACATGGCACAAGAAGAGAAAAAGAGCCCCGCACCATATAGATTTTCTGATGCTTGATGCTTCTATGTCAACATCATCATATCTGAGCATGGAGAAGCAAAGGCACGTGCCTGGCATACGCACACTCTGTTACCAGCTGGAGTCACACAGGGTAAGGAAAGGTCACACCGCCCAGGTCCCCGCATCCCAGCCCCCAGGAGCTTTGCGCCTCAGATTTCAGTGGGCACAGGATCAAGCCCTCCCTTCTGAAGCTGAGAACGGTGCTGGCAACCCCGATGGAAAACCTGAGCCAGGGCAGCGCCTGCCCCAGGAGCTGCCGTCACGCAGTGGTAAAGCCGGCCGGAGGGAGGGAAGCACTGGGGAGGATGCCGGGTGCTACCGAAGCCGGCGCTGGGCTGCAGCCCTTGCCTCCTCTGACTGCCGAAGGACTCCCATTTCGCCCTCAGCAGGATTTGCTGCCTTGCCCGGCAGCCAGCAGAGTTTTATTGACGTCAAAAATGAACAGCGCAGCCCCAAAGCCTGGGAACAAGCCTCTTTGCGCTGTTGTCTTGGCCGAGCCTGCAGACACAGAGGCACGGAGGTGCCAACTGCCCCCAGTCCCGCTTATAAGGTGTTAACTCCCAGGCCTAATTGCGACCACTTAACATGTCAACACCCTTCACCTCTCTCCTGCTAAACAAGGAGAAGTTTTGAATCGGCACCGCTCAGCGCACACTCGTGTGTTTGATCCTAGGCTGTGTTTTCTTTCCATCTTCCCTCCATCGCTCTGGACGGGTATCGGAGCCCAGCTTGCCCCCGTCTCCTCTGATCTCTCTCCCTGACCAGGGAGCTTTGCCGAGCATCTCCTTTCCAACCGTCCGCGTTCCTCCCTCTCTCTTTCTCCACACACCCACATACGCAAAGGAAACTTCACTCGCAGCATCCGAAGGTTGCACAGAAAAAAACATGAGCGGCAGGAAATTAAAAAGGTTCATGTAACAACATTAACACAGCTGTAATGCACAGCTAGTATATACATCTAACAACATGCCAGGCGATCCCCTCACCAGAAGAGCAGGACAGCACACTAATGCCTTTATCTAAATAGTAAGGGTTTAGCTGCTGAAGGGCAGCGCAGGCAGAAGGCAGCGCGCACACATTTGCCGCGATTACAGGTGATTTTTCTGAAGGGCCATTACCACGTTTTCTATCTACTCACATTGTTCCATCTTTTGCTTTTAATGTACTGAAGACGAAAGAATGATAAAATCAGTCTCTGTGAGTTTAGTCCTCTGCCCCATTCAACATATACAGTTTCAGCAAATTTTTTCCAAGGCTGCAGTTATAAACACCTCTTGTTCACATCTTAACAAACCAGCAGCACAGAAACTCTCCAAAAAAGGGCAATTCATGCATTATTTTTTTTCTTAGAAAAGGCTACTTCTTAGAGCATCCAAAGTACACTCAGACCAGCAACTCTTCCCCGTTGTACTGGGATGCAGTTCCCATCCCTGCAGAGGCAAGCGGGAGCGAGGGGACGCGCTCGCAGCTCTCAGGGCTGGATGTGTGAGAGCCAGCACCAGCACTTCTACTTGCAGAGCACCTGCCCACTAACCCCCCTGAGGCTCACCCAACACCTTCAATACTCTGGAGAGTAGAAAATTCACAGACTCCATGCTAGTCAAACCTTCCCACGGTTTTCCTTCCAAGTGCTCCCCCGCACGACCCCAAGCAACGAGCTGATTCTTCCCTGCAGGTCTCGGAGACCCTTGGATTCAGGGTGGAAACTCATTTTGGGTGATCAGGCTTTTTCCTCACTCACCTCACTCCCTGACTTGGAATCAGGGAAATCCGAGCAGTGGTATCTCCCCACCATCACTTCCGTGGTCTCCCTGCTTGGCACTGGCTTTGAAGGTCACTCCAAAGCTGGCAGAGCAAGCCGCTGCTTTAGAGCGTAAATTCACCCCCCTGAAGTTGCAGGGCAGATGCCAGCATAGCCAAGAGCTTCCACGCAAATGCTCCCTCTCAAAGCTGGGATGACCTTGGAAAGCGATTGAACAGACTCCAGCCACTCTTCTACTAAACTAGACGTAGTTGATCTACATGCATTGGCTTCACCCCTTTGGGGATGCACCCGAGCCCTCCCCAAGTGCTCCCGTGGAGCTGGCCGGCTGGGTGTAGGCAAGGGAGGCCACCACCCCGGCTGGCAAGGCGAGCTGCATGCTGGGACACAGCCCAGCCCAGCCTCTGGAATGACCCACATTCCAGAGCTGCATGCTGAGGAAGCCCAGCTCTGAAGAGCATCCTTTGCCATGGGTGGCACAGCAGCCGTGTGCAGACACCCCAGAGCCTGGCAGACCCTCTCGTGGGAGAGGTTGAGATGACCTGACCCTCCAACTTATGGCCTAAAAGGGCTGGTCCCATCCTTGACCTATTAGAGGCTAAATTATAAACAGATCACAGCCAAGACTCCTTCCTCGGCTGTCCACCTTCCCTGAGGTCCTCCTGTGAGTGGAGAAAACAAAGATGAAGGGGCAGCAGGGAATTACCCTGCTCCAGCCCCTGCTTTTCTGCCTCGTGCCGAGCAGGACAATGCACTGGAGCAGAGCAAGGGCACTGATGGGTGCAGTGGCCCATCACCAGCCTGGTCCGCATGCCAGCAAGGGCACGGGAGCTCTCCTCCGAGCCCTGCAACACAGCGACGACCTCAACCAAGGTTCTACCAGCATCACGAACTAAAGCTCAGCTACAAACGAGGAAGGGGAAGGAGAACCTGCAACGTGTTCAACTCCATGGGAGACAGGAGGGAGGGTCTGGAGGAGATCAAGGAAGAGGAAGGGGAAGGCACAGTTTGGGAAAGCAAAAGCCAGACAGCCAAGGGATTTCGCTCCACTTCGCCAGCATTGGGAGCCATCGCCCTGAGCACTCAATGGGGTTGTGAACGGCGAAATCCGATCGGCTGTTAACCCAGGAATGCGTGGAAATGGCAACTGCACATAACTCCAGGGAATCCACCACCAGTGCCCCCAGCACCCGGAATCGCACAAATAGCCCGCGCGCTTCACGCATGAGCTCATCCCAGGGATAATACCCTCGCATGAGCCCAGCCGGCAGGAATTCGCCGCACGCTCAGCGGCCGGAGGGGCGAGGGGGGGCACCCTTCCCCTCCCGCCACCATCCCACATTTCCCACGGATCACGCGTTGCACCCTGGGAGTGCGCGCGGGTCCCAAAAGCCCAGCGAGCTGCACTCGGCCTCCCCCTCTCCCAACAGGCAGGAGAGCCATCAGCCTCCCTTTGCAGGGTTGCAGAGAGGTGCTGGGAACCTGCTTGACCCCATAAAACACTATAAAGGCAGGAGGAAAGGAAAGGAGGGGAGAGGCATCTGCACTCCCACATCCCTAGCACCGAACCTGTTTCTATCTGTTCCTCCAGCCTGCTGAGAAAGGGAAAGGGAACGGGAATGTCTTCTCTGTTTCACCCATGTCCCAGCTGCTGGTGGTGCTTCGTGCACCCAGCGCGGCACACAGAGGGACCGGGAGGGACCGTGCTCCAGCCCTGGGAGCACCTTAGCCAGCATCAGGTGTTGTACCACTCCTCGTGGCACCACATCCATGCAGCTTCTCTCCTCCCCTCTGCTTTCCCCTCTCATTGTAGTCTGCCTCGTGGAAAGAGGCTGAAATCCATGGGGGCCCCCTCTCCCTGGGAACCATTCTGCCCCCCAACACAACAGCTTGCTTCTCCCAAGCAGCCAACGACCCATGGAGAAGCCACAAACATTATTTGCTTATTCTGTTCCTCCCTCTCCTAACCAGATCAGCCCCAGTCCCTGCTGTCTGCTGAAACGGATGGTAAAAATCCCACAGAGCAGGAGCAAGACTCGACCTACGGTTGGGGGATTAGCCGTGCTCCACAGGCCAGACATCCAGGTGGTCTGTGAAGCCAGCCTGGCTCACAGATGACACATTCATCACCTCTCAAGCACTGACACCTCCTGCCGACGGTGGCTTTTCTAGGGACCGGCTAAGACTAACAAGGGAAAGTCAAATGGGACCTGTCTGCCCCTTCCACACCTAGACGTGCCTCCCCCAGCGAGCAGCTGTCCCACATCCATCTTCTGGTGTGAACCAAGGGGAAACAAAGCCACCACAACCGGAGAGACAGCTCAGACCTGCAAGGCAAGAATTCAAGCTGCAAATACTGGCGACCCAGGGCCGCTGGGAGGGCTCAGCCAACCCTGCATCTGCTGGGAAGAGGGGAGGTGGCAGAAGGCAGGCAGGTTGCACAAGAGATATGCCTACCGGGTTCGCTGGAGCAAAGGGGGATGGCCATACCCAAAGCGCTTGGTTTGGGATTATAGGGCCAGACCTGCTGTCCCGTCCTCCTCCAGCCATCACACACTCTGCTGATGTGGAGGGGCACCTTGAATTCACCGCCCCGGGAGGTGAGGCAGCTTCTGCCTCCCCTTGCTCTCGTCCACCTGCACACATGTTGCTCACGCTCCTCAGCTGGATGACGGGACACATGGGCTGCACATGCTGCCACGCAAGAGGGTGACCTGAGGAAGAGGCATGGCACTTGGCATCGGGACTCCTGCAAACCTGGTAGCTCCAAGGGCCACCCATCAGGTCAGGGAGACCAGAGTCAGCCCCCCCAAACAGCACCCCATCGGGCCCCAAGTGGCTGGCTGCTGCTGGGGCGAGCCCCCTCCCAGAACACAGAGCCTGGTAGGGGTTACCTTGTAGAGGGGCAGAGCATTTATGGTCAAGGTCAGATAATCTGAGTTTTGGAAGAAATTCTGGGCTTTTTGAACTGTCTCCAGATAAGAGGGATCTTCTACCTTTGAACTGAATGATCCAATCTTTCCGCAAGCACTCCACAACTGAATCCCTCCTAGAGCGGCTCAGCTCCGGAGCCTCTGATGTCACTCACCCTGGAAATGCCAGGGCAGGAACAAAATGAGCCAGCCCGAAAATAGCTTAGCCGTGACAAAGGTGCAGGCTGGGCACGCGAGGCTGGGTCCATAATGTGTCCCGCTCCGGCTGGACAAGCCCCGAAAGAGGACTGGAGGTGCAATTTAATGTGTCAGCAGAAACACAGTTCACTTTACACCTGGACAACTCTGCTTGAAGCAGTGCCACATTGGGCTGTGGGTCTCCTGGAGACCCCCCCATGCCACCCCCTCCACCCAGAGGAGCGCCCCACGGAGAGCTCCCAGCTTCTCCTCCAGCCCGGGGCTCTCCCCTCCCGTGGGGCAGCATGACCCAGGGGCCAGCTCAGGACCCAGGGGCCAGCTCAGGACCCAGGGGGAGACAGAGAGCTGGCAGTGGGAGGAGAAAGGACCAGGGCTCAAACTGCAAAAGGAACAAGAAAATGAAAAATTAGGCAAAGAAAATGGAAAACTGAGAGGTAAAGCAACAGCGGGACAAAAAACCAAGGGTGAGATAGAGCCAGGAGAAGACACAGACAGTCCATCCTGGGGAGAGGGATAGGAGCAGATGCAGAGTAGGAGTAGCTCCCAGTATTGACACCTTCGAAGCCTCCATCCCACCCCAGAGCTGGATTTCTGCTTGATCACCAGTAAATGGGACATCGAGCACCAGGAGATGCTTTTTTCTGCCCCGGGAGTTCCCAGGGGCAGAAAACTGCCCCAAAAACGTTACTCACAACACGTCACCGCCAGTAAACTTAGATTTTCCCCAAAGCCGGCCAAGAGCCCTGAGCAAACTGTCGGCATGTGAGACGGCACACGGCCCCGCGAGGATGCTTTGGAGCCCAGGGTAACCGGACACCCGGCTGGCTAATGAAGGGAAAGTGATTTATACCTTTCCCGGGAGAGCGGGGATCAGCATGAGCCCCCCATGGGGTGGGGGGGGAGCGGCACCAGGGCAGCACTCCAGGAGACCCCACGAACTCAATAGATCCCCAAAGCTGTTTCCAACTCGCAGACTAGAGCCGTGCCAGCCCCTTCCTAACGTGTCGGTGGCGGCGGCCCCAAGCATGCCAGGCGATGCGGCAGTCGCGGCTCCTCGTGACTCGCCCCGAGCCAGACGCCAGGAGACAGAGTTACCGAAGTCTCCAGAGGGCCAGGCGGGAGGCGAGGAGGAGGAGGAGGCGGAGGCCGAGGGCTCGCAGGGGGACTCACCGCTCCAGCGCGACACCTAAAGGACTCTGCACATGGATGCACGAGGAGGATTTGGCTGCTGCATCCCAGCTCCCGTTTGATCCCTCCAGCTGTAGGCACCAGTGCTAGACACCCGCCCAGGCGGCTTAAGCACTGTGGCTCCTACCCGGGCTCAGAGGAGATTTAGGTGATGCTGGGCTTAAAATACCAGAGTGACTGCACATGCCTCACCTATATCAGCACATCTTTTTCAGCCCAGCAAGCCATCAGTGCTGCCAGGAACAGGCAGCGCCTGCAGACGGGGCAGGGGGAGGCAGGGTGTGCAGGCATGCTGCCCCCAGTGCTCCGAACAGCAGCTCCGACAACTACGATGTCCCCAAAGGGGAAGCGGGTTTGGGGCTGGCACCAACATCTCCTCGTCGGCTCTTTGCCCTCCCTGGGGGCTGCAGCTCTGCCCCTCGCAGACACAACCAAACCTGGCCAAAGCGTCCCAAAGCAGACGCTCAGGGATGAAGTCACAGGACGCTTTGCAAGACAAACGCGCACCAAGCACGAGGAGCAGCATTTGGGCTGCAGGAGCCACAGCAGGGTTTGCATTTTATTTCACACAGACTCATGGGCTGGTGCCGCATTCTCATTTCAGGGAGTACCTGCTGTAAAGGAACAAAACCATATGCTGAAGAGGAAAATAGGTGAGATGGAAAGGTGCGGTGCACACCGGGTGCCGGCACAGAGCCAAGAGCCAGAAACCCCCACGCCCGAGCACTTCTGTTTCTTCCTACCTTATTGAACGCATTGCTTCCCAGTACTTCCCCGCCTGCTGTTAAATGCCTTGTGGGGAAGTCCTGCAAGGAACTTCACAGGAACTATTAGGCTGCTCGACAAATTATTTTGAAACCTACAGAGTTTATTATTCTTGAGAGTCTTTTCTGTGTTTCTTCTACACCAGCCTATAATATTCTTTGACAGGTGCAAATTTCTTTAACTAAATTCCAAACAAAGACCTATTCCTAACAAATTACAGTCATTTCTTTGAACCAGCTGGAGAGGTTACAGTGCAAGGGCCTCACCACATCTAAATCCACTGAGACCCCGATTTACCCCAGTCAGACCAGGACATTATTTCTATTAAAGGTAACAGGATTTCAGAGCAGCCACAGGCTCCAGGAGCAGAGGTGGTCCGGTCTGGGTACTTCCACCCCAGAAGTACTGCAGGTGATGAGCTGACCGCAGACACAACTCACACTAGACCTCAGCCAGAAAAGACACATGGGTGCTGCCGGGGCACAGCACGCTGCCCCGAAACCCGCTCCTCCCCATCCAGCCCCTCTCTGCCCCACCTCGGCATGGATCTGCTCTCAGAGGGGGGAACCAAGATGCTCCACGTGGCTCACAAACTGCTGCCCGACACAGGCAGCACGCTGCCAGGGAAACAGTCATTTTTTCTACCAACAGCTACTTGTTGGTGTCTGACTTCACCTATAGCTGGGTACACACCCCATGGATGCTGCTCCCACCCAGCACAACACAGGCGGCTGCTGAGCATTGCTGGCAGCCCCCGCATGCTGCTGGCAGCCCCCGTGCCAACCCCGGCAGCTGAACCGTGCCACGGAGGGAGAGGAAAGGGCTTGCCGGCTGCTGCTAAGCAAAGGGGCGGCAAGGCAAGCAGCGTGGGAGCAGAGGAGACCAACCACAGGACGGGGGAACCTGGTTGCCCCCAGATTTTTCCTAAGACTCAGAGGCAACAGCACTTTCCCGTGGGCAGAGCAGCAACAGCCTTGAAAACCACTCTTTCTGAGCAGGGGAAATCTTAATAAATATTCCCTAGCAAGGGAATTATTTGCATATCACATCTTATCAGGGGGAGAGAGAGGAGTGGGTTTTGTGCCTTGCTGGGAGAAGTATCGCATTTCCAGAGCTGGAATCGGGTCCTGCAGAAGAGATGGGCAGTGCTGATCCTGGCAATCACATTTGGGAACTGAACAAGCAGCACCCAACAAAATCTATCAATAAGCATCACCCATGCTGAGCGGGCATCCAGCTGCTTAGATGACAGCTCACACTTATGTTAGTGTACGTATATATAAATATATAGGCTGACAAGGGAAAGTCCCACACTTGTTAGAGGGAGAGAGAACCAAGAGTGAATCTAGCCCGCTAATTACACGGGCTAATTCACTCATTGAAGCCCAGAGTTGTTCCTTATACGTGGTCTCGGTGGGGGGAGTGGAAGGCGGCAGGGAGCCCCTCCGCAGCCGGGGGGGCCGCCCCGGGTTTCACAGCTGGGGGGAGCGGGGCAGCTCTGCCTTCCCCGCCAGCAGTCTCCCATTTCTAAACACCTCGCTTTTGTCTGCCGGGGTTGCATCAGCTCCTGTGCTCGTATTTATAACTGGGTTTTAAAACCTGATATTCCATTTCCAGTAGCTCGGTGGGGGTGAGCTGAATTCACAGGGCCCCCAGCCAAGCAGCTGCTGCCAGCGTGATCCCTCTTCCCTTCACATCCTGCTCAGAAAAGCTCCCCACCGTCAACCTGGTGCCACGGCTTACTGGCATGGTCTCTTTAATTAGCTGACCGAGGCACGAGGCAGGCCCTCATTAAAGGGATAGCTGATTGAGTCTGGGGAAGGGGGACAGGGAGCTTGGTCATGTTTTACACCGTGCTGGTTAATTGAATAGCGTGCACACTCAGGCACCCTCTCTCTTCCAGCGAGTCTTACCACTAGCCTGAGGCTTTCCAGCTTAAAAAGACCCCCAAAAGCTATTTTTAACCTGGTGGATGGGTAGGGAAGGGGCTGGGCGAGAGAGGGAGGGGAGTCCCTTTGGGACAGCAGGCTCCATCCCAAGCGCTATCTCTCCCGGCACAGCCTCTCCTTGCAAGAGCTGCTGCAGGCTGGGAGGAGGTGGAGGTCCTTCTCCAGAGCTGCTCCTGCGGAAACCAAACAAGGCTGAGAGGTCCCCGCACCGGCACCGGGCTCTCCTCCGCTTCGTCCCCATGCCGGGGCAAGGGAGCCCCCCGCTTGAGCTGCCACAGCTCTCAGGACTCACCCCGATGCCAACTCGCAGCCAGCTGGAGATGGCAGAAGGCCCCATCCCTGCCATCGGCCCAGCGCGACTCCGGAGACCTCCACTCCCTCCAGGAGGAAACCTCCAGCTGCTTTAGGTTATAAATAAAAAATGACCTGATGAAAACAGCCAATCTCCTGGGCACCAGGATCAATCACACACCTATTAAGTGTACAAAGCAACCTCTCAAAATAACAGCAATTCATAAACCCTGACACCAGGAGCAGATCTGAAGCTTGGCTGGGACCCATCACCCAGTGTGTTTCCATGTAGCATCTATTTTCACACCTATTTTGCCTTCGCTATTGTTCGTGGAGAGTCATACACCCCAATCCAGCAGAAACAGCACAAAGAGGTGAACTCAGGACAGGGACTCTTAAATAAATCCTCTTCCAGCCTCAGCTGCGCCATGCATGTCCGCAGAGGCCAAGCAGTCTCTCTGCACACAGGATTGCTTCCGCGGAAAAGGAAAATAGCATTTGCAAGCCTGAAAGGGGCAGTAAAAGGACAAATTGTCTATTCTTTGAAACGTGATTTGGGAACCTCAGCTGAAAAGTATCTGGGAAATGCAAAGTAAGCCTGAAATTCTCCAGGTTCCTGTCTGGACGTTGCAGCATTGCTCCATCCCAACCTTGAGCACTGAGGACCAGCTCACTTTCGAATGGCCCTGTGCCTGCAGCACAGTCGGGCAGGGAGTATTTGGGGCAGGAGGGGCCGGTGCCCAGCGGGGAGCAGCACGTTTCCCTGCCTTTACTTCTGAAGCAGCCGGCTGGCCCTGCCCCGTCACCTCTGGACATCCAGCTCCACCTCTGTGGCGGCAGCCGCCCCGCCCCCCCGCCCCCGGACCCGCCCGCCGCACACCCCCCCGCTGCTCGGCCACCCAGCCCCGAGCTCTGCGCTCCGGACAGCCCCTTGCAGCACAGCAAGGGGCACCGGCCGGCGAATACCCTCCACGCAGCGACCGCCACAGCAGGCTGCTACACGGCGGGGAGCAAGACACTGCATAACCCCAATTTCAGTGCTGTGGGGACATCCTGGCCACCTCGTCCTCACAGCTGCTGCTGGGAGAGCTCCGGCCCCGTCAGCTGCAGGTGTCTCACATGGAGCGAGCAAAACCATCACCTGCTTTCATAAAGACCCAATGCTAACGAATGCAAATTACTAATTTCCTGGTTACCCAGAACAGGTTTCAAAGCACTTATTTACAGGAGGAGAGCTCCACCTCTATACCAATCCTCCGTCATCCTGTCCCCCTTCATTTTGGGGCTCCCAGCAGCTGCTGCCCGAGGTGGAACGGGCCGGAACCACCAGACTTTCCGTGACATTTGAGACAGGGATGTGATCCTGTTTTGGAGAACATAGCTGTTATTGTCTGATAACCCGGGAGAAGAATCTGAGCAGGCACTCAGTGAAGATGAAAAAGAAGAAATGCAAAACCCAATCCTACTTCAGACTAGTGCATGAGGTCATTCTAAAAACCTATGAGCAAGTTTCTGATGGGAAGCTGTTTTGCAGGGAAAGCCTCTGCTGGCACCCACGGCGCAGCAGAAAGTATGGGGGTGTCTCCCAACAGTCACCACTAACTGCTCTGAGCCGAACATCCATTTGACCGCAGCAGGGAGACCATGCTGGGCTGCCTCTGATCCACCTCCATGTAATTACCCAAACGCAGCATCCCCAGCAGGGAGGCAGCCTGCTTAAGGAGGTACGAATGACTGCCTTCAAACCTTCCCATGGCCGGTGACAGCCACCAAGCCTCAGCCCACTCAGGGAGAAAGCAGATCATCCTCAAAAGCCTTTTTCTGATCACCTTCACCTCTGGGCGGTGAGGATAAGCCTACATCCAGAGCACAGCATTAATAATTTCTGCTCAAATCTGGAATTATTTTATCATCTGCTCTATTTGATGACTCCACTCCCCCTCTGTTACAACTAATCAATAGTTACACTTGAAAAGAGGAGAGAGTTCCTGTGCCCGGCCCTGCCTGTATTTACTGAACCCCTTCAGACCTGTTCCTGCCGCTGCTCTCCCAGCCCTGCTGCAGAGGTGCCTCCTCTCGCAAGGAGGACAAGGACTCCAGCTGCCTCGTGTGTTGCTGGCTGCTGGGAGCTCCTCAGATGAAAGGCACATTCATAGTTTGTAGTGCTGTTTGTAGTACAAATACTATTTGAAGTCAGAAGGATTTAAGAAATGTTCATCTTTATCAGTTCTAAAATTAACATAAGCCTTGTACCTTATAAGCTGACCTGAACAGCTATCAGTGTCTAAGGCAGGGAGGTGCTCTCTTAGATCATTATCTAGGAGAGCAAGATACTTACACATTATACCACCACCAAATTTTCTTAATTATCTTGCAGCTACCCAGTAGTCAAGTTTTGTTTGTGCAAAAATAATAACCAAGCAATTATTTTCATTCCCATTCACCCCTCATATCAGAGGCATCATCAAATGAAGGAAAGGCAGGTTGCTTACCCAGGGGCAGCAAGAAGAGCACAGCAAAGCACACATTGCTTTCACATGCGAGACTTTGATTGTCTGGATAAATTTGGTTTTCCATCTTCACAGCAAGACATTTTTGGGTACCAGCTCACATTGTGGTTAGCACTGAGCAATCCAGCAGCTGAGATCCGGATGGGAACACCAGACTGAATTAAACTCATCAATCACTCTAACCCCAAAACTTCAAGTGCTGCAGGACATGGCAGCAGGATGTGTATCATCTCCACTCACACATCTGCATGTCCTGCAGCTCCTTTTAACAACGAAATGCTCGTTTCTTCCCACCTAGGTGATGTGTAGGCTCTTGCCAATGCAGTACATGGGAGCACCCTGGGAAAAGTGTGTGCCTGGTTTCCAGCTGGTCCCGATCACCCAGATCCAAGAGAGCCTGGACGACAAGGGACTTCCCTGCACTTTTCATTGACCAGCAAAGGAAAGTGGAAACAGAAGCTGACTTGCTGTCATTGCTGCTTGTCATAGATGAGAACAGCAACAACAACGCTTATGACACTTTTTGCTTTGATTACACGTTTCCCCTGTAATTAAGAACAAGAGCTACTGCAACAAAAAAAAATTGCAGTACAAAGCTTCTGCATGACTAACGAGGGAACAGGCACAAAGAGTCGTTACCACCGAGCAGGGAAGGGTGAACTGACACCCCTCCTTTTCCGCAGGGTTCAGCATGGTGAGGATGTCCAGGTGACGTGCTCTAAATTAAAATCTGGGTCTCACCACGCTGAATGCTAAAGAAACGTACAGAAGTGTCAGTCTCAGCTTGCCTGAGCTACCTTACCTCAGCCATAGGACTACGCCTCCTTTCTCAAGGCAGCTTCAGGCTGGCCACCCATTCCTGCCAACGGACCGCTCCTGCCCAAATGCAGTTAACTCTGGTTAACAGCCAGGGTGCCTCGAGTGCCTCAACAACTCCAAAACTGACACCGAAAACTCCACGGATGCAGAAAGGACGCTATGGAGCAGCTGCATCCAGAGCAGACCTCGTGGCCCACCGAGAAAGAGCCATCTCAAGCACAGAGCCTGCAGCGCCCGCTTGCATTCCCAAAATGCACTCCCAAAATGCAAGCACTACATAGAAAAATGACAAGTTTTCCCACTGGCAGGGCTGCCCAGCCCACACAGGCAGCCACTGACCTGCGAGCACGTGGGCACAGGGCAAAAATTGCTCCATGCTTGTCACGCACGTGAGCTAGCTGGGCAAAACAGACCCTGTTTGCAGAGACACGCACCTGAGAATGAAATAAGGGTATGAAAACCCACTGGGGCTGAGAGGGAGGCATCTTCTATTGGGGAAAAGCTGTCTGGTGATGCCCAGCTGGCTCTTGGCTGGGAGGAAGGAGGCAGCAAGCATTTGTGTTGTGTTCAGAAAAGATAATAGGAGCTTCCTCCAACAGAGCAGCTAAAGGCCACAAAGCCCAGCATGAAAATGTCGGAATAACTACAGGGCTGAGCAGCCGCCAAATACAGATGTGGACCCTGCAGACAGGACTGTGCAGAGAACAGGCAGCACAGGCAGACGGGAGCGATGGTCCATCCCAGCCAGCAGCCCGCTGGCACTCTGCAGACGGCCTATGGTGCCCTGGCACAACCACAGAAAGCAAGTATCAGGAGAGACCCAGACCGCACATCCCCAGGATGAACAGACAAGCCCATCTTCGGGTCGACCATGGCAGTCAGTCCAGCAGCCAGGTTGTGGGGATGGAAAGCTTAACAATGGACAGTACTGAATTTGATTTTGATGAGCAAGCAGTGTGCCCTTGAGGCGCGAGAAGGCACGAAGCTGAAGATAACGGAGAAGGACATGAGTTGCTGAGAAAGGAGAAAAAAGAACCAAAGGCCATGAAGGAATGTCGTGTGCGCAAGAAGGACGGACCAATCCACTAGGGTATAGATGCGCGTGAACATAAGGCTTTAACCTATCTGCAAACTGCAAATAGCGCGTGGACACTTCTGTTTACTATAAAAATCACTAACAAAGAGCAATAAACGTCTTTGGTTGCTGCTTGCCAGAGTCCGTGCCGTTAATCCCCACACCAGGTGAGACACTTCTCCTCTGTCCAAGGGAGGATACCTCTGCCTGCCATCCCCAGCAATCTTTGAACGAGCCAAGAAGGCTTGAAATACCATCCCTCCTCATCTAAGAGCCTCCTGGGCCTCAAAATACCCCATAAACCCAAACCCAGTGCACATCTTGCTAAGCGGGCTGTGGAAAGCAGAACAGCACCGGAGGTAAACGCACTGAGGTCAGCCCCAGGCTGGGTCCAAACACACCAGGCGCGCAGGAGCACTGGCGCACACCACCAACCATGGGCTTGCTGCGTCCCACGCCAACAGAGGCAGCTTGGGGAGGAAACCTTTCTTCTGTGGCTTTGGAAACCAAACCCCACAGCTTTCCAGGTCTTTGGTGAAAGCCCCGGCCCAGGAAACGCACGTGAATGTGACAGTCGCTGCCTGGCTAAAAGACAATTCACCCGCTGAACTTTCGCACAGATGAGCTGTTTCTCTTGACCACCACCACCTTATCCCTTGGCTTAATCTAGGGCGATAGAGTACATTTTAAGGCATAACACACATGATTTTTTTTTCATCTCCAAACACATCATATTCCACTTCCTTGTCCTCCAACAGCAGAAATTCAAATGTTGTCTGTTGAAATCAGAAAGATTCCTAAGAACCAACAGATGCGACATCCCAACGGGAATGAACCACTGAATAGGAGGGAAAGCCTGATCCTTTGGTTTTATTTTGCTTAAAGACCCAAAGAATCCAATCTTAGGAAGAAAGAGACTTTCAAAAATTAAGAACTTACGTTCTTTAAACCTGGAATTGAAAAAAATAAAAGATTCCTCTGACTCTTTCTCAGTTATTGAGAAGCCTGCCAAAAAAGATAAAAATTCATGTTTCTAGGGCAAAAAGCAAGTGCGTGCATGCATACATGCACCAATACACACATACTTACACCCTCTGCACCCCGATCCACGATCTACATGTACATTAAAATGCAGCCCCCCGCTACGGTGCACGTGGAGGGGCAGCAGCACAAGGGGGTCTCTGGAGGTTTGGGGTTTATGTTGTCACGTCAGAGGCAGAAATTCATTTATTTCCTCCTCCAGAGGCAGAATTACAGCAACTTATTTCTTCCCTGCTCCTTGATCAGCACTTGTACCATCTGAAAGACTCGCTGAGGACGCCTGTGAGATCTCTCCTCCCGAGGGAACCAAACCTTCCCACTTGTCATTGCCACATTCATATTAACGAGGGGGAGAAAAAAAAGCACTCAACTAATTTTATAGGCACATCGGTAATAAATTCCTCTCTCAAGGAGAGTATGGGAACAGAGCTCAACAAGAGTTATTTTTAAAACAGACCAGATACCAGGTTACCCTGGGTTTGCACACTCAGTATTTGCTCTTTCAAGAAGTGCCGGCCGTGGAGGATGGACCAGCTCCCGCTGCCCTGGGCTCGGTGGATGGGAGGGGTGCTGGATGGTTTGGTCCTTCATCACAGTGGGGAACAAACTCGTCCTCCCCATGCACCCAAAGAGACATGCCTGTACTGCGACATTAGTGCTGGCACCTTCCCCAGGGCGACTACCCGGCGGAGGGGCTCACATGCCCCAGGCAGCGTGGCACTCTGCCTGCCCCTGTGCTCGCCCGCAAGGACACACTCCTTTCCATAAAGCCACCACGGCACTGAGTATTCAGCAGCGTTTGCTTTCCTTTGGACCCCCAGCTCTTCGCTTCTTGCTCCCGAGCTCTTGGCCGAAGAGGAGCAGCAGCAAGAGCTCAGCTGGGGTCTGCAGATCCCAACTCCTGCCAATAGCTTGGCTGCGCTCAGACGGGATGCTCTGTCAGCTGCAAAACCTTGAGCAGCCAGAAAACTTAAGGTCTGCATCCAGCAGCATCAGCCTCTGCCTCTCCAGCAGCAGTCCTGCTCCAGCATGAGCACCTCTTCCAAGGGGAGAGAGCTCAGCAGGAGCCAAGGCCAAGGGCAGCTCCTCTCTGAGATGGCCAGTAGGATCCAGCAGGCAGCAGGTATCCTGCGGCCATCCTGCTCCATGTGGCCTTTAGGTGCTCATGTGTTTCTGCGGGTGGCCTAGCACTCTCTTGCACCTCAAGGAGATGGGACCACTGCTGGTGTGGAGAACACCCTGCTCCATCTGACCCTCTGTGCTGCTCTCCAGCCAGCTGTGACCTGCTCTGCCACAGCAGGACCCAGCTCAGTGTCCAGCTCAGCTCCAGGTGGGGGGAAAGCACCGCAGCAAACGTGTGACATCATTCTCCAGATGGGAAGACCTCGCCATAACCCAGCGTGAGAACCTCCTCTCCCACGACACCGGAGGCGTCTGGAAGCGTTTTGAAGGTGATCCCTGCAAAGCTCTGTGGTTTCACAGCTTTTCTGCTGTAGCAGATGCTGGGGAGGCTGCTACCAGTCCCAAGCAGCACTTCCAACTTGCTCCCAAGCCTCAGTGGGAACTATTGGGGTGCAGCAAGGGCCAGGAGCCAGGGGGACCTCATGGCCAGCAGGGCAGGATCATCCCTCCCCCCTGAGAAGCAGAGCAGATCTGGAGATCACGGTCAAGTTCATAGAATCATAGAATCATAGAATCATAGAATCATAGAATCATTAAGGTTGGAAGAGCCCTCCAAGATCATCGAGTCCAACCGTCAACCCAACAACACCATGCCCACTAAACCATGTCCCTGAGCGCCTCATCTACCCGTCTTTTAAATATTTCCAGGGATGGGGACTCAACCACTTCCCTGGGCAGCCTGTTCCAATGTTTAACCACTCTTTCAGTGAAGAAATTTTTCCTCACATCCAAGCTAAACCTCCCCTGGCGCAACTTGAGGCCATTTCCTCTCGTCCTTTCGCCAGTTACTTGGGAGAAGAGACCAACACCCACCTCGCTACAGCCTCCTTTCAGGTAGTTGTAGAGAGCGATGAGGTCTCCCCTCAGCCTCCTTTTCTCCAGGCTAAACAGTCCCAGTTCCCTCAGCCGCTCCTCATCAGACTTGTTCTCCAGCCCCCTCCCCAGCCTCGTTGCCCTTCTCTGGACACGTTCCAGCACCTCAACGTCCTTCATGTAGTGAGGGGCCCAAAACTGAACACAGTATTCGAGGTGCGGCCTCACCAGTGCCGAGTACAGGGGCACGATCCCTTCCCTACTCCTGCTGGCCACACTATTTCTGATACAGGCCAGGATGCCATTGGCCTTCTTGGCTGCCTGGGCACACTGCCGGCTCATGTTGAGCCGGCTGTCAACCAACACCCCCAGGTCCTTTTCTGACAGGCAGTTGCACAGCCAGATCCCAGGGCACAGTCTACTTCCAAACCTGAACAGCTTCACTGATGGCAGGCTATGAACTGTGCTGATTTAATGATATTTGATTGCAAATGCCCAGGAACAGCCCTGAAGCAAACGTGATGTGCATGCGTTTTACTGCTGCTCATCATTTATAGTCCAAGACAGGCAAGTTCAGGCTCAGGAGCAAAAAGATTAGATTTACAGTGCTGAGCAGCAATTACAGTTCTTATCTGAAATTCACTGATGCCAAAAGAAACCTTGACATTGGCTTCCACGAGCTACTGTGAAAAGCCTCTGCCCACCTTGTGAAGGCCTTGAAGCAAAGATGAATGATCCCTATAACTAGCAGGGCAAGGCCAGCCCTCAGCATGCTTCCAGACTGAGCTGTCTAGAGGGAGAGATACTTGAAAAACCCATCATTTACATGGTCTAACTTCTGGGTGAATTCTGCAGGAGCAGGCACAGCTCCCGGCTCTAAACAATGTGCCGGGGGTGTCCCAGCCAGCCCCTAAGGGAAACAAGGGCCAGCTGCTTTCAAAGGTGAATGGCTCGGGAGCTCTGGAGGCCACAGCCACCTCTTCCTCCATCGAGGTCCGGCAGCAACCTCTGCTCTAATCTCAGAGCAAGAAGCTCCCACAAGCAAATCCTCCGTGGCGCACATTTGTTCTCCTCCTTGTGCTGGTCACTCACCACGAGGACGCCCGCCCAGGTGGAGGTCTGCTGGCCGGGCAGCACTCAGGCTGCCTCGAGGCAGCTGCCCGTAGGCAAGCCACCACCCTCCCGCTGCCCCAGGCACACCTGCTCTCTCCATCCCCACCCTCTGTTGTGATGGTCCCCCAGGAGATTTTTAAGCGAGGTCCCATTGGGGGTCAACGAAGGCAGGTGACAATCCGCACCACAAAGAAGCAATGCAGCAGGACAACAGCTCTGACTCGAAGGGTCTGCAGCTTTGGCAGCTCTCATCACCGCTGCGTGCCCACGTGGGACAGGAGCAGCAGGGCTGCCGGGGTAGTTCAAGGCACTGTGGGGAGAGGAAAGCATCCTCAAAAGTTTTGCAACATCTAAGCCTGGTCCTAATGCTGTACTGGGCTTAAAACCGCAAGAACCACTCCCGCATTCTCTTCTGGTGGGTGTCCTGGTGGAAAACAGACTTTGCACAGGGCAAAGCAAGATCAGGTCAAAGACTCGCTGCAGGCAGGAGAGCCAAGTTGTAGTTTGGTTTGGATTATTACTCATGCTCCAGCATTGCTCCACCCAAGCAAAGCACGGCGCAGCTCTAGGGCTGTATGCGTACACGAGGAAAGCCGGGCACGATTCGCATGGGCTTGGCATCTGAGCATGGAGACAGGGCTCTCCAGCACACAGAGGCCAGGCGGCTGCTCGAGGCCACCAGCAAAACTGGGCTTAGCTGAGACTGTGTCTCCTCCAGAGCACCAGCCTGCTGCCTCCTCCCTGTGCGCACGCACCCCAGGACTATGCTGCTTTTAGAGGCAGAAGTTTAGACTGCAACACCCCAGACCCATCGCCATTCCCTCCCGGGGTGTTCCCAATCCACTGTGCTTTTCCAGGCTTGGGTGGGCAGCCACAAGATTCTCAGAGGACTGCAGCAGGGTGAAGCAGACCCTGGCCGAACCCTGGCTCACCCTGCAAGCACCAGCAACGTGCAAAGGGGCTCAGGAAGAGAATGCACGTAGAGCTGTGTGCGACCGTGCCCCTGCCTCGCTCTGCTGGCACCCTGCCACGGGGAACAGCATCGTGAAAGGAGCCAGAGCCTGAGGCCTCGCTCTGCTTTGCCCACCCGCTGTTGCCATTGCTGGGCTGGGAGCTGGTAGGAATTCCCTCTGGATACACAGGGGTTAATCCATAGCCAGCTGGAAATCAAAAAGGGACATGTCCTGTCTTCAGGCAGCGCTGAGCACGAGCACAGCTACCAACACTGGTGGCTTGAGAGCACTACTGGGGCTGGGACTTCCCCCTCCTCAGCTCCAGCAGGGAAGGCAGGGGGGAGATGAGGAGCAAAAGGGCCCATTGCAGCCCCCCAGGCTCACAGCAGCTCAGCAAAGGAGTTGGAGCAGCAGAGCTCAGTCCCAAATTAACTCTCCAGCCTCTGATTGCACAGGAAGGGGGCGCAGGATGGTGTGCCACAGAGATCACAGCCACACGTGCCAGGAGATGCAACCACCTGGAGATTATTTCATAGTAAACACATTAAGCACCATGAACCCAAAGGTCGGGGACTGGAAGTGTTTGCCAGACCAAGAACTGGTAATAAGGGCTTTAGACAAGAAGAGACACGGTAGGGAATTGGTGTCGGACTGGGACTAGTCCCAGGCATGGGAGAGAGACTAAAGAATGGCTTTGTCTGTATCCTGACACACAGGAACAAAACACCAACTCTTAAGAAGAAGAAGAAAAAATCTGATACCATTTGGTATCAATCCCTGCAGCCCCAAGCACTACCACAGACAAGCACTCTTCACTAGGAGAGCTGAGAAAATCTCAGCCATGTCTTACCTCCTCTCCCAGACTCCACCATCCACATATCCCAAAGCAACAGAAGATTTAGGGTACCTGGCTTTCCATACTTCAAGGGGTCCCATCACCTCCCGCACACGCCCAGCTCTACTGGAGAAAAAAATACTCAACCAGATCCTTTAAAAAAACGCTAGATTGGTCACCCTGAGAACAGTCATTTTGCTCAGGCGAGTACAAGAGCAGTGAGCGTGTCTGTTTCCATGTTCATTTACACATCACCTGCCTGCCTGCCCTGCAATGCTGCAAACCAGACACCATCTCCCCTTGCAGTGGGAGGTGCTCCCTGGATCCTCCTGCAGCATGGGCAGCCGGCGAGGCCACGTTTGAGGTTTTTAAGCTAATCAGCAGGTAGTGCCATAAGCTGCCATCAAAAACAGGCTGGAAGCAGCAGCAAAGGGCAGCCCACAGCCTCCCCGAGAGCAGCAGGGAAGAACCCTTTGGGCTCACACTTTTATTTTCTCAGAAAACTTTGGAGCTGAAAGGTGGTCGCCGAGGTTGGCGTGTTTAAAATAACAGCCAGGAGGAGGCTGGGGAGGCAGCCGTCAGGAGAAGGGATGCCGCTCCGGAGCGTAAATGAGAGCCTGTGTTCGGCCATGCCGGCGGGAAGGGGGAGCCCCGCGCAGGGGGCATCTCTGTGCCTCCCCCTTTCCCCTCGCCAAAACCTTCTGGGTGGGCTCTGCTGATTTCAACTGAGCCCCTGTGTTCAAGGGAAAGTTCAAGCCCACGCTGAGCGAGGGCACGGAGATCTCCACGATTTACTGAGATGCTGACAGGCACCTGGAGGGGTGACCCTGGGGTCTGCATCCCGGTGTGACCGAGCATCACGGGGTGTGGGGAGCACCGGCATGGGGGCATGCGCTGGGAGGTGCAAGGCTGGCCCCCAATAAACACATCGTTTTCTCTTCTTGGTGGTTCACGTACAGTAATGTCTAAATATATACTCGATGGAAAGTGTGGAGTGATTTATTTTTGTTATTGTTGGTCTAAAATTATGCCGGCTGGAACGGCGCTGCTGAGTTATAGGGCCTCACTGGGCACACATGAAACATTATCAAAGATATGTCATAAAGCAAATATTAGCAGGACCTGCGGTGGAGGTTACGCAGGGCCACCACTGCCAAACGCAGCCACCGCACAGCAGGAGCCACCACGGAGGGTGACCTAATCCTGCTCTGCCACAGGCAGGTCTTCCAGCCTGCCCGGCCACCCTCCATCAGAGTGGAGGAGGAGGAGGACCACAGCATCACCTTGCCTTGGGAAGACGCCAAGATGCAACAGGCTCTGACGGGCAAGGGCTGCGTCAGACTCGTGGCCACCACGCATGAGGCAGAAGAAAAATCCCCCCCTGTAGAAGGGGTCTGAGCCGCTTGGCTTTTCCCTGCAGCCCATCTCTGGTAGCAAGATGCAATCCCCTCGAGAGATCCCATACGGGAGTTATTAGCCTTTCATCAGCAAGTGTGCAGATGAATGTTATAAAAATCACAAAGCCACCATGTACTCTAGACACCCAACCCACCCAAACTCAGCAGCGTGCTTCTCTGGGATGTCTTTCCAAAATTTATTTTGTGCTGGAGGGAGGGGGAGGGCACTGACACTAGCAAGAACCTCCCTCCTCCCCCCTTTCTCACGAGGATGTTTCCCTGCTGCCTTTCCATACGGTGGCCACCATTGCCATGCCATCCTCCTCATTGCCACGTCTCTGCGCTCCCCATCTCCCCCTGCCCGTGCCCGATGGTGACTGCAAAGCACAATATCCCTTATGCCACTGGCTGAGACAGCCAATGGTCTTTGATGGGCACAGCAGCAGTGACCCAAGAGCCCTCTCCGCTCCTCACCCCACGTACCCACTTGCCCAGGAGAAATGCCCATCGCACAGAGAGACTGAGAAAGAGGAGAGGAACACATGCCAGGACACGTTCAAGGCAGAGCTCGCGCCAAGCAGCAAAGCCGCTCTGCCTGTGCAGATGAGCTGCGGTGCATGGCCATGGATGCCTGGCAGGTCCCTGGGTGGGAGAAAGTCAGAGCTCCCACGTCCCTCCGCCAGCCCCGGCTGCAGAACGGGACCCATGGCTCCCCCAGCCATGGCCCCACACACAGAGGGCAGGGCAGCAGGTTCCTCACCAAAACAGCAGCAGCGAGTGAGTGATCAAGCCGGTAACAAACTTTGGAAAGCTTTGCCCTTCGAAACAGCAATTCCCTCTCTGCAGGCTGCTCTTTAGGTGGTGGGGACAGAATACAGAGCAGGAATCAAGCTCAACCTCAATAAAGTTTTGGCGTTTCATGGAGCAAGCTCATTTTTAAGACGCATCACGCCATGCAAGCTTGAACCCTGCAGATACACAGCTTACAGATCCCGGCCTCTAGTGCACTAAACATGTCGAGCCCCGCAGCGCGCATCCCCGGCACTGCGCAGATCCAGCACTGACTGCAAGGCTGGAGTTCTCCCGAACCACGGGCAGCAATTCACAGTGGAGCTACGTGGACCAGCTATTTCCTCCAAATAACTAGCCACCACTGCAACCTCCAACACAGCCACTTCGGAGAAACACACAGGGTAAACGGAGATGCATCTAAAGCCCAAATTAACTACGAAAGCCACAGCCACCACAGCTTTCATCTGGCCATACATTTTGTTCTGACTAATGAAATCTCACTTAGTGCCGTTACCATCCGCCACGCCGCAAACTGAGGTTACGACTGATGCGCCAGTGACTCAGGTGTTGGCAAACTGCACGGTTTTCCGCTTTCAGACAGGGCATGTTTACAGCCCCGGAGCCCGTCTCTGCTGCAGGCAGCCCCTTGCCTGCGGCCACTGCCAAACGCTGGGGAGGAGGCCAGGAAAGCACCAGGCTGCCTGGCCTTCCTTGCAGCACTTACAGCAGCTAGACACCTAATGCTCATGGATTTCCAATCACTTCTTGGTACAAAAAGCCCTTATTACTCCTTTGAAAACCCTGCTGTACACACCCTGCCTGGGTTAGCATCCCAAAGATCCACGAAGCAGAACCACTGGATTTCTGCAAACGGGAGCAAACACACAGGTGTTGCTCCTCTCCCACTTGCAGGACTCCACCTTTACCTGACACAAGAGACCTTGCCATGGCATCCTCCAAGCGATCTGCAGGAGATCCCCATTTAAGGTGTCCAATATTACAAAACATTTATTTAAAACCAGCTTCTCTGTCTGTGGATCAAGGTTTCCTTCCAGAGGGTGCCCAAGACTCCGCCGCCACCTGCTCTCCCAAAACAGCCCTGGCCCCAGTTTGGCTCTGGCACAAGGATTTGACCACAGATAGGGATCAATCTCACGCTTTTCCACTTCTTCCCTCTATCCCAAGCAAACTCCCCTGCCTGTCCTACTGCCACATCCTTTTATACTCACCAACAGACCGCTGTAAGAAGCTCTTGACTTTGGGTAGTGAGTTTGCATCCCCTCTAACCTCCAACCATCACATGAGGCTGCCTGCTCCAACCCCTCTCCCACATAAGCCCAGGCTAAACCCAAGCCTGCCGCAGCTCCTCATCGTGTTGGACCCGCAGTTGGGAAGGTGAACTCAAATCAGGCTTCTCGGGTTTGTTTCTACCCAGTAACATCCCCAGACAGAAAGTTTCAATTTGATACTGCAAGCAGAAAGTCTCAGGCCCGAGATCCGTGAGCCACTTGTTGATGAGAAACTCCACTTTTCTTTGAGATGTTTCTTGACCAGCACAGCCCCAGCACCAGCTAGGGAGCCACCATCTGCACGACAGGCACCTTCCTGGGTGTTCGCCTGTGCATCAGATGGGCTATCAGTGAACTCCCTAGCAGCGCTGGCTGAGTTTTGGGGAGCAGCAAAGCAAGTCAACACCCAGCCAAGCCCTCGAGGAGAAACCAACCCCCAACAAGGCTTCGCACAGCGCAAAACCTCCAACTCCTCCGGTCAGCCCCGGGCCAGATCAGCAGAGCCACCCAGCCCGCAACCGGGATGGGGATGGCAACTAACCCACCACTTCAAACTCTGTCCTTAACTTCACCCGTCTTGATCCTCTGCCCACTCTATCGAACTAAGCTCAGGAGGCAGATGCCTGCAGACCTCGACAAAAACATGCAAACTGCTTACTCAGTGATGCTAACCGTTCTAATTTCCTCTCTCCTCGGGACAGAGGGGTGCAGAGTTCAACGCTTCCCCCTTGCGCAGCCCTATCTCACCCCCCACCCATCCGAAAGCCCATATTCTCCTATTAAACTTCACAGGCTGCCCCCCTGGTATTCCCTCTCTCAGCATCTCCTTCAAACACACCCACGCTCACTCTAGGCAAGAGACAGGAGAGCTGAACAAGCTTCATCTACAGAAGAGAAAATTAAGACAGCAAACTCTCTCCCTACAGATCATCTTTAAAGTTTTTAAAATTGTCCTTCTTTATTAGTCCCAGACAGAAATCTGAAACCCCCTTTTAAAAAAACCAGAGATATAATGATTTTCAAAGCTGTGTCACATAATTAATGACACATTTATCTCTTCAGCTGTAAAGATAAAAAGAAACCATCTATCCATGTCCTCATTATTTTTTATCCCCCTCTTAAAGCCAGTGTTTAAATCCATGGGATGGGGGTACTCTAAAGGAGGGGGAAAGTCTGACTTTCCCTTTACCCCACCACAACGATGGTGATAGCAGATTTCTCCCTCCGCTCTCCCCCATTCCCTTCTCTCCATCGCTGCCGATCAGAGGGCAGCACAGGTTGAGTATCCCTTAGGCAAACCTCTCCCTCCGCCCCATGTAACTGCTCCCTTCCCTCCCTCTTCTGCCCCACCACCATAAGTTCAACAGGGGACGTTTCAGCAGCCGGGAGTTTTTCTCCTGTCTTCTTCGGCTGAGCAAAGGGCCAACCTTTCAAGGTCTCCTGTGACACACAGACTGAATCCCACAGTAATATTAGTTTTTAAAAGCCATGTACATTTTCCACCATTAGCACAGTTTTGATTCATCTCATATTGCGTTCTGCTTCATTTAGGGGGATGCTGTCCACATTAAAATGATACTTAACACCGTGCTGCTCCCTCGGGCCGCCGGGAACACCTCTGAGCAGTAGCACTGAGTGGGACCACCAGCGCTTTTCCCCACGGCTGCTCATTCCCACCCCTTACTCCTCTTGGCTCAGAGCTACCTCCTTCTGGATCAGATGAGGACGTGGCGGTCACGGCCTCATAACAACATCCCAAGGAAGTGAGAAGGTCCCTTTAAGATATCTGATGAACACAGATAATCTGGTTTTGATCAGCTTATAACAGCTCCAAATATCGCAGTTAGAGCTCCCCAGGGCTTCCAGCATGCTTTGTGTCCCGTACAGCCACGCTCGGCATTTCACCGAGATCCACAGACTGCCATCTACCCTCAGCCTCTGGTTCCACCAAGGACCTCTGTCATTAGATCTTCCTCAAAATGTGCGGGCTGAATAACAGCGAGTATCAAGTGGACAAATCGGTGAATACTGTGGGGTAAGAGAAAGGGCTGCCTGTCTCGGGAAGCACAGGAGCCCTCTCCCAGGGAGCCCTCTCCCAGCCCCTGCTGCTGGCCAGCCCATCGCTGCCCCTCCGTGAGCTGATACTGGGGAGGTTTCTCATCTCCTTGGCCACAACCAAACTACTTTTGTACTTGCTGCTCCGCACGGGCTCAGCCATGCTGCTGCTTCAGAGACCGTGTACTGTGAATTAGTTTAAGACATGGGTGCGCGCACTCTGTTTGCTGACCTTCTTCAAAAGGTACCCAGAATAGCCACCAAAAGCTGAATGGCATTCAGAAAACTCCAGAAATGGAGAGCATCAGGTCCCCGGACCCCTGCATCCAACTCAGGGCAGCATAAACCACTTGGCTCCTCCACATCGCTGGCACTAGCAGACGGGCTGAGAAGCTGGTCCTTCCTGCCGCAAATGGCACTGGCAGAGGACAAAACATCCTACCCTCTTCTCCCCGCTGTTTGAAGAGCGTGCAAGCTTGCATCCCCTGCGTGTGCTTAGAAACACATTAAAAAGAGCAAGCTGACCCTCCCGGCTTGCTCGCTCGGAGCTCCAAGGAAACATTTTTCAGTCGGTAGATAATCACAACCTCAGATGGCAGCTACTGGATGCCAGGCTCGAGACCACTGCTTTCATCCCAGCTCACCAACCAGCAGGTCAGAGCCCTTTTAATCTCATGCCTTTAGTTTAAACCAGGGTAGAGCCAGCTGCCACATGCCCACTCAGGCACAGTGGAGGTAGCAATGCCCGTGGTCACCGTCCCCCAGCCCAGACCTGTGCCCAGCTCAAAGAGCGCTCCTCCACTGAGCATAGGCAAAGTCAAACCAATTAGCCATAAACCATGGATAGTTTTAATTTAGTATTTCTACCTTCACTGCACCTTTTTTCAGGCAGAAGAGTACACCCACGAAAGAAAAACAAGCCTCAAGCATCCCCCTCAGCTGGGAGCAGCCAGGGGAGATGCAGCCCAGCACCTGCCTTTTGCAAGCCAGGGCATGGGTGGTCCACGCCAGCCAAAACCCGCCTCATATCCAGACTTGCCACAGGGTGAAGACGGCCACCTCTGAAACAGGGCCCTGGGAGGCAGCTCAGGAAGGGGCAGGTGTTAAAACAAGCAAGAGCATTGCTGTGTTGAGGCACCCGAGTGCCACCAGGCTCACAGGGAAGCTCTGCAGCTCCAGCAAAGAAAATGAGTCCATGAGCTCTTCCAAAGAGGTGCTTTTGCTCCACAACCACTTGAGTGCATCAGTGGTCACCCCAACCTTCCTTCCTTCCTCTCTCTCTTGAGAAGGGAGAAAGAAAAAGGGGCATTTTTGTTGCTGAAAGCTTCACCCACAAAAAGCAGGGGAGTCAAAGCGACTCTTCACTTGTTCACATTGAACATGCAGAGTCTTGAAATTTAACAGTGGCTCTGGGTAAGATAGCTTCAAAATGCCCTACGAGCATCTAGCTGCACAGCTCACCCTACCTTAGCGTCAGTTCTTCTCTCTACACTGAAAAAAAACCACTCAGCCAGGGAAAAGCATTTGATGGAGCAACTCTGGCCCGTGGAGCTGCTGATAAATCATGGTTACAAACTGAAATTGCGGCTTGTCCACAAAATTGCTTCTGAGTCGGTGAACAGTGGGAGGAAAGCTACACCACTGATGGGAAGGTCTCACCATGACTCCTGAGCGTGCTGCACAGCACATGCGCTCTTGAGCATCTGCCATGGGATGTGCATGGAGAGGCAAGAGTGCTCCCCAGCGTACAGACAGACAGACACACAAGTCGCGAACGGAGGTGTAAATGACTCTCTGCCGGGAGCTTCAAGTTGCAAGAGGTCCCAGCTGTGCCCCTGTAAATGGAAGAGGGGCCGGGCTGCTGCAGCAGCCCCTCTCACTGAGCAGGGACTGAACCAGCCTGGGAAGGGATGGGGCAGTTCAGAGCTGCAAACTCCCAACACCAGAGATATGATGACAAGTGGCACTAGAGAAATGATGGGAGCCCATACCAGGGGGTCCCAGATGCAGGGTGCTCCTCCTGCTCACCCCCAGCCCCTCTCCGCTCCTGTCCTCCTCCTGCCCCGGGGCTCTGCTCCCTCACACCCCTTCCTCCTTTTCCTTGTTCTCTTCCCACCTTTCCTCATCCAAATCCCCTCTCTGACTCCACCAGCATATTATAGCTTTCCTCTGCAAAGCCAAGAGCCATCCATGGCAGGCCCTGTCCTATGCAGCCTTTTTTTTTTACTAAACAGGCTGGTTGGCTTCCACTCAGTGATGTGCAGTCCTTTCAGACAGAGCCACCAGGACGTCACAGCTCTCCGGGCTCTGGGCTGGGAAGCAGCTGTCCTGCACCAGTGCCCAAGCTCTGCCTTCGGATATCATTTCCATTTTGCAGTGGCACAAACACCTGCACCGAGCAGGGGGAAACGCAGAAGCAGCCTGGCCGTCTCCAGAACTGAGTATCTCCATTTTGCCTTTCTGAAGCAACCCCATACTGTCATCTCATCAAGTTCAGCTCTGCTTCTCAAAGCCAAACTGGGTTTCCCTTCAGGCGCTGTGAGCTGGCTCTCTCCTGATTCACCGGCCACTGTCGCAATTGGGAGCAGAGCTACCTTCATGCCCCCAGGCAGCCCAGGCGCTGGGCTCCCCATCCAGACCTGAGCTGCGTGCTTGCCAGCAGCCCAGCTCCCCAAGTCACATCCACTGCCGCATCCCTTGAGAGCCGGGGCAGCGGGAACGGGCGCAGCAAGCCCAACAAAGCAGCTCCTTATCTAGCAAAGCAGAACACCAGAAGTCCTTTCTCCCTGCACAACGCTATCACACGCCTGCTCTGATCTGCCTGAGTCATCCTGCCACGGGAGGCAGGGCCACCACTGAAGCCGGATCCCACCGTGGATAAACCCTCCATCCGTCCCAGCGTGCCCGGGGCAAGGAGGGAGGTTCAATGCCCGACTGCAGGCACTGGAGGAACCCGCCTGCTCCACCATCCCCAGCTTCCCTTCAAAGGCCCAGCACACCCATCCCCAGATGGGCCACTTAGCCCTTTATTTGTTGAATGAGGTTATTTATACGAGAGGGTTGGCAGACATACTGAGAGCTCGTTTGCAGGGACATCCCGTAGCAGCAATCCTTTTATATGTTTATTTACAGAAAGATATTTAGGTAGGATAACACACCCACAGAGACACAGCTACCCCACTCAAACACTCACCTTGCTACCACAAGCAGCTACATACACAGTTTCTACGGGAGGATGATTAATTAAAACCACTATGTATTCACAGAGGGAAGTACCCCCAGGCAGCACAGACTGGTGAGTCAAACTTGGATCCAGAGTACCTGGAGACTTTGAGTCTGGTCTCTCTGTACGTGTGGTCTGGGGCAAGATACTGAGCTCACGTCCCCCCACGAGGGATGATATCTGGGCAGCACAGCCCAGTGCACAGAGCAGGGGACAGAGGCTTCAGACTGGTTTTTGCCACAGGTATCCCTTGAAGAAATCCCCTCTCTATTCTGCCCCGGCTTGTGCAACTGTAACAGGGCACCCACCACCCGCACGCAGTGTATTTGCTGGGGAAAAAAACTCAAGCAACAGGCCAGGCACCAGGACCTCCACCTTTCCTTGTTGTGATTGCACCTACAGGTTCATTTTCTCTGCCCAGAGCAAGAAGTGGATGGTGGGAGATGCAGAGAGGATGCAAAGTGTTAAAACATGAGAAGTGGTGGCGTTTGGGAAGAGAGACCCAGGGAGAGACTGTTGAGACACCACCTTGTGCAGGGACAATTGCTTTGTGGCTCAGCCCAGGGAAAATTACATCCCTTCTACTTTCATAAGAGGAAATGCAGACTCCTAATGCCAACAGGAGATTTGGGAAGGCTCTAAAGTGGGGCACTTTGTTCCTCATAGAAAATAACTAAAATTTGGTGGGACTGGGGAGAAGAGAATGGGGATGCTGCAGGCAGAAGACATCTGCAGGGTATGGTGTAGACCAGAGCTACAGCCACGCATGGTCCATGGGACTGGTGTCCTGAGCCTGATCCCCTGCCCAGCCCTCTCCTCCAAAAAGCCTCCTGGCATCAGCTTTGGAATTGGGTTTAAGTGCACACGCGTATTCGGGTATTGCTTCTAGCGTGCCTCCTGGGCTTCAGGAGCCCTCCCAAGCCCAGGGGCTATGCTGCTTTCTGGGTGCGAACAGGTAGTTAATGAAAACAGCCCTTCTGAGCATCACATGATAAAA
>NW_008824029.1:144038-147479 GCF_000699105.1 Pygoscelis adeliae
CCTATCTGTCACTATCGGGGTGCAAAATTAGGAAAGTCTGTTAGTCTTTATGGATTTCATCTGTCAAATATTAGCAGTGACCTACCTGGCTTGAGCAATATGAGACAATTACCGTGGGCTCCTCAGCTAAAATGTACTAAGCAATGTGTCTCAGCAGACACCGGTACCTGGCTACCGCTCCCAACTGGCACAGGGGGTTATCAAGGGCTGTTCCTCGGTTACCCAGGCAGCGTGCATGCTTCTCCAAGCACCGTGTATTGAAGTGGGCAAGATCTGTGCTGCTACCCTCAAAGGAGGATCCAGCTTCCAAAAATCACGTCCGCCGCAAGTCCTTCACCTGCTTGTGTGTGCATACCACCACTGGCAGAAGCAGGATGCCAACAGCCCTGCTGCAAGCCCAGGAGGCACACGAGCCCCACAGCTGTGCTTCTGAGCCCTCTGGGTCAAGCAGGAGAGGGCCTTTTGCCCTCAGCAAGTCTAACCCTTTGCCATGATGCTCGTCCCACCCCTTTGGGAAAGATGAGGTCAGTGCACCAGCGCAGGGGCATTCTGTGCTCCTTCTAAAATACCTTTCCAGTAAAAACAGCAATATTTGGGGGATGCTGATATGAGTAGCCAGATTACAAGCCCAAGTTCAATGTTAGCCCAGCCAATCTATACTGGCTTGTGGTGACTTGAACTAATCAGACCAGCTGCTGCAGGAGTGCAGAAAAGAAAACAGCATTGTTCCTCCAACGCAGGCATCTTCCTCCCAGTGTATGGACCAGCCCAGTGCCCTGAAACAGGCTGGCAGACAGAAGGTACGTGTTGGTGGACTGAAGCATATGAAAAGAGAGAACAAAAAGAAGAAAGAAGGACCGTTTATTGCACAGACTAGTTTAGTGGGTTAAACCTTTCACTTTCTACCCATGAAAGGGTAAAAGGGTAAAGGTAAAGGCCAGGAAAAGGGTAAAAGGCCATAGAAAAGCCAGCCGATGAGAACATGCCCGAGGAGGCTCTGCCCACGCAGTACAAGTTGGTCCCAGCATGACTGGAGTGAAGACAGCAAGGGAAGAAACAGGTATGACATGTCCAGAGTCATGGCAAGAGCTTCCACTGGCAAGCCGGGGCTACCAGAATCTCTTCCCATCACGGCAGCGCAAGTCATTCGAAAAACCTCCTCCAACTGCATTGACATGGTGCCTGGTCCTAGATCCGAGTCTGCGGCACCAGTGCCTGCAGCCCCAAGCACTGGCTGGGGACCCTTGCTGAGCCTCACTGGCCTTTGGACTTGTTCTCCTTCCCTCAGTCCCACCACTCCTCTATAAAGCTCCTTTGCTCCACTACAGAGGAGGGCACAGGGCATCCTCCATCCCCAGGCTCTGCCCTCCACCTAAGTGTTAATTCAGGGAAGCAACCCAGTCTCCATTTTCCCCCCACTTCCATCCAATACATTTTGGCACAACTACTCCACAGACAGGAAAAAAATAACCATAAATTCTGCTTCTGAACACCCCCACACTTGAAATCCTAAAATTCTAAAAGCAAAAGAAAGAGCACAGCACCTCCTGCTGCCCCTGGTACAGCTCTGGGACCGGCCGAGGCAGACCAAGCCCCCACCAGACGCACGCGGGGCCACCCAAAACCAACATCATTGATATTTGCACTGGTGTACACGCTGCTAAATTAGAAAGTCTGGAGGTTTTAGGTTGAAGTATATACTGAGACATATATTATGAGTCAAATTAATTCATTTTAAATAAAGAAACCTGCTAACGTGTACAGATCACCACCTTATCGCATCCTGCAGGCAAACATTAAAAAGCAGTTTGTCAATAATTTTGCATCCTGGATTAGACTAGTTTGTTTTAACAAATGCAGCCAGCACTGAATCGGGGATCCTTTGCAGCCTGCAGCAAAAAAAACAATGTATTGCCACTCACGCTGATCACGCTGATACACAAGTTTACACGTGCCCAACAACAGTGGCCCGTTTCTCAGCCATCGCAGCTAAAACCCGCCTGCGCCAGGCAGCTTCAGCACAGACAAGCAGCGTGCCCATCTAAAACCTTGCAAATTAAAATAGTGCAAACTAAACACATCCCACTCACACAACTAAAAACATACTGGTGCATTTTTCACGCACAGATATCGGTGTTTGGGTTGGACCATTTGCAGCAGCCATGCGGGACCTCAAAACAAGATCCAGCAAGTCATCTTCTCCAACAAGCCCACACCACCAGGCATCCTGCAGACACTGGTGTAGATCATGGCCCATCCTGCTCGTGCTGTGTGCCAGCTGCACATCACGAGAAGCTCATAGCTTTAACTAGCTGATCTCTCTCTCCAAAGATTCATCCTCTGTAGAGAAAGCCAAAGGTCTGGGCTTACTCTCATAACAGGGATGGGGTGTTCTGCCTTGGCGCTGCTCAGCATCTCCTTCACCCCCAAAGGGAAAGCCAAAAAAATCCCAGTTGCTATCACCGTGACCTGGAGGAGCCTCAGCCATGCCCCCAGTGCAAAGGCATGGGAGAATGGTGACAGAAGCACCAGCTTTGGGGTGACCAGGCACACCAGTGACCTTGGAGTACACGACGAGTTTGGGGCAACACACTAAAACGGAGCAGAGCCCCTTCTCCTGTTTCTCACACCCCTGGCTGCCAGACACTGAGATGATGCAGGGAGGAGAAATATCTCCTGGGAAGGGAAAAAAGCAAGACCGTGGGCTCTCCCCCAGCCTGCCCCTTAGCAATCCCAAGCAGCGGGGTCCCGGCAGCCAGTGAAAGGATGCTCAACCTCATGGCAATCGGCAGCAAGGGCGCATCCACTTCAAAGGGGGATGCGGCGGGGGGGAAGCAATGGCATAGATGTAATTTATCCTACCGGATCTTCAAAGCAAATGCCTCCCCAGAAAGGGAGAAATCCAAAATCCCCAGGACAGAATGACATGGGGTGCCCACCCGCCTGGTTCAGCATCTCCGCATGGTGGCCAAAAGCACTGGCTGTTTCACACCCAGGGTCCAGGCAGCCCTGAAGTAGCATTTACAGGATAATCTGCATCTGGGGAAAGTTTTTTCTTGTCCTCTGCTACTTAAATGTCAGCTCATGTCCCCGGCTCTCCCCAAAGACTTCATTTTCCCTTAAACCTTTAAAATTGAGGCTCACCTTCTCGTGGCCCTTCCCGCTGTCCACTCCCCCTCTGAAACCCACTCCCCCCTTCACCTTACTCAACCTGCAGCCAACAGTGTGGCAAAACATTTTGTCTTGGGTTGCATCCCTAAATTTCTTAGGGATCCCAACAGTGGAAAGGCACCAGAATTCCCACCTCACGGGAGGTGAAAGCAAAACAACTGCTTTCGAGCTGGTGCCACTAATTTGTCACCAACTGCAAAGGCCATGCAAGGATGCTGCAATTCCATCTCTCCACGCCGAGAAAGGGCTGAGAACTGGGCTGTTCCATCA
>NW_008824029.1:147513-156157 GCF_000699105.1 Pygoscelis adeliae
GAGATGGGACTACAAAGACACGCCACCTCCTGCTAACCAGGACTGCATGACCGCCAACCTTTCCTGGACCAGGCACTGGCAGCTGAGAGAGGCGAGCAGAGCGAGCACCCCAAAACCCACAGTGGGTTGGGGGGGGTTGCTCAAACCCTGAGCACATCCCCACGCCCCCCCCAGCATCACACCCAGCCAAGTCTGGCAGTGTCCCAATGGTGCTGGAGAAGACCACAGGGAAATTAAGAAAAAAGTGGGAAGAAGGGATGCGTGACCTCCATTCCTGCAGCCCTCCCCGGCCCCCATGGCCATGCCCTGGTGAGGGGCTGGCAGAGTTGGGGGGCTGCGAGGGGAACCCCATACATGGTACCTGTGTGTGGCCTGGCTACAGTGTCACAGCATCAGTCAGGTTGCAAGAGAGGAAGAACAAGGACTAATTGCAGCTGTAAAACATCGTTGTCTTTAACAGGAATCTACCTGATTCCCATCGGCCAGACTTCTGCGTTTCTCCAGTCATTAGGCACATTGCCTCGTACGTTTTAGAACATGACAATATAGACATGTAAAGTCTACCAGCCCCCCATCAGATTAACTGTCCGGGCAGCCCAGCGGCCTGCCTCCGCAGAGGAAAGGGGCTCGAGTGCAGAGTGAGCTCCCCCAGCTCACACCATGCCCTACGGGGGGAACCGCTTGGTCAGCAAAGCGGCAGCAAGGTAAGACAGCCCTTCGAGCTCACGGAGGGTGGCTGGGACGAGCCCTTGTTCTCCCCGGTCCCAGGAAAACCATGCACAGTTTAATCCAGACAGGCACTAGGAGGAGCATTAATCACCATGGACAAAGCTCCAGATACTCTTCTAAAATGCGAAGCCCCGACGCACACAGAAAGCCCTGGCCACGGGGGACGGAAGGTTGTCTCCATGGCCAGCAGGTAGCACAGAGAAGGGACAAGGAAAGGTCAGCGTGCCAAGCAGAACCTGGGAGGCTGGCAATATAGATCAGGCTTCACCCCACGCTCCGCACCTGCATTAAATGATTAAGCAATTGAGAAACTCCCAAGGGAAGCAGGAGAGAGGGCAGCATGTGGAAGGATGCAGAGCACAGGGCAGTGAAACTGCCGCTGGGGAGGCTGGCACCAGGAGCCCTGGGACACAGGGATGGGAAGGGACGGGGACACTTGACTTGCTGCTTTGCACCCCTCCATCGTGCATGCACACGCGCAGTAGGGACTTTTGCTTTGCCTCTCCTGAAGCCCTCACAAGGTGCTCCCCCCATCACCACTCTCTTCTGCAGTTTTTCCCTAATCGTGACCAAAACCCACCTTTCTCTGGAACACAGAGAACATCCCGTCTGCAGGGATCTGGCTACTCAGCTCAGCAGGTCCCTTTGCCACTGACCCTTCAAGGGAGTTTTCCCTTTGGCAAAAAAAAAAAAAAAAAGATGAAAAACCAACCACCGACTTCACTACAGGCTGCTGGTGTTGCTGCAAATCCAGGCGAGGGGGGGGAGCAGCCGCTTCCCCAGCCAGCGGTACAAGCAGTCCATCACAGCTGCTAACAGAGCAAAAATGTTTTTCTTTCGGACTAACACCCAGCTTACACTATTCCCTTTTAGCTTGGATGATAAAATTGTAAGAGGGTATCTTAAATGTGAAGCGTGAAGTATCTGGTGTGGATGCTGTAGTGATGACAATAGAGAGCCCAGGGCACTGGAGACAGAGGGCAGAGAGATGTTCATCAAGCACGTGGTTCATGAAGAACTGACGTTAGAGCTTTGAAGTGTGGCCGCTACTGTTCTTTAATATTACCTGGAATGGCGGAATTTGATCAAGTATGGGTTCCCCACCTGTTTTTTCATCTAAAAAAGGGGTAGAATTGGCATGCCTCTTTTAAACCGTCCAAAAACAGACAGAGAAAATGCACACAGTTGCTGTTGACCAAGCAACCGATGGTGACTCATCTTCTCACATGCAATAACATTCCCTGCGTGGAGACACCAGCCGGGTTTTGCTCCGTGAGACCAGTCTGGTGGAACTGGTGAGACAGCTCGCTGTGTTTTTCTTGGAGGGGAAGCAGTGGGATATGTGGATGCTGCTGAATAAAAATCATTGCTCCGCATTAACAATGAGCCAGTCATCCAACAGCAAAACATTTCTCAAAAAAAGAAGATAACTCTTTATATGCTTCTTTGCTGTGTGGCTCTTCAAAGCCCATGGAAATCAGCTCTGCCCCAGCCTCCCCTTCACATCAGGGCCAACATAGGATCCTTGTACTGCACAGCTTGGCCTCGGATGACAAATTCCTTCCAAGCACCAGAAGATATCATCAACACTGCAAACTAACGGACGCCTTCAAAATCCCACTGGAAAAGGCGAGCACTTTTCCTGCCAAGCCCACCAAGAAGGGATGAAAGGGGAGCCCTGATGTCTGCAATTTGTACCAAGCAATATAAATGGAGGGCTGGGTGTTACCAGTCCTCATCTGAGATATGTCTGCATGGATGGGGCTGACCTTGAAGCTGTACGTGCCGATCACACGTGTATGGAGGTGCCAACGGTGGATTCCTGGTGGTGGACAAGCCAGACCCAAGCAGTGCCAAGCTCCGTGGTCCCCAGCCATGCAGGGTCCACACAGCCCCATTGTCCCTGCCCTTCTGTGCCAACCACCCCAACTGGAGGAGGAACACCCTGTCCATGTTCCTCCAGGATGCCAGCCCAGCAAAAGCTCCATCCCCACTGCAGGACCTTGACGGGGCTCTGAACCACGTGGGGGGGACGACACCAATTAGCTATCCACTCCAGGCACTCAGATCCAAGCACCGACACCTTTAAGAAAAAAAATAAATAAAAATAAAACACACGACGTTCTTCTAACCAAGCTGGTTCGCTCCTGCCCACATTTCTGTGCCTGCGTTGCACAATGCATCTTCCAGCTTGGCGTCCGGGTTTCCCTCAGAAATGCAAGTCTTTACCCAGGAATTCATAGCAGGAGGAATCAAGAAGAAAAAGGGGACGGGTGGAAAAAACCACTTTTCCTATTTTATCTAGTACCAAAGCCTTTTCCAGGTCCACTTCCCTTTGGCTCACTCACTCTTCTGGGTCTACCAGCATATTTTAGGTAATGAAATGCACATTTGCTGGTCAGCTCTAATATATCCAGAGGGACTTGTTTTCATGTGTGTTTGTTTTAAACTTAAGGGTGTTGTAAAGTTGTTCCAACAGCCCAGAGACAGGACGATAAGACATGGCAGGCAGCGCCTGTTTAGTGGGTGGTTGTGGTATTAATATTTATCCCATAATTGAAGGAAGACATGACAACATGAGAAAAGCAAACCACCACCACGTTTCCTTACAAGGCACACACTGAACCCTCTGCAGAGACCACCAGATATGAGGCATTTCATACAATCCTTGTTTATTGCAAATAGAGAAAATCCTCTTACAAGCCAAGTTCATAAAAAAAAAAAGAACCACCACGCAACCAAAAAAAACCAGGGCTCAAACTCAGAATCAGGCCGGCTGGCCCCAGTGCTCCCAGTGTCTTTCCAGCCAGCTCCTTCAGCTCCCACATCTTGGGATGCACCCTTGGCCGGTGCTTGAGTCCCAGCTGCACGCTGGACTGTCCCCTGGCGCAGAGCATCCTGACCCAGCCCTGCCTGCCACGGAGGATGCAGCTCCATCACAGCTGCCAAAGCGCGTTCGTACAAGTGCCGCTTCCACCTCGGGCAGTTTTCAGACCACCAATCGAGACCAGGCTCACAAAGCTACAGGGAAAAATTTCTCATGTAAATTGATTTTGTGCTTGCCTGGTAGAGAAGAAAACTAAAGATATCTTATTCACCTTGAAAAGCAAAAATAGCCATCCTTCCTGGAGCAGGTACTGGGAATTTTGCAGAGCTACAGATCAGCAAGCAAACAGCAGCATGGTGTCAGAGCAGAGAAGACTCCAAGAGAGAGCCAGTGGGAAGCCAGCATTAAATGGGCTATCCCTGCCAGGCGGCAAGCTGAGCCCTGGGTAGGCAGTGGGTGCAAGACAGACAGACCCATCCATGCAAACCCCCTCTTGCAGAAATGACAACGTGATGTAAAATTACTGCCCCAATCTGGGGACATCAGGGCCTGAAGCTTCAACTTTCCCTTACTTTGGTTGTTTGAAAAGTCCAGGAGAGGAAGAAAAAGGTTTCCTGAGGCACTAAGCACGTGCATAAAGAAAAGTTAGCTGAAATGGTGTAGACAGACCTGGAGAGCACACACCTGCATTAGAGGACTGGGAACACAACTGGAAATTAAGTCCATCTCCATGACTTACGCACCCGCTCTGCATTTGGGTAACTATTCAAATGCTGAGCTCAATGACAGGGGAAACAGCGTAGCTCCCATGCTCCCCCCTTTTCAGCTCTCTTCTGTTCCGCACAGCCTGACAGGAAGAAATGGAAAGGAACACAATTCCCTGTAAAGTTCTCCAGCTGTGGGCAAGAATCAACGCAATTAATTACGCTTAATGCTCATTGGGATATGAAACACGGATAAGGAAGGCGAGAGCTTATGTGGCCAGGCTGCTGCAGAGCCCAGAGGTCCCATCTGGACTTTGCTGCGCTGGTGGACAGCAAGGAGGGAGCTGGGACAACCTCAGGGCACAGACCCATCCCAAAGCCACCTCTCTGTACAACTCAGCCACCCCGAACGCTGCTTGGGCTGAGGGAGGCCCAAGGGAGGGCAAAACTAGCTATGGCTGGGGAGGAAGAAACTGCCTCTTCTATTTGCATGAGTGCCCCTGACCACAGTTAACGAGGGCAAAGGAGACAGGTTATTTACTTGGCTTTTTAACCAACTTTGCAAAGGGCTGCGGGTGCAGCCAGAATGGGGCAGCACTGCCCATCCCACTGCCCTGCGCATCTCATATCACCTGCCTGCCCCCAGCACTGCCCCCGGCCCAGGGCAGCACGACGAGCAGATGGACGCAGGATCTGTCCCCGCAGCAACAGAGAGACCCTCAGGCTCCCGTAATGCTTTCCCAGGAGCTGGTGGGACCCACACCCAGGGGACACAGGGCCCCCCCACGGGGGCTGGGCAGACCATGCAGTGGTCGACATCGCTCTGCTTCCCGCAGAAAGCCCAGGCAGCTCCGTCCTTCCCCTCACACGCTTCCTGGGCTTTCTGGTCATAACTGGACGCACCATACGGATATTATACAAAAAAGGATTAACTTGCATTTTTAAGCCTTTGGAAGAGGCTACCTACAAAGAAAAACATGCTTTAAAGTTAGTGAAGTAGAGATGCTGTTTATGAACATGAGGTTTTGGTATTTTCTGTGGTCATTTAAGTTAACTGTGAAGCAGCTTCTTCTACCCACAAGCTGCCTAAAACCCCAAAGCAGCATGCTTTTACCTCAAGATTTCTGAGACCATTTAGTAGACAAAGTCTATACAAAGTCTTAATATCTAGGTGATACTTTTCTAAAAGTAATAGGGGACCTGGGATTTCTCCCACAGACGTGCACATTACTCATCTCATATTTGTTAAGGTCAGTGGTTTTCCATCTTTCACTCTCCGATCTCTTACAAATTGTGCAACACGGGTACAGGTCCCTACGTGGAGAATCCAGGCTTGTTCGTTACATCTGCGCTCTCCGGACACAGAAGATGACACTCACGTCAGGGTCCTCCCCATAACGCTGCTCACCTTCCTTCCAACAACTTCCACATCTTCCACCCCTTTCCTTTTTTCTCAGGACATATTAGGACTGACTTTATGGTACTATTCAGTTGCTGGCAGGAAGATGTGTGCACATCTGGACAATCAGAAACCCTGAAGTCAATGGCTTGGGCACATAAATTCAGTTTATCCCAGTTTTAAGCTAACAAACACCAGAAGACACCCCAGCCTTGTACTGCAGAAGGTGCTCTGCAGTGGGTTCCTCAGGTGATCTCCCTCAGCAGCTTCTCTCTCTTGTTTGGATGAAAGTTAGGAGGAGGCTGAACACCATTTCTCTCCCTTTGCACAGGGTGCAGCTTCAGGGCTCATTTATGGAGAGCCTCTGGGAAGAGGCACCAGCTGGCAAATAAGTGGCTTAAATCAAAATATTTTAAGCCAACAGCACAAGTCCAACTGTTCCAGCACCACACAGGACTTGTCCATGGCAGACAATATCCTTGCCCAATAAGCCCTTTAAAGGTTCACTGATCACAGCTAGACATATCATAAATTTCCCTGAATAGTTTATTATCCCCATAAATCTCTATAAAACTATTTTCTCTCATCTGGATTGGCAATTAAGCAAACTTTGCTCTGTTTACGGCTTACCAAGCCAGCCTCTAATGACAACGCACGTGCTTCTTAAAAAAGGGAATGAAGAGACTCACCACTGCCCAGCCCACACCAACACGTCAGCCCTCCCAACCACGCGTCTTTCCAACATGTACGCAACACCCCAGGCGCAGCAAACAACCACGTGTCCCCCATGTGTTTCCCCTGCCAGAAGCAGAACTACTATCAGATAACATTTCTTCTACTTTATCTTCCAAACTTGCTATTTAAAGGAGGGGGGGAAGCTTGGAGGCTTACTCAGCCTGCTTTTGTCAAAATGCATGCCCTGCATTTAATTCAAAGAGTCATTTTGCTTCTGGGAGCTTAGCAGCTACTTTGTCAACAGTTTTTTATTGGGAAATGTTGATGTTTTATGGCTTCATTTAAATCAGGTGGATGAATGCACAACCATCACCTGTTTGGCTTTTCAATTACAAGACACAGAAATAAATCCACTTTCCAGGTTGTCCTACCTACTACACGACTTCCAGCTTTTCCATACAGCCCAGTCCATTTTTCCTTTATAATCAGATCAGGCAAATGGAGGGTTTTTTCCCCTATAGGAAATGAATCACGGGAGCCACCGACCCGTTTCTCAAGACGCAGCATTACTTACGACGCGCTGCCTCCCATCCTGTCCTGCACAAGGCAGGTGCGAGCAGAGCCGGCCCCAGAAGACATTTAAGACTTACCAGCATAGGTTGAAGCCTTCGATAGGTATATCCAAATATTGCATTTAATACAAAATGCTGTCTGATGCAAAGCTGGCTGGTGGTGTGGCACCCTCAGCTTTCACCCAGAGCTGAGCAGCCACCTTCAAACGTGTGATGATTCATGTAATGAAAGTGGTTTTTGAACACCACAATTAAGAAAGTGTCTGAGGGGTAAGCGCTTCTCTCACGCTCCAGTGAGGACTCTCACATGCAGCATTTTTAATTTTAACCCATTAATCTCCCCTGCCTTTGGTGCCTCCCCAGTACTGCAGGAGCAGCTTTGGTGCTCTATGTGCCACAGAGCAGCTCCTCTAGCAAGACCATGATTCACCGGACCTCCCTCCACCCAGCCCTGGTGCCCAAGGACACAGCTGCCCCACACATCTGTCTCCTGCCAGTGCCATAACAGTGCCCCTTATGTGTCATTTACAGAAGAGCTGCCCTCGCCCAGAAACCTGGCCTCTGGGCTTGACCACCAACCTCCTGCAAGACGTGCCCAAGAGCTCCCTGCCACCACCGTGCAGCACAGGAGGGTTATGTGTCATCCTGAAAAGCTCCCTGGACACTGCGATCCCTACAGAGCAGGACTAGCAGAAATCCCACCACAGCCTTCCTCTCACAATGAAGTTACGTGAAGGTTCAAAGCTCCTCGGTGGAGCTTATGAAAAACATCCAACAAGGTCACTGCAACCAATCAACCTTCTGAGAATCCGATGGTAGCCTGCCTGCCCTCAGCTACATCATGAGGATTAATGTTTGCAGCTGGTAAAGACAGCTCCTCCTCCTCTCTGCAGAGACACCCCTCCATCCTTCCTGAGGGCACAACAGTCACTGCTCACCATGGTTCTCATCACAGCCTGATCTCCAATTAGTCCGTGCCTGTATTCTGGACCAGAGGACAGCCATCACTCCTGTAAGCCTCGGCTCGAGGGAATGCCTAGTTTAAATACTTACAGCTTTGCTCATTGCCTCTTTTACATTAAACGTGAGCCCATCTCAGCCCTGCTCCTCTGCTTCCTAAGGCGGCCCCCATCCCTCCTTAGCCAGGCAGGTCCCACAACCTTGGGGACATGGTTCTCACATAACCTCGGGCCAAGTTATGTCTACCCTCTGCCACCACTCCCACCGATGCCCTTCTTGCCATGCCAGGAACGCCGAGCAGCCATTCCCATCACCATCCTCAGGAAGGGACCAGGAGCTAGCACAGCACCCAGGAGAGAGGTCCCAGGCATCTCTGGAGAGTTTGATGGGCAAATATCTCACACTGGTCTCTTGGACTCCAGGAAGGTGAGGAGCAAAAGTTGGAGTCACTTCAGGAAGCTTTATGATAAGTTGTGGGATCATTTACCAAAAGAACCGCACACTAGGGCAACAGTAGCATGGATGTAGGGTACAACGCCCAGGAACACAGGCTGGAAGGACCGCTTGGCCATGGAAGCCAGGCCCCAGCAGCCAGAGAGAGACCATCAGGTCACTGACCACCCACACTCCCATCTGCAGCACAGGCCACCACTTCTTACGACTGGTAAACTTCAGACACACAATAAAAAGTCAAAGCCACAACTATAACATGGTACACAGGGAGATTGCTGATGCCACTCATGTCCCAGACCCCTGCCGCTGCAGGGCACGGGTTTAC
>NW_008824029.1:156278-172455 GCF_000699105.1 Pygoscelis adeliae
ACGGTGCTGCTTCCCCAGCTGGGTCACTACCGGAGGATCCAGCTCTCCACACCAGGCAGAGGTGAAGTGCCCGACCAGCCAGATGGCAATTTCCATGGCAACACAGGGATGCCATCAGCAGAGGATTAAGCTCCAGCAGGAGGGGAAACAGGACCAGGGTGAGGGAGGTTGATCAAGGAGCACTGCAACAGGGATGCAGTGGAGGAACGGAGGCCCACAGCATCGATTTTCACGCCCGTCTTCCCCTTTCAATTCTTCTCTACCATGAAAGTCCCAATTTAAATGGCAGATTTTGACACCATTAAAAACTATCAGAGCATTTAACACACTGCCCCTTCCTCCCACGTCATCACACCCATGTCTGCCACAGAAATAAAGAGGACTGCAAGATCCAGACATCTCCCCACAGTCCCGGCATGAAAGTGCAGCAAATCTGCGTCACACAGAGAACCTTTGAAAGAGGATGAATGCTAAGTGCAGGGAAAAATGATTACTTTATTTGTAAAGACCATGTCTCTTGTCATTCTAATTCATTCCAAATCCTCCAAGCACTGGACAGCTGTGGGTTTAATCATGAATATACAAATGAACAACAAAAGGAGTCTCCGAATGCAATACAGGGAGACGCAGAATTCAGGCTGGTTTGGCTGCCGCTCTCCCTCCTTTGCACAGAAAGGAAGGAGGGGATGGGTAAAGCCAGGACCTGCCACCTCCTCCTGCCACCACGCATCCAGGCAGCCCAGCGGCGCCTCTCCCATTTACTCCCAGACATGGGAACGCCAGCCCACACCTCTCCCTCTTCCGGCAAAGCCTCCCCACCGCCGAGCGGGAAGCAGCAGCTGCATGGAGGACAGCAAAGGCGAGAAGAGAGGGAGGAGAAGTGAGGGAGGGAGGGCAGAGGCAAGGGCCAGTGGAAACAAGACGCTGGGGGATGGAGAGCAGCCGGAGCAGCACAGACAACGAGTAGGTAGCCGGGAAGGAAAAACGTGGGGTTTCATCTATGCAAAACAAATGCACCAAGTGATGGGAAATTGCTCGCTTCTGTCTGAGCTTTGGCCAGGGCAGAGCACGGGGGTAACACTGGTACACGGAGGTGCAAGTTCCCACGTGGGCACTAATGCCCTTACACCTGACATCAAACACGAAACCTACTAAAGAGGGGGTCCTGCAGAGGCTGCTGCTGCCAGGGAGGCTTAGGACCCCTTCCCAAGCATCCAACACCTGCCTTCTGCTGAGTTTTATGTGTTTTCTGCACATTAAGATGCCATGAAGCTGGTGTGCAACTGAACATGGGGCAGGCAGCAATCGACACCCATCAGTGCAAAACACTGCATGCCACTTGGAAGAGAGAACTGGGAAACAGGAGCTACCCAGAGCTTGCCAGAGGGTTACTTTGTAGAACAGATTATTTCATTTCTCCTATGAAAAAGGGCAGGGACCGAGCGTGAGGCAGGGCTGAGCATCAGACCAGCCACAAACCACCTCTCTCCCGCTGCTGGGAGCTGCTGCGCTGCTCCTCACTTTCCAGGCCTGCTTGCCTAAACTCCGCATACAACACAGTAGGAATTTGCTTTCTGAGGGCCTGGGACCCTGCAGAGCATCCATCACAGCAGACGCCTGACCACCCAGCGATGGCCAAGGACCAAGCCCAAGTTTTGAGTTTCTTCTTACGGTGACCAGATACCACGAGCCCATGCACAGGACCCAGCTACAGCTGCAAAGAGGCGAAGGGTGTTTGCTTTTGCAGGAGAGAAAGGAGTTGTGAGGAGTCAGTCACCACTGGGAGACACGACTCGGACCTGTCCCCCCAGACACCTCCTCTGGGGTGCCAGGCTGCACCCAGGGCTGAAGGTGGGCCATTGAGGCGGTGTGCTGGGGATAGACAGTCCCTGGCAGCCTGGGAGACTAATTTCTGTGCAAGCCATGGCTCCAGCAGTCAGTCCCCGTGCCACCTTCCTGCATCATAAGAAACTGCTCCACATCAGGCTTCAAAGCCAAAACTATCCTCGTGCAGAGGGAGAATCACATCCCATTTCCCTGTCCACTGCCGTGCAGTCCCTGGACCCCAAACACGGCATCTACATCCATCCTGCTCCAGAAGGGAGGGTCCTGGCGCTCCAGCTGCCCCACGCTGGAAAGGGATCCATCCTCTCCTCTTGCACAGGGTGAGTTGGTTCGATATTTTACTCTGCTTGGAAAAAGACGTCTGGGTTGTGGAGTAATGAAAATAAACCTTCCCCTGCAGTCCTCCCCACTGAGAGGAGCAAGGTCTCCCCAGACGTCCTGACAAAGCAGATCTGGAGAGAAAGATAAGGGGATGAGCAGGGGGACCCTGCAGGGCTAGTTTCACATGTCCTCACCAAGATGTTTCCCAGTGCAAAACCCTGCCCTTGTCAGCCTGGGGCTGTGTGCTTTAGTGTAGCCCAGGATTTCTCACCTCCTTTTGCGCAGAGACCTCAGTGGAGGAAGGAAGCCACCCCACCGATCGCCGTCGCTGGCAGGACCATCAGAACAGCGTCAGGTGCACGTCCTGCTCCCTGGATCTGCCCCCCGGGTCGCAGCTGATGCAAGACTTCCTCGCACCAGGGAGGGAGGGAGTCGGCAAGGTGACCCTGCCAGTTCCCCACAGTCTTTCTCATCCCCAAACAGGTTTGCACGTGGAAGAGGAGAGGTGTTTCAGGGGGTTCAGGTGACCCCTCAAACTTGCAAACTTTCTGCATCACCCTCCTTTCTTCTTCCTTTCTGCAGACTCCCTCATAAAACATACCATGAGGAGGAGGGACCACAGGGGTATTTGAGCTTTTTGAGACCCAACAGAGTGACGTACTTGGTGCTCACCCTCTCCCCAGCCCAGCTCTGGGAAGCAGCACTTACGTCCTGGATCCAGCCCACCACTGACACGCCGTCGCCTCACCTCCATCTTCACCCCAAGACCATCAGACAAGCCTCCCTCCTGGTCAGGCTCCTAGGTCAATCCTGGGATGACCAAACAACGCTAAATGCAGAACGCTGACAATAAAAATCAGTGTATGTAAGAAAAAAGTCCAGTTCTCGATTCTGCAAGGAAGCAGACAGGCATAACCTCCCCTCCACTACCACCAGCTCTGAAGCCTCCAGGATTTTATAAGCGCATCAGCCCTGGTCCTCTTGGCAGAAGCACCTTATGGAAATGCCAGGACATTCCTCTTGGCTGTGAGCCCCTCCCCAGCGAGCCCCACACCTGCGGCCGACAACCAGCCAGGCAAGCAATAGCAGCCTGCTGAGAGATGGGAATTAACAGTGTGCAGACCTTGTATGACAAATTCAATGTCAAAATAAATGGCACCGGAGATACTCCAAGAGCCAATCTCATTTGTACTTAAAATTCTGGGTTTTAGTCTAAGCAAAGCATTTGCAACGCACAGCGAAGGGTCAGGAACCCAAGCCCAGCTGGCTCTGACATCTGGGACAGTCGTGGCATTACCAGCACAGGATGGAGATCCCAGGACACCTGCACCCCTACAGCCACCAGCAAAACCCATCCAACGGTGCAACTGGTAAATCCAAAGCCCAGTGACCAGGAAAACAAAAAATATCGATGCTTGGGATGACAAACCCACCTTCAAGCCTGCAAGCAAACCTGAGCCCTTCAAACCTGCAGCCTTTATGCCATGGGGCTGTCTGAGCCCCAATAAGGGGGGCTGCCCCGGCCCCAGCCCGGATCCCAGCCGCACAACCAGAGCTCCCCAGCCAGCTGGGCACATCTGTGGGAACTGTAACCTCAGCCACAAAACCACAGCTTGGGGCTGGGACAGGGTGTCAGAGCAGCGCTCAAAGTACTCGCCACTGAGAAACGCAGATGCAAAACCACAGACCCCCTGTGCCAGCTGTGGCGGCATTAGCAGGTTTTCCCAGATGGCCTCAAAGCCTCGCCCTCGCTGGTAAAACCTCTTCCGGCTGGCATGGGATCGGATGCAGCCCCACCGCAGCCCTCCTCTCCACCGGCGCTGCGCCGGCTGGGCAGAGCGGGAGGTGGGACGGAGACCCGAGGCCCCAGGACAGGCACTGAGCTGGCAGGGAGCAGCACCCTGAGCACCCGCCAAGACACGTGGTGGGTTTTACTCTCCGCTACAGACACGGGCTGGACTTCATGTCTCCTCCACGGGCTTTGATAAGGAGAGATGGGAAAACACGCACATCCTCTCCCATGCACGAAGCCCAAGTCACTCTGGGAACAGCAACGGTGACAAACCCACTCCCCTGCCTGCCTCTATGTGCCACAACTCATCTCCTCTCCCCTCAGCAAAAGAGAAAGGGCACACACCCCCCCCCTTAAAAATTGCCTTTCTTTAAAAAAAAAAAAATTCCTTGAACAAATGGCAGCAAATCCCAATGAGGAGCTGCACAATGGACACTTCAGTCTGCCCAGGGGAGGGAGAGACAGGACCTTCAATGCCTAAATAAATTCAATTTGCTCGTTAAGAGGGGGCTGGGGAAGGTTAGGCGGAGGGTAGCAGTGGTTATTCACTTCCCCCAATTAACATTCCAGCAGCGCTGCTCTGCTTTCTAGGAACAATAACTTTTTCGGGAGGGGGAGCGATGCTCATGGGGGCGTTGGATGGTCCTGGAGAAAGGAGACACGTCCGTGCCTTAACAGGGTCGGAGTCTATGTATGATGGGAACCGCTAAACAAAACCAAGAATAAATAAAGATCTAGCCTACGCAAAAAGAACCTGCAAAATAAAACCCCTCACGTCCCTGGACCAAGATTATTTGCCTTTGCTGCTGATCTAAATATTTTCTGCACAGGCCTTGGCAACAGAAAAAGAGGCGGCTTGTCACTGGTTTGTTTATAAAAAGTCTCCAAACGCAGGGTAATTAAAAATATTTAGACCAGGCTTTGAGCTGTACCATCCCCACAGCCTCCCGCGGCCCCCACACCGACTCGCAGTGGCCAAGGACCTCGACCACCTGTGTTTTAAAATAAACAGAGCCTCATCCCCTCCACACTCAGCCAGGCTCTCCGTCACCGCCAGCCCAGGCTTACAGGTGGGGCAGCGGGGAGGACAGGCAGGGGAGGGGGTTACTTCATCCCTGCACCACCTGCAGAGCAAGGAGCCACTTCCCGGCTTACAGCTCCACGGGCCGGGTCTCCTGCGGGATGAACAGGGCTGGATGCCACCCTCTCCTCTCTCCTGGGCTTCATTCTGCCATGGGAAACTCCTGGGCCCCTTTACTGAGGTCTGCCCACCACTCTGTTACAGTAACTTACTCATTTATTTCCTTCCCAGGATGAAAAATCTGCCTTTTCTTAGCTTGGTCATTAATTTCTCCATTAAAGTGTTTGCAGCACACTCAGAGCTCCCGCTTGCTCTTGCGGCTTCCCCGATGCTCTTACAAGGGAGGCTGCTGTGCTTTAGTCCTCCTCAGACACACGAGCCCCAGGATGGTGCAAACACACAGAAAACAAGGAGCACGAACCAAACACAACTGCAGTTGCACCAGCAGGAAGGAAAAGCACCGGAGGGGCTCTGTGCACGCCAAACGCTGCCCACCCCGACCGGCACCACTCACCGGCAGAGCCCAGGGCTGCTCCCAGGAGGGGAGCACGCTGCAGGAGCGGAGGGCTCCCGGGGCACAGGGCGAAGCCCGACACCAGACGAAGCCGTGCTTATCACCATCTCAAGTGCCGCGGGCCTGAAAAGAGCAGGCTTGCCCTTGTAAAACTGAAAGCAACCACCGAAAATGAACGGATCCGTCAATACCCCACGGGCATATGTGCTGGGGCGTATCTATTTCACCACTTTACCGTTTTGAAGGATTCCCATGAAAATCTAGCCCAAATAGACAGATGGCCAGAGCTCACCATTCCCAGTCACCACACATAAGCAATAAAAGGGTACCCAAAAGCGGACCCTGGCACATGTGCACGTCTGGACAGACATCTCTGTGGAAGGAGGTCAGGCACCGCTGCCGATTAAGCTCAATTATATCATCTATGGATGCCTGCGGCCACATGTAGGAAAGAAAAACATTTTTATCTGCTGTACGTGTCAGGAACTAAAACCAGTTCGTTTTACCCTGCAGGTGTTAAATCAGTGTATAAGTCCCAGGAGAACGTGCCTCACTAACAAAGCTCCCATCAGCGTGGTGCTCAGCTGCAGCCAGCTTCAGCTCAGTTATGTCCTATCAAACAGGCGTGAGGTGAACTAGAAGCAGGCAATGTCCAAAGATGCTCCAGTTATTTAATTGACTCATCAGCAACACTCAAGTTGAAGACTTGCAGTGTCCCACTTGGCTTCTCAGGTGACAAATCAGCTTGCTGATTTACCAGGCAATGCATAATCACGTCAAATGGCTCTTTGGTGCCCATGCCATCTCTCAGGAAGAAGATGGAAGGGTGCTAGAGAGGCCTGCACCTACCTGAGAAGGTGCCTCCTCATGGGCTTGATGCAGAAAGGTTGGGAACACCGTATCAGACGACCAATAGGTGCCCTGAGGCACCTGACAACAGCACATCAGAACCAAACATCGCCCACCGAAGACCAGCCAGAGATCTGGGGGAAAGCCTGGATTCGCCTGAAGCCCCGCTAGAAGTCTCCAGCGCACCTCTTGCTTCCTGCCCTAAATGCTCCCACGTGTGAGAACAGGGTCAACAACAGAAAGTCTGCCAGGGAAGTTGTGTGGCTTTATGTGTTCCTCCTAGAGCATAACGAGGCTTAATCCCAGTGCAGAGGAGTTGGTGCCTTTTTCCCCAAGCAAAGGTCTGCAAGTCAAAACAAATCCCCTCCCAAGCCAGCATCAGGCACCAGGACTTTTTGGGCAGCCAATGCTCTGTCCTACCGCTCGAGCAGCCACTGCACGACCTGTTGCTCCAGAGCCGATGCCACAGATGCTCACCAGAGGTACCTTAAATGGCCACAAGGAACAGTAAATGATCATTTGAACAAAAACCTGGATGGAACAGCTGAGCTATGGGCTGGATTGCTGTTGACTTTCAAGCCTGAAGGAGGAACCCACCCATAAAAACACAGGGGCCAACTACTGAAAGGGAAAGATCCCTGCCAGAGGGGAAGCAGCATGAACCAAAACCAGACTCAGCATGTGCTCCCCTCCAGCCCCAGTGGAGACTGCAGACCACGCATGTGTCTCCTCCTCACCATGCAATGCAGTTATTGCCATAGTTGAATGCAGGAGGAGTTGAACAAGGACCCAGGTCCCATACGGCCCTATCAATGTCCCTAGGAGCTTCCCTATGTGAAGCTCCATACCTTGTCTCCTCCAGCAATCACCTTCCTCCCTCCTGTCCCCAGGAGATAATACAGGCTCAGGCAAGAGTATCAAGACCCCACCACCCCACTGGGAAACTGGGTGCACACAGGGTGTTTCCAGGACAGCAGCTTTGATACTGCTTTCTTCAAAATGTCCAGAAGTGCTGAAACTTTTCACAAGGCAGGACATTTCTGCTGTCAGGAAGATCCAGAAGTTGAGCACTGTCATGCTGATAAGCTAGGCATCTCAGAAAAGCTATTCTCTCTACCTTGGAAAGCCAACTCTGTCACAGCCGAAGAAAACAGAGGGAAGATCTCACACCCGCAAAAGCATAACTCTGCCTTTCTACTCCACTGCCAGTCGGCCCTGGGTCCCAGTTCAACCTTCTCCTGGGCTGCTTGGAGGCTTCAAGCAAGGAGGGATTCAGCAAGCTGGCAGCAAGCATGCCCCTTGCCATGGAACGAGGCATCAAAAGCTCCACAGCCAAAGCATCCATCCCACCCCTCTTCAACGCAGTCCTCCCTCCCTTAGCCCTCTCCTCTAGGGTGAGGATCAGCAAGGCTGAAGGTCTCCCAGCTGTGGGCCATACAGCCACCCTATCACCACCCCTCTGCAGCTATTCTTAGTCCTCTGGTGTGATCAGGCTCTGACTGGAGATGTGACTGCAGCAGCAGCAGGAAGGAAAAATCAGCTTTCTATGTATGACAGGCAAAGACCTCTAAATTGTCAGCGCAGAAAGATATAAATCTCCTTTTCTTTCCAGGAGATCAAGACCTAACTATGCAAGTGGGGCAGCCTGGGCTATTTCTGCCTCTGCAAATGCGCCCTTGTAGAGATAAGGCTTGGCTTTCTGAAGCTCATAAACTAGTCATTAAAAAAATAAAACACAAGGGGGGAGAAGTGAGATGAACAAAATGCTAATAGGAACCCCCAGGTCAAACCGCCTCCCCTGTCACCAGGGCCCTCCTCTTGCCAGCACATTCCTGCCGCTAATGGGGCCCCACCGCTTCCTCCTCCCTCCTCAAGTTGCTCCTGGTGATGCAAATCCATCGCCTTTGTTTCTATTCTTGAAGTAAAAACAGAACCAAAGTAAATAGCAAAACAGCTCTTAGGTTTCAGGATCCTTTCTTTTTCCATCCCTCCCAACAGCAGCAAGGCTGTTGTTGCCATCAAAGCGAGGTGACACCCGACCCCAGACATCATCTTGTTCCCACCGGAAATGCTCCGCTTAATCTTCAGCCTCTGACGTCTCCTTTGAGATCACTGCCAGCTCCTTCTCCAAACCTCCGCTTCGCTGTGCTCCTCGGGAGGTTTCAGACATCATCGCAAGTCTCTCAGCAAGCAAGAGAGCCCACAGAGAGCCTGCCAAGGACTCTGGTGATGGCAGAGAGCTCTCCCCAGTGCCAGCCCCTCTGCGTAAGGCTGGAGACACGTCCCCACCAGACCTTCTGCCTTCCACTGTCACCTTTGCCCAAGGAGCTAAAACAGCTCCAGTCTGTGCCCACAGAGACCTCATGGTGCCCAGCGTGTTCCCACGTGGCGGGCTGGGCACCGATGCACATGCACAGAGGGGGAAAGGAGACACATGGCAACACAAGTTAGACACGTCACCTCTCCCCCATACATGCCAGTGTCCCGTGAAGCAGGGTGACGGCCGTCCTGTCACATCGCACTGCCAGGGAAGCTGCTCACACAGGGAAGGGCCAGGGCTGAAGATCAGCTCTGCCACTGCCAAGCTCCCGTGGAAGCTGCAGACGCAGGAGGGGCAGGTAAGGCAGTCTTTATGCAAGAAAAAACTCTCTTCAGATACGATTTCTGGTCTGTAACAACATCCCTCAAAGCCACTTCTTCCTTAGTTGAGGTCCAGCAAAGCCAAGCAGGCAGCAAACCCTACATTAGGTGCTGGGACCCTGAGTGCCTGCAGCAGGACAAGCACGCTCCAGGTGGCACCAGGCTCATGTCCCAGCACTCTTCCCACCATCACAGCTCACACTGGAGAGCAGACGGCGGCAAAGAGCCAAGCCTTGGCTCCAGGTGCAGATGCAGGGGAGAGCGCAGAGCCCTGACAGTGCTCATTAACGATGAACAGTCAGATGTGACCACCGTGTTCGGACACAGTGACCCCCCAATGCCTTGGGGAGCTCTGGCGGTTTTCCCCAGGCTCCCAGGTACAACGAGGAGTGGGGAGACCATGAGGATTTGGAGGCTGAGGAGAACTCGGACCTCTCCAGTGAGGGCAGGGATAGGTAAAACGAAGCCATTCTTCCAGAGATGGGGGAAGAAAAGTCCGAGCAGCCTGAGGAGCCGCTGCTCTGCGGTGGGTACCAGTGCGCCAAAGCACAGTGCTGCAGAGACCTCTTGCAGCACACAACTGCTACTGCACCCACACTCCGACACCACGGAGCATCTCTTGGAGCCGCATAGTTTCTAATGGAAAAAGCCCTTTACAGCACACTAGTGATTTATCCTGTGCATCCCCAGGCAGGCTGCACCTGGTGAGGCTTTGCAGCATCCAGTTGACAGCATCCAGCAGACACAGAGTGCCACCTACAGACAGCCGCTATGCTAAATTGCTCCCAGTTCTGCAGCTGAATCCACTTGCCAGATCCTTGAGTCTATATGAAGCCACAATGATGTCCAAAAGGGCTTATTCAGGCACAAACACCTCCCTGCATGAATTTGCTTGCAGGGAAAGTACTCTGAAGCATTTCAACCTCAGGCGGTCAAAGTAGTTTCTTCATTGGCACTCTCCAATAGCTAATGAAAGGCATTTTGGGGACTGCATTTGCAAAGAGCTGCACCATTTGCTCATGAACCTGGGGCACCTGCCTTCCTCAGGTCGAGAAGACCCAAAGACCTGCAGACTGAGCTCTGAGCTGTAAAAGGACAGACTACAGCAACCAGATTTGCTGTCTGATATCTAGGAAAGCAACAGCAAGAGAGCTCAAGAGGAAGAGCAGAGGAGCAGATCTAAGGGAAACAGGTCTGTAGGTGGATCAAGAGGCCCTATGGTCAGCAGAGGCTGTGATTTACTACGCCTGGTCTGAGCAGCAACCAGGCGGGGATCCAGGGACGCGCAATCATGAAGCCATTCTTGCTGGTGAACCACAGAGCCCAGAAGTGAGAAGAAAAAGAAATCAGCATGACAAAAACCACCAGACTGTGCACTTTGGCATTAACAGGAAAAATCCCAGCAGCTGGGACCTCTCTGGCGGGATGCAGAGGCCAGGAAGGACCTGGGCAGCAAACGTGCTGCCACTGTCACCATCACACCCAGCTGTTAGGAGGGGACAACCAGCCGAAGGCAGGCGGAAGCTGTGCTGGGGAGAGGCATCTCCTCACCCCAACCAGAAACCGGTCGGGGCCCTGCCAGCACAAGCCTCCGTGTGCCCAGCAAGATCGAGCCATCCAAAAGTGTTTGCTTTTCCACGCAGCTGGACCATTGCTGGCTGCAGCCCAAAGCATCCCCAGCCCACCCTGCAGCCCGGGCTGCAGCACCAACTAGAAAACTTGTTCAGGTTTCACATTGTGAGGCACTGGTCCTGCCGCAGAGGAGGAAAATTCCAGCTCATGAAATAATGTCTCGCTTATTTTAAATCACTGTAGTTGTTTTCTTCTTTCACACAAACTTCAAATACCAAAGGACGCAGTGCACATTTTTAGCGAGTCTAGCTTGGAGAAGCAGAGTAAAATTGGAAGTTGGCAAAGGACTCTGCTTTCCTCCTCCTCAGCCCCGCTGCTTTCTGTGCATTTGATGCTCCTTGCCCAGAAGCAAAATGCTAACGCATCGGAGGCTGCTTTTCTCTCTGTCAGCTCACCAGATGCTCCCTCCACCACTTCCCAAGCCAGCCTTGCACTCTGCCAGCATCCCCACCCCTGTGCAGGCCGCACATGGCTGAACCCAGGCTGCTCCTTCCCAAAGCAAAGCCAGCAGAGGGAGCAAATACTGCGGGTTTGCAGGGAAATCGTGGCAGTTTTTAATTGTGGTTATTATCTTTTGAATCTAGAGGCTATTTCCTAATAGTTTGCACAAGTTATTTGGACAGGCCCAAGGCAGGACCAAAGCCAATCTGCATCCTTTCTTATAAGAGCCCTGGGAAAGTAACATACAGTTCGCACTACTACCTAACCTGCAAAATGGCAGTATTCAAACCAAAACCAAAGTCTGTCCCTTGGCAATAAACATCTTCCAGATTCAAGCACAGGGGTCCACAGCTACCATCTATTTATTGTAAGGCACTGTCAGAGACTGTACTCTCAAACCCCTAAAAGACTGCCCATCAGCAGCTCTCAAATCACTTACAACAAACAGGAGAGGCGTCCTACAGGTGATTTACAAACGCAATGTGGTTTGCCCCGTATTAAACATTAAATAAACATCAACGAATAGGTTTAAGAGACAAATTGCTGAGTAGTTTCCCTTCACAGAACTGGAAAAATCTCTCTAACACCAGAATTCCTGCTCCTTCCATCTGAGAGAGGGAGCACATGCTCCAGTTCTGCCTGCAGGTCCCCACGACCAGAAGAGGTTTGCTGGTGGAGGCTGGCATACCCCACCGGGCCGTAAACGCTTTATACAACCGGACGGCATCTACGCGCCCACCTCATGGATGCACTGAGCTTTTTAGTTGTGGGTGGAGGAAGGCTGCCACGGGGCTGGGGAGCGAGGGTTTGCAGAGTGGAAGAGGGAAGAGTGTGTGCAAGCTTTTGGGAACCTGCTGCATGTCATGCATCAGCACTGACCAAACACCGCACACAATGGAGATAAGCAATTAAGGTATCATCAGCTGCCCCTCTGCAAAGCCATTAAACCTCCGCTGATGGAGCACTGCATGCTTACCTGCTGCTTTCACCCAGGATCTTCTCTGCTATTGCCAGCGTTGTTGTTGGAGCTTGTAACCTTTCCACGCTAACACGCTGGCTTCAGCCACAAACACACCCTGACTGTGGGCGCAGGCTTCTTCAGCCATCCCAGCAGGCCAGCACAGGCACCACCAAGACAACTGAGAGCACCAGAAAGACGCCCTGATAGCCGAAAAGTGACACAGGCAGCTCCCAGGCTGTGCCCTGCTCACCTAACCTCCACAATGGGAGGAGAACTTACGGCTGAGCCAGCATTTCCTGAAAGGAAAAGAAATGCTGTATCTCGCCTGCTCGCAGCTTGCTGTGAAACGTCACACTGGCTCGCAGCGCTTGTGCATCCCCTCACTCTCCCGCAGGGCTGTGAATTGTCCTAGCGTGCCAGGTGGCGAGTCAGAAGTGCTCTCCTCACCCTGTAAGCCTGTAAACCTCTGCCCGTCCCTGTTGCAGAGGCAGGTGGGTGATTAAACACACACAGGCTCACCCTCACGTGCAGCTGAAGACAGTGCAGAGCTGAGCTGCCGCCGGGCAAGCAGCGCAGCCCCATCCCAGCCGCCCACCGCAGGTATGCACCCGGCAGTGGCAGCGTGCTGGGAGAAGCAGCCACAAATTTGCAGTCCCCAAAGGGAAACAAGGGAAACCACGCAAAGCCGGGGCAGGGTCAGGAGCTACACAAGGATCATGGAGCTCCAGGGAATCAACTCTAAAGCACCACAGCCCAGCGCTGTTCCGGCAGGTTGTCAGTGTTTCTGGCCATCTGACTTTTCCCTATTCTCACAAGACAAGTTCCCCACTGACCGCAGAAAGGACGGGAAGGATAGGAAGGTAAGCACAAAGTAGCAGCCGAGCACGGTTTGGGAATATCGGAAATATTAGTATGATGTTTATACAGACAGACACCGCTCCAGAAAAACAAGACTTTGAATGACCTGCATTTTGGACATTTAAAATAGACAAAATACACCTTTATACATCTCACCAAGACCCACCTCCAGGTTCCCCCATAAGCAGATAAGCAACACGGCGCATTGGCTGACATTAAGCAGAACTCCCCCTCCCAACCATCAGAGTCACCTTTGCACGAGCAGGGGATCAAAAGCCCTTTGGTGCAGCAGGGCACCTCTGCACCCCGCTGCATCTTCAGAGATGTTTAGCATACAGTAAAACATCCCAATGTGCCCAGACGCATCCTTTCATGCACAGTGCGGTGCCAAGGAAGGAGATTTGGGGTGAATGCTGAGTGAGGCTGCAACCCTCCGTCCCTTCCCCACACAGCCATCCTCCCGGTGTGCTGTAGCAACAGCTCCGAGATGCCCAACCCTTGCCCAGATTTGGATGAAGCTGCCTAACGTGCACAGAAAGCCCTGGGGAAGGCTGGGGGTGGGGGGGGATGAACAGAAGAAACCTCCGTCCATCAGGAAAGCATGCGAAAAACATTTCTGCACAAGGAGAGGTGATCCTGCTCCCAAGCGGTCTGTGGGCTGTAGGCAGGCTGGCCAGGAAGGGCTGGCAGAGCACAGGTAGGAGGTTTCACTCTGCAGAGAGCTAGCACGCGCTGCAGAAGCAACAGAGGAAGGAAAAAGAGATCATTATTTGCCCATCTTGCACCTGTCTCAGCCAAGCTCTCCAAGGCATCTGCATTCATAAGGATCAGAGCAACCAAAATTTGATATTAAGCGCCCAAGGCGCAGAATAAATTCCTAGACTGCACTAGGGGATTTTCCCCCATCCTAATGGCAGAGATGCAGCCGTGCATGAAACTGCCCATGGCGAGATTAACAGGAGGAGTATAACCCTCCAGTCTAATCCAGATTCTGAGAAAAATAACGACTGCTGCTCCAGGATCCCACTGCCCTGCCTGTGCCTCACGGCTCAGAGACCTGATGACCCCACGATGGGAGACGGGTGCCACAGACATCTGGCTCCAGTGGCTCCAGGAGAGCCGGCATGGCTGGCCAAAAACCACTTAGCTGAGCAAAACTCATGCTCAGAAGATGCCCTCGCACATGACAAGATGACAAGCCCCTTGACACCCATCAAGCAAAGCAGTAGCATCTCCCTATGGCGAACAGCACATAAGATCATTTCTGCCAGCACTGAACTCGCACAGCATCTCGGGGCCACTTCAATCTGTATCGTGAGTGCGAAGCATTGGCTGCACGTCCTCGATCCCAAAGAGCAGCTGTAGGCACATCCACCCCAGCTTCCTCAGTTTACACTGTTTATCACAGATACCTGTTCCCAGTTTGGCTTCAAAAAAGTGGGATGTATCGCACTGTCCACATACGCCACCAGGAACACCCTCTCTCCCAGCCCAGCTTTGAGTGGTCCCCACAAAGCTGCCCCTCTAACTTCTCCCCACAGGAGACATTTCCCTTTGCGTGGGGATGGCAAGAGCAGACCCACAGCACACTCTCCTCTTCCCAAGCTGTCACTGCTTTTACTATATGCACTGCAAAGCATTTGCTGGGATGCTACAAGCTGCCATTGTAAATAAAACCATACTCAAAGAAATGAGCCGGGTACGTTTTGGTTTTGAGCGTTACTGTGTTGGTTCCCTCCTGCACTAATTTGCAAAGCTGAGTGATTCACAGGCGGCCTCTCCCACTCGGTGCCTGCTCACAGGGACTGCTCTGCTGCCTGCTCTCCAGTGAATAAGCTGCTATCCAGCTCAAGTGTCACATTATTTATCAGGTTCGTATTTTTTTTAACTACTCATCAATGAACAATAGTCAGCAAGTGAGCAATTTGCCAAAGCGGGGATGGGCACAATTAGATGATACACAATGTGCATCCTTCAACTACCTTTGCCTTTACCTCCTTAAGATAGTCACTGCAATTGTGCTTTGCAAAACTGAGGGCAGCATGTGCGTAGATCCAGTACGACACTCGTCGCTCTACTCCACCTCTTCATGAAACACAGTTGACCTGGCCCTTGTATGGCTCCAGCCTCTACTTTTATTCTTTTTTTTCTTTTTTTCTTTTTTTTTTTTTTTTGTTACACCGAGCTACAGGGCACAAACAAGCATCAACTGGCTGTTTGCTAACATTTTCTGAAATCAGGTATGAGAGAGAGAAAGCGGTTTTGTAGCAGTGTCGGAACACAACCAAATAAAATAAAGCAAGCAGATACCACCGGTGTGATTTCACTGGCATCAGTGGGATTACAGCAGGGCTGAGCCTGACTTTGCTGTCACCGTAAGCATCACACGACAGCCTCCAGCACTGGCTGCATACAAGAGACTGCACCCAACAGACTCGGTAAGTCCCTGCACACTTGGGAACAAGAACAAACCATCGGGATAACGCAGGGATGGGTCCCACTAAGCAGAAACCATTCTGCTCCGGGCTCTGCCCGGCATGCCTGGCACCAACAACCCAGACCGGGATATTCACATCCCATGGACTGGTACTGCTCTGGGGCGAGGCGGCTTCTGCACAGACCCATGCGCTCCACCTCCCCAACATCACTGCAGTGTCCACCAGGAACAGGAGTTTCTGGGCTGGTATCCAGAATCCATAGCAATAGGAAAACCTGGATGGGTACATGTCAGCTGGCGCCTGCCTCCTCCTACAGCCCAGGCACTGTTAGTAACTTCAGTGAGCATCAGACTTCATCAGGTTTCTGCCACAAAGCAAGTTTGTCTCCTCACTGCCTCTTTTTCCCAGGCTCCACCGTCCTGGTTAGCCCTTTCTCCTTCATTACGGGTTTTGTAAGGCAAGGATTACCTCTGCTCAACTCATCTGTACAGCTCCCAAGACAAACAAGGAGTCTAAGCCTCTAAGTCTCTCTAAGTCTTTCCTGGAGGGCACAGACATACCATAACAGAATGACTGCCTCCAAAAAATACCATACAAAAAATAATAATAATTAAAAAATAAAATAAATCAGTGCATGAGAACACAGCCAGGTAAGCAACACAACTTTGAGTCTCACCCACTTGAAACATGCATAAATTAAAGCAAGCAGAAGTGTCAAGCCAGTTGTGGCAGCACCAGGGACGGCAGAGCTGGAGCAGTTGCTGTGGCAGGGGGATGCCAACCCACCCACCCCCCCCACCCCCCC
>NW_008824029.1:172544-188885 GCF_000699105.1 Pygoscelis adeliae
TCCTCCATCTCACCTGCGCAAACTGGCCAACTCTTCTGTGATGCACAAAGTGCAGCATTTCGTTTCAGAGGAGTCAGGATAGAGACCTGCTGCAACTCAAGCTAATGACCCAGCAGCCAGCAGGCAGGGACCCCAGGCACTGCTGGCTCTTCCTTTTTGGGGAGCAGTGGGATCTGGGCTGTCAGTTTAATAGGTTTCCTTACAACGTCACAACATCAGTGGGCAACACCAGAACAACTGGCCTAGATACAGAGTACTTCAAAATCCCAAGGGGAAAAAGAAAGAGTACAAATTCACTCAGAGCCCTGCTGTAATCTGCACTGACTGTCCTAGCAGTCATCACAGACAGTGACTCAGTCCTGGTTGGCCTCCTTTAATGCTCCATAAGGCTAATACTGAGTTTAATAGGGTTAATTCTGCCTTCACTGATCAGGGCACCTATGAAGACAAGAAGTTTCACCACAGCCTGTAACGCAGCCATCGTCGCTCTCCTCCTCCCCCCAGGCAAGGGACACTGCAGAAGGTCCCACCCCTGCCCCTCGCTGCCCGTCTCGGAGGCAGCACAGATCTAGCTGGGCACGAAACCCAAAACAGTCCCTTGCCCATCACTGAGCGACTCAAAACAATACGCACAAGGTCTCAGAGCACAGCCCCAGCCATGGCCGCTGCCTCTGTCACAGCACGGACACGCTGGACCCACTGGAGCAAGGCAGGGGATCCGTGTGAGAGACAGATGTCAAAAGCAATCAAATGATCCTCTTTCTCAAAGGCAGAAACGTCGACAACATTACAAGCCTTAGAGGAGTTAAAAGGAAAGGCTTATTAGAAAGAAAACTGGTTCTGACAATCACAAAAATTTGAATTAATTTAAAATTCAAATTATGCAAATTCAAGTAATCTGTACACGCAGATCCATCACATGCCAGCAGTGGGACCGCAGACACATGCCACCAGCTACATGGCCGGGGGAAATCTGCCCCCCATCGCACTCTTGGAAGAAGGCAGGCGTGCTCGCCTCCGGCAGACACGGAAAGGGTGGCCGCTCCTGGGGAACGGGGCCAGAGCAGGATTTGCCGGTGCTCCCTCTGCACCAGCAGGGAAGCAGAAAGATGCCTCGGCAACACCAGCAGTGTTCCAGCATGCCATACCCCAGGGGTGCAGGGAGGCAAGCCTCAAATGTTTTCAGATGAGCTACAATAAATTCTCCCCTGGAGAAGCTTAGATGCCCATGACCAACACAAAGCCTTCGTTAGGCAGAAAGCATCAAATGGATGCGAGAGAGCTGCACAGCCCAGGATGCACGCAGGCAATAGCTCTGCCCCATCTCCATCCACCCTGCCAGGTTAGGGTCCCAGCTGCCTCCCCAAAAGCCCTGTATCAGGAGCCTCTTCCCTCAGTCTCAGCAATTCCCAAAATAAAAAGCCAAGCAGCCACATCACAAGGCAAAGGCAGCTCAGACTGTCAGCGCGGAAAGAGCAAAGCCAGAAATCTAACATTACGAGCTGGGTAAGTGCAACAGCCCGGAAAAAATGAATCAAGCTTTAAATATGGACTTTCCTAAAAGGTCCCAGATGAGCCACTGCAGGAAAGGCAAATCATATTCTCTCTTGTAAATGCTCTGCCATGCACAAGGAGAGCGGCTCTCACCTGGCACCAATTCCTCCACCAGCCACGCTCAGAGAGCCGGGGCTGGGCAGAGCAGGCATTGTGCAGCAGGCCAGGGCATAACACGAACCCAGGGGAAACTGCAACGTCTCTAGCACAGAGATGGAAAGTAATTAGCAAACCTTGGGAGGACATGGAGCCCGGCACTAGCTACCTGTTCTTGGAAATAACTTCCCCAGGTTGGCAGGACCTTTACTTTGAACTTAAAAACCAGGCTCTTTAGCTGTGTGGGGAATACTGGTCCCGTACCGGCCCAAGCCTCAGCTAACAAGCTGCTGGCTCAGCTTCCTGCACACTCGCTGCCCCGAGCCTCCATCAAAGGGCCCTGATGATGCCCCTTCAAGGTAGAATGAGTTTGCTTTTCTCAGTAGGTCTCACAAGGTCACAGCTCATGGCCAAGCCCACAGCAACATGTTTTAGCTGTTAAAACAAACCAGAAATTACATAGGCAAGGGAGAAAGAAAAAAAAAAAAATCACCCTACAAAAATTCTGCTCTGTTCCTTGATGGACATAAATCAGCTCCATGGGTACACCAAGGAAAGCTAAGGTCCCCAAAACCTCATGAAGTCAAAGGCCAAAGCAAACCAGCTGCAGACAGCACAGAGAGCTACCGGCATGGCACTGAGCAGGCAGTGGACTGGCCCCACAGGCGAGGGGCAGCAGGTTGCCCCATGGGCACGGACAGATCCCACCTCTCCACAGGCACCAGGACGTTGGTTGGGCTGAGAGCCCAAGTCCTTCCATGCCTTTTGTGCCCATCTCCGCTGCAGAAGGGAGGCTGTGGGCGACAGGTCCCAGAGATACTGAAAAACCATCTCCGAAAGAGGAATTGTCCCCAACATCTCAGCGACCTCCTCTCCTTTCTGCCCTCCTGGGTGCAGCTGGGGGCTGCAGATCCAGGCTGAAAGACAGATAAAGCGGATATCCATGCCTTACCCCACAGCAGGACTGCCTCATCTTAAACACCTCCAACGTCTTTCAGCCGCTCATCGGACGCCCCATCCCACTTCTGCTCATCGCCATCCCTGAGGCTTTCACTTGCTTCCCGAGCCAGAGGCAGCAGCTCCCACAGAGACGGTTCAGGGGTGCCGCTGGCAGTGCCAGGGTCGTGACCAGCTCCCCCAGACTCACCCTCATGGGCATCCACTGCTGCTGCACACAGAAAAGTGTCAAGACGCTGCTGAGGTCAGAACTGTCCTCTCAGGGAGAAAAGGAGCGGCTACGTTCAACAGTCCATCCAAGCACAAGCAGAGGGGGGGAGCCCCCAAAACCACACCCTACAGCAGTGACGCAGCCCAGGGGACACCAGAAGCAGCACCAGTCTGTGCAACCTGGCAGGGGGATCAGCCCCTCCTCCGGGCTAGAGGAAAGTTAGTGACTTTGGGGCCAGAGGGTCTCAAAGATGTGTCTGTCCGAAGCCTATGGGCAGGGTGAGCACCGCTGCCTCAGCCAGCAGCTCTTGGCAGCACTTTGAGTCGCATGGGCACCCACTCCCCCCTCTGCTCCCATTGTACCGATGCTCTCACCCATTTCCAGCCAACACCGAGTGCTTTTCAACACGGGGACACCCGAGCCCTCATTACAACCCCAAGGCCAGTAACGAGGCAGGAGGAAGGCCATACGAGCCCCTATATTAGGTGTCTCTGGGAAAGAGAAGAGGCAAAGCCCATTAAATATTGACCAGAGTCTCCCGCAGCCGCGGCGCAGCCCTGACGTCCTGCCACCAGAATGCTCTGAAGGGCCAGAAAGGGCTGCGCTGCCCTAGGGTCTCAAGCGTTGCTCACCCCAGCCCCTTGCTATGCCCATCTGCAAACCCTCAAAAAGACCCAGTTTCTTGTGCAGGGGAGAGGGAGGACAGGAAAACTTATTTCCTACTTTCAACCTTGTTTCATACTTTGGATGGCAGCGCCCAGAGACAAGGCACTCGCCCCACGCATCACCCGGCTGAGCAACAGCCGCCTCCGAGCCAGCAACAGCCCAGGGGGAAGCGGGGAGCCAAAAACCCTGCCAGGCGAGGCAGGCGAGGCTCTGCCATGATGTAGGCAAACTCGAGCTGCTGCCGCCGTCTGCTCCACCAGGCTGGAGTGGCCTCTTTTTCTGTTGTTTTGGTAATGCTGCACATAAAAATAGCTCTCCGACATGTCAGTGTTTTTGGGAAGCCGCGTGTGTGTGTGAACGCAGGGGAGGCGGATGCCCCGATACTCACGAATTGCCGCCGCAGCTTGGTCTTGACGCGCTCGGCCTTCGTCTCTGCCGGGTGGACAGCATAGCCAAGGGACCCCAGGTGGTTGTCAACCGACAGGCTCTTCCTCATGTAGAAGGAGCGGGTGCGGAAGTAGCTGAAGGGGGCGTCCTCCACCGCTGTGCCGAGCTGGGGGTCCCTGGGGGGATCCGTGCAGTCGTCCTCCAGCCGCCAGGCCTCCCCTGGGGAGCAGAAGGACATGCCACCCCATCAGAGCCACGTCCTATTCCTCCAGCCCACCAGCGGGGATGCCCGGTGGACAGCCCAGACCCCCTCTGCCCATCCTGCACGCACTGCCGTGCCGTGGGGTACAGGTGCTGCAGAACTCACTGCCTGGAGGGGGTCAGAGGGCATGTCCCCGCCACAAGCCCCTGCGTACCCCTTGGTCCTCCCTGCCCCAGGCAACATCCCCTGCTCCCACCCTGTCCAGCCTCATGTACCCACAGCCCCCAGCCTCTTCCTGGCAGGAACTGGTCAAATACAGTTGAGCACAACGAAGACTTGGCCAGAGTCAGGGCCTCCAGGCACTACTGCAGTATAAATATTATTACTCAGAAAAAACAGCAGATCAAAATCCTAATACTTAAAAACTTCCTGCTATTTACCTTTAATAGAGTTATCCCATTTAAAAGGGTCATTTATAAAGAAATAAAAAATTTCACTCATTCTTCATCACCTCAAGTCGAATAAGACATTCCACATTAAAAGAAAGTGTTTTGGGTGTTTTTGGTTTTTTTAAAGGAATAAAAATCCTACAGTCAGAACCATACGCAGTTCTTGCTGCTAGCATTAATGCTACACGCCTGTATCAAACCTCTCTCTTGCAGGTATTCACATGCTCAGTTCTTGGTAATGATAACAAAACTTGCTTTGTTAATGGGAAAACTGAGACACCACAAATGTTGCAAATCGCAAAAGGATTTACTGCCATCTCCTCCTCCAGAAAACTCTTCATGGCACGTCCAAGAGCAAATCAACAGCCAAACTGAGGACAGAAACCAGACCTCCGGTCTCCTCGAGCTCCGCGCAGCCCATCGCCAGCAGCACCACCTGAGGCAGCACTGCAGGGCTGGAGCGCCTGGAGACAAAACCTCATCGACACTGAGGAAGCAGCAGCGGCAGAGGACAGTCGGCATCACGCAGAGCTAGCGCCCCCGGGGTAGGACTGACCGTATTTCATTGCAACAAAAGGGAAAATAACAAAACACAATTGGAAATGTCTCCATAATATCACTGTTCTGCTCTTTTCCGAGGAGCTTGGATGCCACATGCTTTTTGTTGCCAAACTTGTCTTTACACATGGAGTCTGCCCTGCCTCCCACCCCCCAGCCAAAATCACTTCTCAATAGCCATAACAAATAAACAATACAACCCTCTTGCTCAGTTCTTGTAAAAATGATCAATTATTAGCCATTGCAGCCCAAAAGGGCATCTCACATGATCGTCTTCAGAAACTCTCCTCCTGCAGGCAGCATCTTCCCAAGGCAAGATCATTTGCCTCTGCTTTCTGAAAAACCCGGCATCTTCGAGCACGAATGACCGTGACATTGCTACGCCAGGGCTGAGGAGCAAAATACTTCCAGAGTTTAAAGCAGATAAAGGTCCTAAGGTAAAAACCAGCCACAATTCAGTGAGTGAAGTGTAGTTTACCCAGCAAGGCTGTGGGTTTTACATTGAATATGATGAGAAACAGGCTGGACTACAAGCCACCGCAGCCTCAGAGCGGCGACTGGCCGCTCCATCTTCTGCATCCCAACAAACACGTCTCTTCCCCAAGCTCCCCAAGCTTTTTAAGGTACAAAGACAGTTCGCTGCATGCAAAGTCCTGCCAGTGGATCTGAAGGCACCAAGTCGAAACCAGTAGAACAGAGAGGACAAGAGGGAAGAAGAGAAAGGCAGAGAGCTTAAAAACGCGAACAAAGAGGCAACCTGGAGCACAGCACTACCTAGCAGTGCATCTTTCTTTTCCCCCCCGCTACTTTCAATTTAATTAGCTGCTGCTGCTCCTCTCCAAATGTCAACTCATACAACACATGAACTGCTGTTTGAAAGCTGTGATTATTCAAGGCACAAACACATCAATCGGAGCCCAGATCCAGACTGCCACTGCGAGGTAGCATCACTCCAGGGACGCAGCAGGAAACGCCGTGACACAGGCACCGAGCCCGGGAGGAGATCCACCCACCACGCAGGACAATCGCACACAGGAGGAGGAACCAGCCCTGGTGCCCCCTGCTCGTCTGCAATGCCTCAGCCCCCACTTACAGCATCCTCTGTCCCCAAGGCCATCCCTTCCCAGCCCCACAGCATGCCCAGACGTGGCCACCACTGCTCTGCCGCCCTGGGTGAGGGAGGACCAAGGCTGTGGGCTGAACGTAGCCCAGCTGCCAGGGTACAAGGGAAAGGACAGCCACCCACTACACCCACTCCTCCATGTGGGACGCCTCTCCTGAGGATGAAGGGGTTGGTGTTCAAGCCCCACAAACCAACAGGGTCACATCTGGTCTCACTGATCCCAGTTTCCCACTGATTTTGCTGTTCTCAGTCTCTACTCTCTCCAAGGGACTAACAGGCAGCTGCATCCTCCAGCGCAGCCCTGGAGCAGGACCAGCAGCAGAGCTGCTCCCCTCCAAACCTCTCCCCTGCTCGAGCAGAAGGCCTACAGTCCCTCCTCCCCGGGAATGGAGAGCCAGGACCTTGCCTACCCCAAAAAGCTTTTCTACACGCTGAAGGAGCTTGTTCCTGATTTTTACCAAACAAGTAAATCAATGATCAAGCCCAGAACCTGGAGAGGTCAGAGGGGAAAGATCAAGAAGTCCCTGGAGAGGAAATGCCAGGGACAGGAGCAAGCCCACAGGCTGGAGTCCAACCATCTTTATGCCCTTCTGCCTTGAAGCTGGTCACCTCTCTGCCGTCCAGAGCTATGCCTGGCAACATCAGCACCTCTAAAAAGATCAAGCATCTTCTTGTGCTTAGCAATAACGATTGCTGCAAAATCTTTCTTCTTTCTGAATCTGAAGTGTTGGTAAGGACATGCACCAAAGGATGGAGGGGCAGGAAGGACAGAGACCGGCTGCCTCTCCAATACTTCCTCTCTCAGCACGGACAGGCTGATCCCTCAGCTGCTGTGAGCAACACGAAAGATCTTCCTCAGCACCAACGCCGATGCATGGGCTAGTGTAAAAAGGCCCTTCTGTTCCTCCCTTGCACAGGGGGTGGCACATTGCCCAGGTACCGGGCTGAAGTCTCAGAGCCAGGAATCTTCCTCTCATCCAACAGCACATCACCACGGAGAAGAGCACGGGAACCAGCACCACTACCCAGTTGAAAGCACAAGGTGGGCATCTTCACAAGCAAAGCTGTTTGAGGAGGGGGCCGTATGCCCCCACTAAGTTCAACAGAGATGCAAGACTGACACTCATCCAGACGTTGTGGAAAGCCACCCAAAACATCCCTGTGAGTATTAGGAAAATTAATTCCAGAGTCCTGGTCTAAGCTCAAATCCAGCCGCTTCCTTTCAACTTCTTTCTTTTCCTCCCATGGGCATAATTCCTAATAAGCTCACACCAACCGTGCTACCAGTTAGCTTCCTCCCAGCTTCACAGTGGGGCATGGAGCCAGTTTCTGAAGAGCTCGGCATGTTGCACGACAGACAAGGGAGAGAGGATGCAGTGAAGAGCTCCAGCATGGTCTGCTCCTTGCAGGTGCAAGGCAGAGGGAACTGCAAGGGGTCAGGCATGCAAAACACATGCAGTAACCTCCCTGTGCAGGCTGGCAGGTATGAGCTGCAGGCAACCAAAGGCTGAGAAGAAGCCCCTGAAGGGTGCAACACAAAGTGTTTCTCAGTCCCACCCCTAAAACTTCACAGGGGCACAGAACAAGGAAGGACAAGCAAAAGGCAGCTCATTTCTCTGTGCTGCCAGCACGTGTGAAGCCTGCAAAACATGACACCAAACAGATAATGGTTTGGACAATGCAGGAGCTGCCCCTGTTTGACCAAGCCCTGTTTGCTCTTGTCTCCCCCTTGCTATATCCTGGGCTTATGGCCATCAGGAGTTTTGGGTTAACCTAGGAGAGCTGCTCCAGGCGAGGGGGTAAAGGATGGAGAGCTTGGAGCCTGTCCCAACTGACCACACCACCACTTATTGAAGGTTACCTGGAGGGGAACAACAAAACAAGACCAACAGGAAACCCAGTTCACCATCCCTCAGCTCTCCTGGCCATCCTCAGGGTCCCGGTTCCCCATCAGACACCTTGGTGCCCACACAAGGACCTGCATAGGAGCTGTGGGGCCACAGCAGGACAATCTCCTGTAAGCTCCCACAGAGTGACAGGGCACTCCCCTCCTCCAGCACTGCCACACTGGAACCACGGGACACAAAGCTAATGGCTGGGGAACATGTCCCAGCGGTCAGATGAGGATGTTGCATCTCATCCATGAAGGAAGAGACAGCTTGTCCCACCTCACTTGGCAACTCCTCTGCTTGCAGCCCCAAGGACAGCAGCGAGCCAGAGCCCGGTTTCTTCCCCGCAGAGCAGTGAACCCTCCCTGAAGATGAGCTTACCACCTCTCCCACGAACAGTCCTGCTCCTGCCAAAGCCTTGCACCCCTGTGGGCAAGCCTCTTCCCAAGGTGGCTTTGGCCATGTGTCCCCCGCCTCGAATGGGGAGTGATGGCACCTGCTCAAAGCAAATTCACAAGTTCTTTAAGGAAAGGATCTTCTCTCCCTCCTGAAACCCTGCAGCCCAGCTCTCATTCATAAGTACTTGTGGGAATCCTGCTTTCCTCATCAGCATACCGGGGCTCGTTAACCTCCCAGCAGCCATGCGCTGCTCCGCTCTTGTCCTGCTGTCCAGATGTCACACCCTGCTAGTAGCGCGATCCCTGCAGCTTGAGGGTTGCTGCATCCCTGCAAGCGAGGCCAGATCTTCCGCACTGATCGAGGCCACTGCTTGTTGTCCCAGGGCTCAGACAAATTTAGTGCTGTGCACTGCAGGTAAATACTGCCAAACCCATGATCCAGGCTGTGAAAGACTGATACAATAACCAGGCACTGTTGAGAAAAGCATCTTTTTTTTTTTCCTCCACGATAGCATGCTGTTAGCCTTAATGAGTACCTAATTAGCAGTTCCTAACTGAGTATCAAGGAGCCAGGAAAAGAACCTGGGAGGATTTGGACAGAAAACAACTCCTCATTCATTCATTCAAGACTCTTGGGTGTGGAGGGAGCCTTCCAACCTACAAGGGTTTTCATACTCTTCCCTCTTCTTGGTATCCTAAGCACCTTCCAGCCATGAATAAAGCAACATCCTAAACACTCGTTACGTGCAATCAGGGCTCTTCCTTACACCCCCTGTGCAGGGAGGGCTGTGCACAGGGTTTGCTCTAGGGTGGCTGTTCCACGGTGCACAAGCACGTCTGCATTCACATGAGAGGAGGCGTTTGCAGCAGAAGGTGATGAGGTTTGCAGTGGGTCTGACTCATGCTGGGACTTCATCCCACGGTCTTACACCAGCCTCCCACTCCCTCCCTCCACCTCCAGCACAGCTCCCTGGAAGCACCAGCACACCAACCAGGGACCTGCCAGGTGCTGAAGGGTGCTCTGAATGCCATGCCCTCCATGGTGGTTGCTCTCTCAGGCACAAGTCCTGCAAAGCACTTTGTTTTGCCCTCTACCAGGAGGCAGACTTCCACCATTTATTCAGGTCTGTCCTTGCAAACAATGACCCAGGAAATCCTGAGGGCTCACAGAACCTCACAAGCCGTCTTCGATTCCAAGCAACGGAGTTGCCTGCAATTACCTACCTACTCACAAGTGTCCCACTCCCTCGTGTCCCCAGGAGTCAGCTACACAAGCTTTCCCATGGGTCTTCCTCCCATGCCGAGACCCACTTTAACAATTTGATGGGCTGAAAGGAAAACCACGGGTCCTGCATGCAACAGAGAGCAGTCGCTCGGGTGCTGCAGCACACCCAAGAGCGCAGCTGTGACGACTGCAGCAGGATGGGCTCAGCGATGTGCCAAGATCCTCTCTGTGCACAACTTCTAGGAGAATTACTAGCACCAGGAAATGAAATGCAGCCTGCAGAGCATTAAAATTAATCCAGGGTTTGGACAGCTGCTCTGCTGGGTAGCTCACAGTGATCTGACTGTGAGCAGGTGTCCTGGTTTCGGCAGGGATAGAGTTAATTTCCTTCCTAGTAGCTGGTGCAGTGCTGTGTTTTGGATTTGGGATGAGAACAAAGTTGATAACACACCGATGTTTTAGCTGTTGCTAGGTAGTGCTTACACTAGTTAAGGACTTTTCAGCTTCCCGTGCTCTACCGACTGAGCAGGCTGGGGGTGCACAAGAAGCTGGGAGGGGGCACAGCCAAACTGGCCAAAGGGACATTCCATACCATGGGACGTCATGCTCAGTACAGAAACTGGGGGAAGCTGGCCGGGGGGGGCCGCTGCTCGGGGACTGGCTGGGCATCGGTCGGCGGATGGTGAGCAATTGTACTGTGCATCACTTGCTTTGTGTATTATTATTATTATCATATTATTATTATCATTTTATTTCAATTATTAAACTGTTTTTATCTCAACCCATGAGTTTTTCTCACTTTTACTCTTCCAATTCTCTCCCCCATCCCACCGGGGTGGGGGGAGTGAGCGAGCGGCTGTGTGGTGATCAGTTGCCGACTGAGGTTAAACCACGACAGCAGGTTAGATTTAAAAAAATAATAAAAATAAAAAAAAAAATCCAAGGGTGCTGTTTGAAGGGAGCTGCTTTATAAGGATTTTATTTAGCGCTGGATTGTCAGCCCTGGCTTGCAGGCCTTATTTTTGTTTCAGTGCTAATAATCCCTTTCCCCATCATTTTTATGCCCCCAGCGCGATTCCACTGGCACCAAAAGCACTGAAACACTTCGGCCATCAATGGTTTTGCCAATAAACTTGTTCAGAGCAGCTGGCCCAACCATATTAGTATTTCATCAGGATCAGCACAAGAGTAGAAGAACATGATAAAAACCCTCAGTTGACCTGAAGGCCAACACACACTACCAGGCTGGGGAGCATTTGCTACAGCAGATTCCCACCCCAGGCCAGGACTGTGGGAAGAGCACAGCCGTGCCGCTCTCTGCCGTTCCTCCTGATGGAGACCAGCAATGAGTACCCTGAAGCTGCTTCACGCCATAGAAAAGAGGCACTTTGGCCAGAGAGCCACTGAGGCAGCAGCTCGCCCCAGCATGGGTGGGCAGGAGGTGCAGCTCACCCAGAGACAGAAGGTTCTGAGCATCACCTCCCCACATCGGGCAGCTTTGACGAGCCAACTCCGCTTTTTCATCAGCGTAATATGAAAAACGGGGAGGTTTAAGTAAGAGGCTCAAAGAAAGGCTCAGACGGGGCAGGGGGGAAGACTCCAAACTCATCAAGAAGGGCTGGTTTTGGAGCAGGATAAATGCCACACAGACTGGGGTTGGATTTATTTTGTTATTCGTGCCCCTAAAGAAGCAGGAAAGGTTTGCTAGGATTTTGCAGGCCCCCTGGTAGAATGGGGTGGAAGCTCGTCCCAGTGCTGCGGCACTCACCAGTAGAAGGGACTGTGCAGCCTTTCTGGCGGTCGGAGGCCAAGTGCTTCTTATAGGGCTTCTGCTCCGGCATCTCCTCCCTGTACGCCGTGGAGTCGAGGAGGGGAAGCCTGCTCAGGACCGGGGACTGCGGGATGCTGGGCAGTGTCCGGGACTTCCCCAGGAGCGGTCGCTGCAGCTTTCTGTCCAGAGACCTTGAGGGGAGAAAACACAGGGCATACCCCTTTCAGTCAGTGAGATGGCTTCTTCAAGCCAGGACCCTTCTGTAACACATAACGCTGTCACTGGACTGAGAGCATATGGTCCTTCCCAACACCAAACTGCACCCTTCATTTGCAAAGCTGCAGCTATTTCAGTAAAGCCTTCTCCCTTCGCCAGTGTATTTTAATTAGGATTTGCATCTTGAGCTGCAAGCCACAATCAGCATAAACAGCACATGAAGCATTCTAGCAGCCACCCCACCTCAAAACTCACAGATAATCAGAATTAAGCAAACAAACCAGAGGGTTCAAGACTGAAATGATACAAATTCCCTTTAAGAAAGTTAAAAACCCCACTTAGCACTGAGCATCGTCTTGAGACAGCAGAATGCTTTTTGTGGTGGAAACCAGGTCACTCAGGGGTCCCAAGGACAGGTGCTATAGGGAAGGCTCAGACTATAGCAAGACAGACTCATGCAGCAGGCACTATAGAGGTCACAAAGGTGTCATGCAACATACAGGAACACAAGTTCAAGGTCTCTGTGGGGTCAAAAGTCAACCAAGTCTGATGATGGGGCTCAAAAGCTGCGGGGGTGACCAAGATGCACACCAATGTGCTAGCAGCGTGACCACGAGCCTCCTTCTCCTCCAAAACCCCAGAGTATGCCGAGCCTCACAGTGGGGCATGGGAGCAGGTCCACTTTCTCCTGCTTCACCCCACAGTGTCCCTCAAGGGATGGGCCTCAGGTGCTGTCCTCCAGGATGACACTGGCCCAGGCCAGGCTGCAAAGATCCCAGAAACCTGATAAAACGGAACGGGTGCCCAGCACCGCTGTGGTGCGAGGACACATGGGGGGAATCACCCTGTGCAGAGGGCTGCAGGCCGGGATCACCCCAAGGCTGTCCAGCCCCATCCCCCACTGTCACGGAGCCCACATCTGAGCCCAACCAAGCTCCCCAGCACCCCCCGAGGGGGCTTGGCAAAGGGCCCCTCCTCACACAAGGCTGTTCCCAAATCTCATACTGAATGGTACGAAACCTTCAAATTTCCATCCAAAATTCAATTCTTAACTGGTTTATGCTCATTTGTTCTTGTGCCAATATTAACCTTTAGCTTAAATAATTATTCCCCGTCTCTGGTGTTTGCTCCCATGATTAATTTCCCTTATACCTCATTCACAGCTCCTTCCAGCCTGCATTTTTCCGGGCTGATTAAGGCAAGTTCTTTCAGCCTCCTCTCACAAAATGAGCTTTCACTCCCCATGGCTGTTTCCACACCCCTCGCTTGCCCTCCCTCCCGCTCAGACCTGGCATCATCTACCTGTCCCAGAGCATCATGCAAAGCTGAGCTCCCAGAGTGGATGGCAGGGTGAACACTCTGCCTCCCTGCACATTACAGCACTAAATTTCATCCTATTTCCACTAAGCCAGTCCTCAAGGTCACACAGGGAGAGTCTATCATGCAAAAGCTCCTGACCCTGGGTGGCTGCCTATCACCGCTACGTTTATTATGATCATTTTTCACTCCCTTTACAAATGTGACAGCAGCTCCTGACTGGTGTCGGCATCTGATATAATTCACAGGCAAGCAGCGACACAGGGGCCGAGGCAGAGCTACGGCACCGTGCAGGGCTCCTGCGGGACGGTAATGCATCGGGTGCACAGCAACGGGCACGGACAGCACTCGGGTAGAGGGCAGGAGCCACAGCTGCTGGGGCAGCCCCTGCACTCACCGCCAGGGCCTCTTACCCAGACCCTAAAAGATGCGTCCATCAGAGCAGGGATGGGGACCACGTTTCGACATTTAGGTTCAGAAATTTATTAATTTCTGCATTAACTGCATTTGCCTTTGATTCCCGGGCAATGCCGCTCTGCTCCACAGAGCTGTCACTGAGCACTCTGGGGACTGGGACGGCTGCAGGGACAGCACTGCCCTGGCCCTGGAGAGGCACCGCCGCAGCTGCGCTGGGCACACTGCACCATCCTGCCCACTCCAAGCCCCATGCTTCACTTGCATCGATGTGAAAACAAGCTACGCCAGGAGTTACAAAGCCAGAATTAGCATCCTGAGTTGTTTCTATTTCAGTAAAACGTATGTACCTCTCATTGTAACACATTTCACTGGCACAAGACAACAGGAATGTAACTTAACACATCGCTGTGCTGCATAAATGAGTCCTGGGCTCTGCCAGAGTTCAAAACATTCTTTTTTTCTTGCATTTAAATATCAGTGCTTTTAAACACACCTGCTTATAGCTCCATCACCTGCAGAATGGCATTAGCATTTTAAGTGCTAACATCCCTTTGTGCCTACAGTGCCACTCACACAAATCACGTGGGGGTAAAAAGGGAAGAATTCACACCCTTAACGGAGCAATTTTTAAGCTGCATAGCTGCAGACAATAATTTATATCAGAAAAAGTAAAGCAACTAGAAACCCATTTAGATCTGAAATCTGAACTCAAATTCCCCAGCACACTCCAGCTCCATGGATCTACCATCCCATGCACAACTCCAGAGGCCTCAGCAGCAACTGTCAGCCAGGACCTGATGCCAACGGGAAGTCACATTTCATCTACATATGCTTCCCAAGCAGGCTCCACAGCTAGGCGTTATCAAGGATGCCACATTCCATTAGTAAAGATACCTGATGGAGTGTAAAGCTCAATTAGAAAAGCCATAATCAACACTGTTACAGCCTATATTTAGCTGCTGTTCGGCGTTTTGGTAGAAAGGAGAGCACATAATCAAGTCTTGACAAGGGTGGAAAAATCCGTCTGGCTGCATGCGAGAGCTCAGGCAGGAGCCCAGTGACAGCTTCATCACTCCCAGTCTGCAGACAGATGGGGAAATGTGAGAACAGTCACCAGGGCCAGGTCCCCTGCCACCAGCCCTGGGGACAGCTGCAGGGCACAAGCTGGTTGTGCCAGGCAGGGTGCAAGCCCAGCTGACTGCTCCAGCATCCCCCACCCGAGCCAGAGCCCGTGACACCCCGGGGGACACGGGTGCTGCTTCCCCAGGCTTTTACTGAAAGCAAACAAGCTAACAAAAAAAGCCACTGTGACAAAAAAGGCGAAAAGAAGAGGCAGAACACATCTCAAAAGATGTGCCGCGTCTGGCGATGGTGATGTCCTTACCGCATGGCTTCTCCATCACCCCAGGGAAAGAAAGGGGAAGGGCTGAGCAGAGATAAAAGGGAAAGGAGGGATAAAGAAAAGGTTAATGCAAGTTAAACGAGGGAAAGCCAGATCCAGCATCCCTCCTGCAAGCAACTGCACACACACACACCCCCAGCCTGTCCTCCCCGCTTATTTCGATGAGGGAGAAGCTGCTCTCCAGAGAGCACTTCCCAGCCCAACCTAGAGAGGACAGAGCCTCCAGCTTACCCAGGGGAAGGACAGAGTCACCACACCAGCCACAGCAGAAATCCAGCAACACAACAGAGATAGCAAGCAGGGGGGGACAAGTCACCTTAAAACCACTACTCACAATCCAAAAAGGACCCCAATAAACCTCACCGATTTACATGATTTCCTAGGGAACTGAGCAAGAAAACCTCCCGCACATCTCCTGGAAATGCCTAAGGATGGTGACCCTCCAAGGATGTCCCATTCCTGGGAAGAAGGAAGCCCTTGCCCTGCCACAGTGCTCAGGCCCAGCAGCTCTCAGGCAAACCTGAGCACGCACTGTGCTAGTCCAGCTCCCCCCGCCCCGTCCTCCCAGAGCCAGGCTGCTTGCAGAAAATGGGAAGGAGAGAAGGAGGTTAAGCCAGGGAGGAAGGCTAAAGAGGAAGAGGGGCAGAGGAGCAGGGCATCAGCTGCTCCAGACCATGCTTGCCTGCTCCAGAGCTGTGGCTTGGTGACAGCTGTATGCCCTGACATGCGAAGCCATTTCCAAGCTCCGAGGGGGACAATGAGTGTCCTGAAGAGCTCACAGCCTCAAAAGGCAAATGAGGATTCAAAAAAAGAAGATGGAAAAGCCAAATGGCTGCTGCTCCTCCTGCAGGACCACACGGCGTTTCACAGGTAGTTGTGGGTGCCTCTTCCACACCCTCAGCCAATTAGTTCACTAAATCTGCCGAGGAAAGGAAGCTTATAAAGCTGAAGGTTTGTGGAAGAACAGCTAAATGAGGTACTGAGATTAGCCCAGGACTGACAGAGGATGGCAGGGATAGGGGCCAGGAGAGCCCGGTTATTGCAAAGGGACACCACTCCCAGATCTTCCCAGCCAGCAGCTGCTCCTGCCTGTAACACGCTGCTCAGCCTGCTCCTCCAAGGAGGTGTAACTTAGCAACCTGGCCTTAAAAACTCAGCAAAGGTTTCAGCTGGATTCAGAAAAATGAGAGATGCTACAAGCCAGGAGGAGCAATTACCCACCACAACCATCTCTTGGACTGGGGCAAGGGCAGACGCGCCTCTACTCAGGGAGGAGGGCGAAGGTGGTGTGCACCTCCTCCACAGCCTGAACCGCACAGCCTCTTACCACAAGCAGTGGCTGCAAAACTGAAAAAAATAAATGAAACACCCACATCCATTCCCTGAAACAGCTTGCAGAGACCCAGCTGGGTGAAAGGTGACAGGTACAGGGGGACAACACATATCCCAAAGAGCTCACAGCCACAAAAGGATAACAAGAATTTTAAAAAAAAAAAAAAAAAA
>NW_008824029.1:189229-193886 GCF_000699105.1 Pygoscelis adeliae
AAAAAAAAAAAAAGTGGAGAAGCCTGGACAGGAGAAGGTTTCCCAGCAGTGCTCAGCTCAATGGTGCAGGGTTCATCTTTTACTGCCATCCTTGTGGTGCCTCATCCCACTTTCTGTCCATGTCCAGGGGAGAGGCAGAGCCTGCTCCTGCAGGAAACAGCCAGGAGCAGAGCTGCATCGCAGACACCCCACCAGCCCGGGCTGCGGGCCCTGGCCAGCCCAGCTCCCAGAGCCCAAAGCAAGGTACGGCTCTGCCTCCGGCACCCCAGAGTGCACGGTGCTCACTGCGTGCGCAGCTCACAGCTGCGGGGAGGCTGTGTGCCATGGGGTAGAGGAGATGAGCAGCAATTTGTGCAATGCTCTCCTTCATCCCTGTCCGGACCGCAGCAGGAGACGAGACAACATCTACCTGCAGCTGGTTTCTGCAGAGGGGCTTCGCAGGAAAAGGAAGCAGCAGGAGAGGTGAAGCAGAAGAGGCTGCAAGTGCCTTAGAAGCCATTTCTGGACAGAAGCACAAGGCAACAGTGGTAGCAGCCTCCAGGACACAAGTTACTGTGGTCCAAAGCCCAACGCAGCGGCAGGGCCCCATGGAGGGCAGGGAGTGAAGTTTAAGGGGATAGCACAGCAGTGGGGAAGCCTAAAGAAAGAGTCTGAGAGGAAGTGATACAACCGGGTAAAATACAGGGTGGCCTCGAAAGCCAAAGCCCAAGGATTTAGGAAGAGCATAGCCTTCACAGGGCATCCGCGCATGTTCAAATGACCATAGTTTGCTCTGGAAACCTTATCAGCTGTTAGCAAACCCATGAGTCACTGATACTTTTCCAGTGACCCTGTGAATTGCAAAGCCAGAAATAAAATCACTGAGAAATCTTCCCTTCGCATTCAAAAAACACCCAAACAGAAAATCTTCTTTTCTCGCTGCCCAGTATACGTATCTGAGTCAACTATCCAGCAGCCAACGCAGAAGCCACAGACCCGCACCAGTTCTCGTCTCACGGGCAGTGAGCGGCAACAATCCGCCGCTTCCTTGCAGCAGGACCCTCCGTCACGCAGAGCCACGTTTTTAGCAGGAGAGAGAAGCAGCTGACGCCACCGAGGGAGGCAACCATTTTAGCAGAGAAGCCTGAGCACTGCTGCACAGGACAGCCGAGCCCTGTGCACAGTCCTCTCCCCACCCTGCACAGCTGCCGGGCAGCTCCTCTCCACCACCTGCAAGGTGCTGCTGCCATGTCCTCCCCTGTTCCCAAGATCATCCCTGGAGCACAAGAAGTTGGGACAGTGCTGGTCCTGCCCTGGGGACCACACAACCACGCTCGTTACTTTTTAACCGTTTGGGACCAGAGAGGAGGCAGCAGCAACCCCTTCTGCTGCCTGCACAGAGCACAGCTGGTATCCCCTGTGCAGGAGGAGTTCAGCCATTGTGACAGATATCTCTCCCCAATTCAAGCCAAGCCTCCACAAAACTGTCTTCATGCTGTTAAAAGGTAACAGGGGCTGAAGAGCGGAGGATGATAGCTGAAAACAGAGCATCTTTTATCTGGCTGTGAAACAGTTTCAAAGCAAAACAAAAACCAAAACAGCATTCAGCCTGCAAGTTCAGAAAAGAAAAAAAAAAACAAAAACCAACAAACCATGTGAAGCTATAAATATACCTGGCCAAGCTCAGCTGTGAGCTGGTAAATACCATGATTTCCACCAGCTGGTTTGCAAAAGCTTCCTCTCCTGCCATTTCTCCGGCTTGAAGTGCATCTCTCCAGCAGGGGCCATCACCCAAGCACTGAACAAAACACAGCCCAACATCAGGGGAATAATTGCTTCTGTCCCTGCAAAACCGCATTTCAATTAGGACGGGTGAGACAGGCTTCAGGGGCCGCCAGGAGGTCACATACCCCATGTGCCAGGAGACACAGGGAGGGCCTCAGCAGAACATTTCAGAAGAGCTACTTGGAGGAGAGGCATTCAGCATCCATTGCCCCCTACAAGTCCAGTCGTGCCCTGAGACCCAGCCCTGCTCCCAGCACCCACCCTGCTGGGCTAGGGGCTAGTTACCAAATTTCCCAGAAGGCGGCCAAAAGTCCTTGTCGTGGCAGCAGCTGCCTGCTGAGCCCTGAGCGCTCCGGTGCGCGACAGCCAGTGTCACACCCCGCGACTGCCAACACTACCAACAGCCGCTCGCCCACCAGGCATTTTCTCGGTGCTAAAGACCTACTGCCGCTCCGCCAGCACTCATGCCCCGGCACCACCGACACCATCCCATCAGTCCAAGCTGGGCAACAGGCAAAGCCACCTCCGGCCAGCCAGCCTCACACACTGCTTCAGGGAAACAAGGTAAAAAAAAATACTAACATTTCACATCAGCAGTTCTGAACCCAAGCACTGTGGCTGTGTTTTATAGCAATGCTTCCATTTCAACATTTACTTAAATGTAATTGTTAAAAAGGGAAAAGAAAATACTTTGGGGCCAGGCACTGCCGTTCATTTATTCGAAGTATGTTGGTTTCTTTGTTAAAAGAACCTTTTTTTCTGGCCCCATTGCAGGCAGCGAACCAAATCCCCAGCCAGCAGGGAGCTCTCCCCCCGTCCCCCATGGGGCTTTCCCCAGCTCACGCACACCCCGCAGGAGCCCTCGCCGGCAGCCACCCTGCCCCAACCAGGCCCCAGTGCACAGACACGCTCTGTCCCTACGACACCACAAGACCATCCCCCTCCATGTCCCACAGCAGAGAGGAGCCCTGGGCACGCTCTTGCCCACCTGCTATGCTGACCCGCACACCATTAACAGGGGCGAAGCTGGCACCAGGCGCTTGGGAGGGCTCTGGCAGAGATGCCCAGACCTGCTGGAGTTGCACCTCCTCAACAAAAACAAAGTCCAAAGACAGAAGGTCCCCAGGGCCAGGGAAAGAAGCAGAAACACTTACGGAGCGTGAACATTTATCCTGCTCAAAGAGCTCTCTGATAAATGGGGAAAGAGGGCAGACAAAGGTGAACGCATGAATCGCAGCACGAAGGCGGAGCAGGCGAGCATCCTCCCTCCCAGCAGCTCAAGAGCGTGACCTGCATCCTCAGGGACCAGTGTTGCGAACACCCCAGGGTCCCCATGCCCGTAGCCAGGCTCTGCCGTCCAGGCAGCTGCAAAGCTGAGAGGACGGCCCAAAGGCATCTGGGATGCTCCGCAGGGATCACAAAAGGTTCATGGACCACTCTCCAAAAGAAAGAGGGCTGATGCTGCACTCCCAACGTTATTAAGAAGGCTACTTTAGACGAATTAGGAAGCTCACCTAAAGAACTTGCACACTGAAACTCTGCTCACAAGCAGGATGCAACCCCCAGGGACACACCAATGACTCAGAGGCAGGGGAGGGACAGCAGAGTGTGTTTGGGACACAGCCGCTGTGCAATGGGCACATTAAGTCGGAGGACAAGCTGGCCCAGAGAAGAGCACTGCAGTTCCTTGCTTTAAATGACAAACCTTTCAGTTCCACATCATTATTAAGCATATACTGATGTTTAAAGGTGGGGGAAAGCAGAGATGAGAAGGGGTTATGTGACCTGCCAAAGGCTGGGACAGAGGAAAAACCTCCCACTTCCCAGGTTCACAAAACACAGAACCACAGACGTTGTGCCCTGGCTCCTGCTTTTCTTTTGCGGCGATTACTCATCTCCTGTTTGCCCTTGAAAAATTTCAGAGACAAAAGTTAATGAAGCGCAAGCAACACAGAAGACAAGCATCCTAGCTCAAATTTTAAAAGGTTGGCTAACTTGCAAGATAAATACATAACTGCTTCCTTTACATTTGCAAACACCTTCCAGGGAGGATGCAAAAGGGGTACAGCGTGATGCCCAGCACCACAGCCACCTCCAGCACCCACTGCCCTCCTCTCACCGACCCTGCACCAGTACAAAATCACCGAGGCAGGACTGGAGCTGCCCCCCCCAGCACAGCACAGTCCCTCCCAGGGATGCCCACTGGCTGCATGGCCAAACTCCTGATCCTGTTCCCAGTCTCATGACAGAGGGCTGGTCTCCCCTGTTGCTTAAAAATCCGAGTCACACGATGGAGGAGACAAAAAGCCGCTGAGATCATCTTGGAAAGGACACTGCTGCTCCTGACAAACACTGGGGAGATGCTTCAGGCATGAACTCTACGTGCTCCAGCACAGAAAGCATAAAGACACTCGAGACATCTGTCAGGGCTGCTCGGTTTGTTTTAAATCCTATAATTTCTGTAGCGTGACCAAGTTTTCCAGCACTTGACGCTAACAATGGCAAAGCTGGCCTCTGACTAACAACCACTGGCAAAAATAATTATTTCATATGTTTTGGTCAAAAAAATACATTTATAATCATAGGCTTGGACAGCATATTGTTGTTTTAAACCCTCCTGGGCACCACCTTTCATCCAGAGCCTTAGGCTGGTTTCAATTTTCCTCTGAAGCACCAGAACATCAGTAGCACAAGAGGCAGGTCACCACCATGGTCAGATGGACAACAAGCCCATTAAACAAGACAGATTTTTATGCTTCTGACATGTCACAGTAACATCCCTAAAAAAAAATGGCTTTCAATGAAGTAGTAATCGATGCCACGAGGAGCCGGCAGCAGAGCTTTCGGCAAGGGCAGGACCCCCCGCAACAGCTGCTTGGGGCAGGAGCTGGCT
>NW_008824029.1:193960-198951 GCF_000699105.1 Pygoscelis adeliae
AAAGAGCAAGGAGCAAATAGCCCCAAAATACCAGAACGGAAGCCCACCCCCTGGTCTTCACAGCAGGGTGTTGATCAGCTGCCAGGCTCAGAAGAGCAGCCCCGTCCGTGGGAGCACGGAGGCCAGGCAGGAGCAGTCAGGTACAGGTTTCCTTCGAGGCAGGCTCAGGTCTCGGTCCCAGCCAGCCCCAGGGCCTTGCTGCACAACATCACCAGCATGGAGGGCAAGAAACTGCCCCCGCAGGGCTGGGCTGCAAGTCTGTCCCATGGGATGCAAGGGAAGCAAAGCCCAAAAGCATCCTGTTTCTAAGGAAGAGCCTGGGCACAGCTTTAGCTGCCAGGCTGTCTGCGAGCAATTTCAGCTCAGCACGTGCAGAGGAAGGCAGGGACTGGTTCTGCCAGGGGAAGCATATACCTGCCGCTGCCCCTCAGGAGAAAAAACAGCCCCTAAAATCCTCAGTTTGAATAAGCTCAAGCTCTCCCTGCGTCTCTCTGGAAAAGACTAACATTAAAAGCCAGCACAGCTGCTTGCTTCGGGGCCTCACCACACACATGCACCGGGGGGATGAATCAACACACACCTGCTGAAATCCACTTACTTCTCCGGTGCCTCTTCTCTCTGCAGTGATCAGCCCTGCAGCCGAGCACTGGGGCTCCACTCTCCTTTCCTCCCCTGCACGACCACTTGTACCTAATCAAGCAGCACCACAAGAGGTTAATAGCACCGTGTGAATTGCTTTTATGCTTCAGTCACAGGATGTATTTTCTCCATGCGTTCCCCGATAATATTCTCCTACCAGCTGCTGGGTGGTTTGGGCAGGAGCAGGCTGAAGCCGTCCACACCAGAGATCACAGGAGGATGAAATCCCAAGCAGTCCAGTCCAGCCCAGCCAACAACAGAGTGGGAATTTCCTCAGCAGCAAGCCCTCCCGAGATAAAAACAACCTCTGTTCCTTGTGAATATAGATGTGATATAGTTTTTATGTCTTTGGAAGGTCATCAAGGTGGTAGGAATAAATAACCCATGAGTTTCTATTGCCCCAAGTGGCAACCCCTTGCAACCTTGGGGGTGCCAGCTGTGGATGTATCTCTGGAGACTTCTATAACATGCAACAGGACGGAGTCCTTCCATTATCTAAATTTTAGCTATTTGTTCTTTAAAGCAACAGAAGAATGCACTGAAGCTTTCCAGTTTTTCACAAACATGGATTTGCCACCAGAAAAAGATGTAACAGAGGTGGTCACCTGAATTCTGTGCAGAAGGCAGGCAGCAGCAGGCCCGGAGCAGCTGGTCAGCATGAACGCCAGCTCCGGTGGCTTCCAAGCACCAAACACCCGTGGAAGCACATGGGTGCTCTAGGCAGAGGTGCCCACACTCAGGGGGCTGCCTCGGGTCGGGGCTCTGCTCTGCTCCCCCCATGCCAAAGTGGCTGCCACAGCCAGCTAACCAGAAGGAGCTGCTTATTCCCACCTGCATTCTTTCCCATCAAAAAATGCAAACTAAAAATATTTTGCATAAATTTGTATAACTGCCAACTATTCCTACAGGAGAAAACATAGAATTTTGGGGAAAAAAATTAACTTTTTAATTATTAAAGAAAGTATTCTGGTCTTCCCATTTGAAATATTCTAAACAGAAGTCTCCTTTTTTTCTTTCCTCTTTGAAATGTTTCTGCCTGGGTCCAGAAAAAGTCTCCTTTGTCAACCCACCCCCCCTCCCCTTCCTCTCCAACTCTTCAGGAGCCCCGTCTCAGCCCACCTCCTGCAGGAGAGCATCAGCTGGATGTTCCCTCAGGAGCAGCCCTCTCGTCCTGGGGTAGCTGTTCCCCCAGCAAGGGGTTTGAAGGAGATAACCCACTCAAACTTCCCCACAGGAGGGTGCCGGGCTGGGCACATCGCTGGTCTGTCTCCGATTTCCCACCCTCGCATGGGGGCCAGGTCAGGGCCTGTCACTTTTAGGAGGTCCTTCAGCATCCAAGGACAGGTGGCTGTTTGTAGGACAGGTCCTCCCCTGCTCAGCCTCCTGCACCAGGGTGCTGAGCCGGGTGGTGGATACATGATACTCTGCGCTCAGACCCCTCCAAATCACAATGGCATCTCCTCCCTGCTCCCCAGGGCTCTGCCCACTGCCCCCACGGGCTCCCCGTGTGCCATTCAGCTCAACATCTCCTTGAGGCACGCAAGGGCACAAAGCCCCCTTCCCTTGACCTGCAAAGGCAAGCGATGCCGACACAGCTAGATACCTTGACGGCTGTTAGCGGGGCAGCCAACACCCCCATAGCTCCCCTGCGCCACAGCAGGGCCTCCCTCAAAACCCACTCCCAGCTGGAGAGCAGCATTTGCTCTACGAGTAGAGCGAGAAAAGCCCCTCATGCCACACAAGCCAGGAGCTGGGCTGCTTAACAACCCACACACATCCCGGGGGCTGCCCTGAGCGGGCAGGAGCAGGCTGAGAAGGGCAAACAGGGACAACCTCCATTCAGAAATCTTCCCCTTGCCAGCCACCACTTTTATTAGAAGCTGTTAAAAATCACATCCGCTGTCTGAAATCACTTCCTTCCCCTTCTCCGTGCGCAAGTCCCGGTGTGTATTGCTGGTGCTTCTGTTTCCTACCTGCACACCCACCCAGCTGTGACTCAGTGCCAAAACAGTGGGTGAATTAGGAATCAAACAGTCTTTCTAGCAACCATGACTCACGGGCCAAGGCTTTCTGCTGAAGGAGAAGTTTTCTGTAGTCATGCTACATATGTAATTCCTCTTACTACCAATATAACTTCCCCTTCCTCCCACTACCCCATCCAACTACCATTCCAAAATAAAGGATGACTATCCATATTTTTCTGCCTAAGCTAGGCAAAGATTAGCTTCAGCTTGTACAGAAAATAGTCAGCTCATAACCTCATCTCCTGTCCCAAAGATTAGCTTTAAAAGGAGGCCAGAAGCTAGGCATAAAGGAAGAACACCGGGTGCAAACCACATCACTTGGCTTTAGATAAAACATGGCCCCAAAACAATGACACCAAGAGCTCAGGCGTGCTTTTCCAGCCTGTCAGATCCAGAAAGCTTGAATTTCCCAGCCAGCTCCCAGGCCCACAAGTGCCTGTGCTTTTCATGGGAGAGATCTTAAACACGCCTCTTCCTACAGCCACAAGAGCAGGCTTTTGAGGAGCATCAAGAGGCAGAGCGGACCAGAGAAGCAAGGCACACCTGGCTCTGTCCACACCACTTCCCCCTGTTATCATGCTGGTGCCCAGCCCCACGACAGTGCGAGAGAGGAGGGAGCCAGCAGCCCACTCTGAGACCAGGAGCGCTGCAGAGCCGCGGCCAGGTTACTAGGTGCTGGAACTGGAAAGACATCCAGGCGTCTCCTAGTGCACAGAAACCTCTGTGCGTCAGGTTCTGGTGGAGACACCCCTTTAAGGACAGGTTTGACGGGAAGAGAGATTTCTTGTCCGTGCTGCTCCCCAAGCCCCTTCCTACTAGATCACAGCCACAGTGATGCAAACAATGGGGGAGAGCAAAGCTAAAAAGCCTCTTTAGGTTTAAGTGCAAAGCCCAGGCAGCTCATTCAAGCAACAAAAGCTAAATGTCATTTCCTCCCGTAGCACTGCCACTCTGCTCACAAAACAGAACCATTTACGTCTGACAGCTTGTCATCTTTGTGAGACACTGGGGATACAGCGCTCCCACAGCCTGGGGAAAAGCTGACACAGAGGAGAGGGGAGGAAGACATGGTCTTTCCCCTCACCGTGCACCACCAGTACAGAGGGTGAAGGAGGCAGCTGCGAAATGCAAGAGCTGAAAGGCACCGGTCACCCCAACAGCCACAACCACACAGTGCCGCAATGCCAGACGAGGTGGGAAAGAGCAGCAGCACTCTCGACTTCAAACAAGCTTCGCCCAACCGCACACAAGCTGCGCTTGAGGACAGCCACCCCTCCAGCTGGGCAACCCGAGAGCACCCTGCGACCTGCCATCGAGCTCCCCAACGAAGCATCTCCCCATCTGAAAGAGGCTGAAGTTTTCAGCTCCAACTCCTAAAGCTCTTCCTCCTGTTCTTGCACAGCCACGCGCACAATACTGGCTAAGTTGTAAAGATGCTGAGTGTCTGCTGCCTGCCACAGTTAACAGGATTAACAGGCGCTCGGCACTTCTGCAAAGCAGGCCACGGTCTGAGTCACTGACACTGGATTTAGGACTCTATTTCCAGCTCAGCCTGGTTAGGCACCAGCACAGAGCATTTCCACGCAGTAACGATGGACATCAATTTTTTTTTTTTTTTTTAAATAGGTTACAATGATCTGTTGCAGAAAAAATGCTAATCCATGCACCCACACACATTTTCCTGCTGGCCTCCCAGCAGGCGAGGAAGGTGTCATAGCTGGGAAGTTTGAAATACAAGTGCTACCAACACCTTATTGACTAATTTCAGGTGGAAACTTCCCACTTAACCCAAAACACTTCCACACTCCTTACTTGTTTTCTCCTTTAAAATGTAGGTATCTTTCCATATTGACGTGTCATTTGGAAGCAGAAAGGTTTTGTTCAAAACATGTCAAAAACAAAAGGGGAAAAGTCAGTCAAACTCTCAGCCATGTATGAGAGATCCTCAGTGCCCCTTAGAGATGCCTCTTTGGGGGAAAGTTTTTCTATGTGTTAAAAGCCTCTCACCCAGCTCAAGCTATAGGATACAGTACTTGGGAAGAATGGTCCACACACATTTGCAAGACTAAATGCTGCAGGTGGGTGCACAAGACACGCCCAAGCATCCCTCGAGGCTGGCAGACAGACGGAGGCTACCCTGGAGCTCCAGGCACTGCCCCGACGCTCTGCACACCCCGACTGGCTGCTTGCTCCATCCTACCAGCTCTCACTCCTACATGTGTTTAAAACAGCCAGCATTGACTAAAATCTCCCACATTGAGACTTGGAAGGAGTGGGCTCAGTCCCCAGCACTGTCCCCCATGCAATATTAGGCAACAAGTCCCTCCC
>NW_008824029.1:200429-202148 GCF_000699105.1 Pygoscelis adeliae
TGTGAGGACAGGCTGAGAGAGTTGGGGTTGTTCAGCCTGGAGAAGAGAAGGCTTCGGGGAGACCTTATTGCAGCCTGTCAGTACTTAAAGGGGGCTGATAAGAAAGATGGGGACAGACTTCTTAGCAGGGCCTGTAGCAATAGGACAAGGGCTAATGGTTTTAAACTAACAGAGGGGAGATTCAGACTAGATATAAGGAAGAAATTTTTACAACGAGGGTGGTAAGACACTGGACCAGGTTGCCCAGAGGGGTCATAAACGCCCCATCCCTGGAAACATTCAAGGACAGGTTTGACAGGGCTCTGAGCAACCTGATCTAGTTGAAGATGTCCAAGCTCATTGCAGGGGGCTTGGACTAGATGGTCCCTTCCAACCCAAACCATTCTATGATTCTAACACAGTGCCACTGCGATACACCCCAGGATGATGCACAAGGTAGTCACGCTCCAGTGATGGGGACTCTTGCAAGGCTGCGTTGTAAGCCAGAGGTGGAAGATCTGCTGCCATTTTTATCTCTCATGCTGTGTGCAGCTAACACAGGATTTGTTCCTTCAGTGCAGTGTTCCAGCCCCAAAACTTGCCAGTTCCTCCTCTTCCCCATCACGACCACGTGCTTGAACATAGATGCGCTGCCAGAGCTGAAGAGATATTTTTAAACACCCAAAAACAACTAAGCACAATCCTGCCAGGAAAACATTGCCCACTACCCCTCCCCACTCACCCACCTCAAAGCCCAAACAACTACAAAGCAAGGAACATGGATCAGCATATCAGTGTGAAAAATACCCCCAAAAGGAGGGGAGGTAACAGCTCCCTGAGCAGCTCCTCGGTCCAGCCTCCCACGAGGCCCAGGATGGGCTCAGACTCCAATGGAGCAGCAGGGACACCCGGACCCACCTCTGCTCCCCCTGCGAGTGCAAAGGCGGAACATCACCCGGAGCACCATTCCTTCAGCTGGAGATTATCTGATGACGTGGTCAAAACAGGCTGGGCAAGTTGGAATTTTCATGTAATTTAATTCTTACATAATTTAATTCATTGCTAATTAACATCAACTTCTAATCACCGATTCAGGTATTGAGAAAAAAGGCACTGAAACCTAAAGCAAACGCCCTGCCTGCCGGCTCCCCGGCTCAGCACAAGCCAAGCACCTCTCCTCCCCATTTCCCAAGCTCCCTTTCCCTGGGTTTCACCACAGGTCACACCACTGCCCCCCCCCCAAGCCAGGAAAAGCTCCTCTTCTGGAGCCGACCGAGGACACAGGCTCTTCACCCCTTACGTTTTCAGGGGTCTTCAGTTCTGCTGCCTCCAAGGCCGAAGGTCTCCCCCAGAGGGGGACGCGAGATCTAAAACCAGGCACAAATCTCTCCTCCCTCTTCCCCCATCCTGAAGATCTCCTTTTCCATAACCAGGTCATTGATCTTCAGGTAAGCATGTCAAAGCCCCTCTGTGGGGGCCATATGGGGCTCTGGAGACCATGGAGGAGGGGAGAGGTGACAGCTATCAAAGAGGGAACGTGTCATCAGCCTCCTGAAGCCACGTGAGCAGATCTAGCCAAAAACGGTACTGGGCCAAGAGAGAAAGCCACTAAATCAAACAGCCTCCGAGTTTGTGCCTAGAGGACAAAATGCCTCCCAAAAGCCACCCCTGGACTGTATTTGGGATTTTTAATGAAGTGCGAGTTGTAACCGCTGTAAGTCACGGCTCCCACAAAAGGAC
>NW_008824029.1:202183-220595 GCF_000699105.1 Pygoscelis adeliae
GATCAACTCCAAGAGTCTCCTTGAGAAATTCTCCAAAAACGGTTAACTCCATCAGATGACGCCAGATCCTCGTCCTCCCAGAATTGCTGCAAGCGCCCAGGATCTCAGCCCAGGACTATGCCAGGCTAGCTTGCTGCTAAGCAGCCCTGGCTGAAACCAGCAGCCTGGAAAGGTGCCAGCCTGCTCCCGAAAAACTTCAGCTCGCCCTGGAGCCTCCCCCAGCACACACAGTGGAGCAAGGCTGTTTTCTCAGCCCAGTTACAAGATAATAGCCTTCTCGATTTTCTGATCCACTTTCAAAAGCTGCAGGAACCCAAAATTAGTTGTCCGGCCCTTTCAGTTTAAAAATAGCTAACTAAATAGATGAGCTATTTTGTATAACCAGTCTTTTCCTTTCATTACTCCTCCGTGCCAGAAGCAGATCCTCTCTACTCGTCCCGCCAACACGCAGAGCTGGACATGAGCACCTCGAGGCTGGCACTATAAGCTAATACAAAGAACAAAACACCTGAACTTTAGCAAGCACCCCCAGCCCCTCCTGCCTTTTGCCCATGGGCACCTGCATACAGTGCTGCAGCCTCTGAACTGCAGAGAAATCAACCCCTGCGATGATCCAGGCCTTCATCCTGCACAAAGCGGTACAGCTCCAAAACCAGTCAAGCTGAGCGTTTGGTTCATCCATCAATGCTTCTACTAGATTGAAAAAAGTTACTGCAAATAAATCACTTACACACTTTCCTGAGATCGGCTCTGCCTGGTATGTTTACGTTCAGTCACTACACCAGTGCAAGCTGCATGCTGGGGACACTGGCCCCCAGCTTCTCACACTCGGAGCCTCTCAACCCCCAGCCATCTGACTAATTGATTTAATAACATGGGGCAACTATGCCCCAGCACCGCAGCAGAGCATTCGTCCTCCTGCTGAGTGCAGCTGGCAAGTCTCAGGTTGGAAAAGCCTCCAGCTGGCGTTAACAGTGAAGGTGTAAACCACAACATAGCTCCATACCACAGGTCACGGCAGAGCAGGAGGGCATGGGGCACGTCAGAGGCTGAAGAGCTCCTGCAAGCATCATGTTTGGCCAATAGCACCTGAACATAGGGAGAGATGATGCTATTGCTGGGCTCCTTTTCTGTGCACAAGCTTGAGCCCACAAATTCCCAAATCCAGCAGACTTACTCAACCCACCTCATACGCACCCGCTTTATCTGGAGGCGTAGTTTAAAAATGGAGGCATATTATTTAAGACCATAACTACACACCTGCTAATATCTGTTAGGTCCTATGAGAATGCGTGGGACCACTATATTTAGAATTTAATAACTCCAGTTAGTGCATCCTCTTTACTGCAGACCTGCCTACGTTTGTTTGCTGTGGTCCCAGGGGACTACATGGCTTTGGCAAGTGCAGTGGGAGCCTGGCTGCCCTAAGCCATGCAAAAGCCAGGGCAGGGCTCCTGTGGGGTCCATTAGACATCACACTGCTGAGCCTGGGATGCAGGATCTCTGGTACCTCCATGCACATGGAAACGTGGGGTCTGAGCATCTTATTTCCTCATTTAATTTGCCTACTTTAGCACAAAGAAATTAAATAAAACCAGAAAGTTGCTCATCAGAGCTAGAAAAAGCACTGTCTAGAGAAAGGACAGGGTCAGACAGGGCAACAGATGCCTTTCGTTTGCTTTCGGATCCCAGCCATGAAGCATTCAGCTTTCTGGATGCCAGCAGCCAGTTCAGCTTGGGTCAGGGGTTTCAATTGGGGCTTCTCAATGTACAGACACTGGAGGGGAAAAAACAGGCAAAATCTCAAGTAGCTTGGGTGAAAAGTGACACTGATTTCAAAAGCATCCCATGCTTCAATCAACACTTATTTTTACTTCCATAATCAACCGCGTGCAATCAAGGGAACAGGCTCAGTATCTGCAGGTGCACTCGAGCCCTGTTGCTGGGGGAGTCAGGGGCACCAGGGACACTTCTACATGCTCAGAGCCAGCCCAAAGTAGCTCCCCTGGAGCAGCTGCATGGCACAGGGGGCAAAACATGTGAAGGAGCAGGGAAAGCACGGCTCCTGGCATCTCGAGCTTGGCCACACTGGACCACCCGGGCACGTGGAGAAACTTCTGCTTGGGGGAACCATGTCCACCAGCCCCACGCAGAGCAGAGCTTCAACAGGCAGCAGCCCCGACAGCCGCAACTGACACATGGTGAGCCACACTCCCGCGCGAGGGAAGCACTCAAACATGTCCATACCCAGCATCCCCCCAGAAAATTTGGTACATGAGCTACACACCAGCAATGCCACTTCTGTGGCTAATGCCCCAGAGTTAGGAAGGCACCATAATATCTCCCTTTACATGGGAAACCACCCAACTCCCTCCAAAACACAAGGTCCAGGACTGTAGCGCCCTGTGCACGGGGGATCAATAGGGTGCAGAGCCCCAGGAGCACCTCCTCGTCTCCCTCATGCCAGGGAGAGGATGAGACATGGCATACACTTGCTCTCCACATGGCGGTCAGCTGCACACCAGTAAGCCCCAGGGACATGGTATACTCAGCAGCACCCAAAGAACCAACCTTCTTCACATCCAGCTCTGGTGGGCGTGCACCAGCACAGCAAAAACCTCAGGGCAGAAACCAGGATTTCTGCCCACAGTACTGAGAAAGAGCAGAACAAAGCTCAGCCATGAACGTTCCTGCGTTTCTGGAGAAACCATGCTGTGCTTTGAGCGAACAGGGAAGAGGCGACCGTCTCCTGTAACCACTGAGCGAGGAGGGGAGACAGTAACAGCACGTCACGTCTCACCGTCTCAGTAGCAAGGCGGAGAGCAGCAGGAGGGGCCCAAGCGACAGACCTCCAACTTCTTTTTGATCCACACAGATACTTTAATAACCTTTACAGAGTACGAGATGCTTAACAACCAGGAATGAAGCTGAGTGGTTATCTTGGTGCTATTTTTTCCCCCCCATGAGTCCCCACATAGATCCATACCCCTCCAGAAGCAGGGAGGCACCATGTGCAGGTCAGCGGGAGGATGTGGGGACACCCACTGTTCAGGCTGGTAACCTTCTGCCCCACCATGAGCCCTCACAGAGCGGAAAAGCCCAGAGCAGCATGAAGTGCTAGCCATGTCCTACAAGCTGCTCGTAATATCCAAGGAGAGATAAGCCACTCAGGCACAGAGCAATTTTCTTAATTGCAATAACTGTGTTTACATTGCAAAACAAGGATGCGTGCACCCTACAGTTGGGGCTCGCCTTGCTGCCTCCCACCGTGACCCTGAGCACCCTGACAGCAGCACAGTCCCAGGGGATTTCCAGTCAGCCCAATGCCACCCCTCCTCGTCCCCAGCGCATTCCCCTTACCAATCCACACCCCAAACAAGCTACAATGAACCGTGTGCTCCTGTCTGCCCAGGAGCCCCCTCACCATTGCACCCTGTCCCCAAGCACAACTGAGAAACACAGCTCCTCCCTTCCCCAGCTGCTGCGTACCAGGAGGCTCCATCAGCACCACGTACTCACAGGCTTTCCACTCCACCTGTGAAGCCACTTCTTGCTGCCTGTGCAGTCAGGGATTTTGGATGTGGCAGCACAAGGGGCAGAGGGAGGAAAGGGCAGTTGTGGTACAATAACCTCACTACCATAACGAGGAGACAGTGTAGCGGCACAACACAGAAAGCAGAAGACAGAGGCAAGCAGGTACACGTGCACCCAGTCACCCAGCAGACGTCTGAGATGTACCGCCAACGCCTGGGACGCGCCATGGGCAGGGAGACAGATGCCAGGACATGGAGCCTGCAAGAAATGTCCCACGGCAATGAGCCACTCAGGAGCCCCAGACAGGACGAAGGTGATGCTTCCAGAGCTCTTGGCTTGCTCCCAGCCCCCTCCCCAGCCCCAGGAGAGGTAAAGGGAAAGCAAAGCACCAAGGACTGCATCTCCCACCCCACAGCCCCCTGGGCACACACGGAGGCACCAGGACAGACGGGCCACTGCCACCCCGTACCTGCGCTCCGTGACACTACAGCAACAGCTCCCGCTCCGCCGGCCCCGCTGCCCGGAGCGCAGCTCTGTCCTCGACTTCCTCAGGCTGAAGTACTCCGTCAGCTTCCCGAACGAAGCCATGGCCCCCGCAGCGTCCGAGCACGCGCCCGCCTGCGTCCCTGGGCGCCGGTCCCACCGCACGCTCATGCATGCTACACCCCGGCTGTGCTCGCTACCCCACGCGCTCCGTCAGCCCATGGGACCGGGAAGGGAGCGCTGCGAGTCAGAGAGAGAGAGACAGCACAAGACAGGAGGAGTTTAGCCAGGAATTACTTGTTGGACAGTCCACAGTGCGCTCCACGGTAATCCCTCAAATTTCAAGGGTAGGAAGCCCTGCCTCCCCAAGCCAAACGCAGGCGCTGGGCTGCACAAGAGCAGCTAGCATCTGCATGCTTATTTTAGTGCGATGCTGCAGAGCTGAATTAAGGAGGGGGGGAATAATAATAATGCCTGCTGGAAAAGATCCCTCAGTAGTGATGGCACAGGTCTGCGAGCCCCCACGGTGAGTGTCCACTTGGCAGGTGAGTGAGCTGGCCCCTGGGGAGGTGGCCCAGGGTGGCTGTGGTGGCCCTCAGCCGGGCAAGGGGATGCTATCTGGATCAGAAGGCGATGAGAAATCCCGAGAAATCAGCTGTTCAGATGAATTTCCAAAGGGTCTGTTCTTACGGCATACAGAGACCAGCACAATAGGTGGAGAGGATCCCCGCTTGCTCTTCTTGCGGCTCTTCAGAGTTCACCAGTTTTCCTCCCTCCCTGTTTTCCAAAGCAGAAGGCACCCCGGAGCCTCCCGCAGCACCTACCTAACACGATTTTCCAGCCTGTCACCAAACACCTGAGCACAAGGAGAGGAACATTTAAAGCAAGCAAGTCTGATCCAGTTAGAGGTCACCTGTGGGCTCTGCTCCCCAAGCTCCAGCACAAAGCCTTTCTACAGCAGGCAAGCAGATAAAGGGATGCTGCGAACCTGAAGGGAAATCCTACTGCCAAACCTCCCCTTGTCAGGAGCACTTGTCTCTGCATCCTCAGTGCCTGACGCCAGCTGGGCGGAGGAAAAACAAGGGCTTCAAAAAAAAAAAAAATCTCACTACAGCCCCACAGAGCAAAGCCAGATTAAGTCAGTGAAGTGCGTCCAGGGGAAGGGATGTCTGACGGCAACTCACAGCCATGCCAAGAGACCCTCAAGGAAACAGCAAAAGAAAACCAGCGTTAACTCAACTGGCAGACCAGCAAGCTACCTTCACATCCTCTTGATACCGCTGTTGTGGATGCCATGTTAAAAAATAAACAAAAACCCATTCATTGCTATTTCCTTGCTTTGAGCCATCCACTGAAGCAGCCTGCTCACAACGAGGGATGACCACCTGCTGCCGAAAACCTGCTGTGTGCCTTGCCGAGCCACACTTCCCTCCTCCCTTATTTTCTTCCTTTTCCTCTAGGCTCTGGTTCAGCTTCCCGCTCCGAATTAAAAGCCTGAAGCAGCTGGGTACACCCCGCGGAGCACGAGCCCCACAGCCCACGGTCACCCGGGCAGCCGCCCGCCCTCGCCAGCTGCTTGTGACTCTCAGAGCAACCATCACCATCCCTGCCCACGGTTCTTGGGGGGCGCGGGGGGTCTTTTAATTTGTTTGACCCGTCTCCACTCCCTGCCTCCCCACTCCGGGCACTGACATTCATCCCAGCAAAACAGAGCTAACTGGTGCAAACCTGCGCACAAAGCGGTGGGCTGGCGATGCACCGGGGGGGCCCCCGTGGCCATGGGGGACCCTGCCAACCCCTCCGCCGGGCAGGCACACAGTCCCCCAGCACCTTCTCCCTCCAGTTCACACATCGGGAGGGGAGAACTCGGGCTTGCTTCCCTCTTACAGCCAGGGAAAATAAAGCTGTCTACCCGCTGCTCCGCACAGCCGCCCCCCGTTCGTCTCCCACCTTCTCCCTCCGATGGGCTCCACCGCTGCCGGGGAGAGGTCCACGGCGCTTCCTAAAAATCGATTTGTTTGCGGAGAGACGACAGGCAGAGCATCCGCTTGCTGGCTCTTTCAGGCGCAGCATGAGCCGGTAACACTGTCACCCCTCTTATCTCTCATCAGCTCCCCGTTACCAGTTGCAGTGAAATGCAACACGTCAAAGGAGGTCAGAGGAGCTGGAGGAGAGCGGAGGGGGCTGTTGGGAGGCAGCGGAAAAGCAGCCGAGGGGGAGACCAGACAAGCGGGAGACAGAAGGGGACAACTCTTGTTTCCCTGCTAGAGAGGAAAGGCATAACGCCGGCTCTTTCAGGAGCAGCTGGGTTAAGGCACACGCATGCCTTTGGAGGAGGATAGCAGCGGTTACCTGGCAGAGATGATGTTATCTGTTCCTGAGCTATGCAAAGTCAACAGGAGAGGGGCTGGGCTGGGCAGCAGGAGTGGAGAGGAAGAGCGAGGTTAATTTGAATCCCTCTCTTCTCTTCTTCCTCCACACCACCTGATGGGAGGGCAGAGGAGCAGCAATGCTGCCCCAGGGATCCTCCTTTGGCATTTGCAAAGCAGTATTGTTTGGGGACAAAAGGGCAATTTGGAAGACTGTAGAAAAAGCAGCAGGATTAGACAGACCGACTGATGGACACACTCCAAGGAGCAAGTCAGTCTTCCCCAGCACCCCGGCCGCATGGGGGACACCCCTACAGCCAGGAACATCCCACATTTCTGCAATCCCATCCTGGGCAGGTAGGTAGAAGCCACGGCTCTCTGCAGAAGAATCAGGCCTCCTGCAAGGCTGCAAAGCTTACTTTGTGAGCCCAACAGTGTTGGCACTTGGAAAACAAGCAGGAGGAACCTCTGCCTCCATGAAACCCCATGTCTGGGTAGCTGGGGGTGGTGGGATTCAAGGTACCAATGCCTGAAAGCTCAGGCAGCTCCAGGGACACCTCCATCTGTGATCAAAAAGTGATACTCCAGAGGGGATTACTGTGCCACAGCCCCCCCACCGCGTCCCAGTCCTCTGGACCAGGCTCACCGGGGACCCATTTGGCTGGAAGCACAACCTGCACTGGGGCAGAAGCAGCACAAGCTCCCATGTCTCTCCTCTGCGTTTTAGTCTCTGGTTTTCCTTTGGTGACTTGGGGCAAGGGAAAGGCTGCCTCCTTTCCTCCAAGGCAAAGGAACAGCCCTCAGGCCCTTCCCTGCTCAAGGAATGTGGTCAGCCCTTCAAGATAGGGCTGTCACACAAGTCTGTCTCCCAGAAGAGCTCCGCGCCTTTCATTAAGCAGCAGAGGCAATCTGCTGAGATACTGCTGAAATATCTCTAATTTCACATTAACAGTCTGCTGTGCTGGGGCTTGCAGCCACATACTCAGTGATGCGAAAGTCAGCTTCCCACTTTCACTTAATAGTAGAATGAAACACAATAGTAGAAGGCAGGAGACAAACTGATTTTTTTTTTAAGAGGAGCTGTGGAGGAGACTGTTAAAGCAAAAATGGAAATCTATACAGTGCTGGGACTTTCTGTGTTGGGGTAATGCAGAGCACTGCCATACACATCGCCACCCCTGTGCAACCATCACCAAGACGTTTGTACAAGCATCTCACACCTTTGTCTGCAGACATTTTGAAGGGAAAAAAAAACCCAAGCCATAAACACAACCATGTGGTTGTCTGGGTCCATCTCACACATTCCTGTACATACGCTTTTTCGGGCCACAGAGACCAGCATTTCCCATTTCAAAACTCTCCAAACACAGTGAAGCCATCGCAGACATGGGAACCGGCACCAGTCCCAGCTTGCAAACAACCGCAACACTTTTTCAGGCAGAAGTCGTAACAGCTACTTTGCAGCAACCTCAAACACCACAAGTCCTAGGTCTGCCCAAGAGCACTGAACTGGAAAGTATCTCTGCCGGGTCCCCTGTCCAGCCAGCACGGCGAGACAAGCTGGACAGCACTGGAAGGCGGCCTTTGCACCACTGCCAGGAGACTCCTCACAGCCCCCGGTCACTGTACTCCTGAACCCTGGGTGAGCAAACAATATCTTGTTGCATCTTTGTGGCTTTCCCGGGCAGCTTTTATTCTCATTACACTTCCCAAGCGTGGCTAGGCAGAAGCGGGGAAGAAGGAAAAGGGCGTTCTTCAAACAGAGCTGACAGCTTCTTTGTCAGCTCCTTACAGTGCCAGAGGACTCCAGCCCTGTTTCTCCAGGGCTTCGCTTTCACTCCTCCACACCAAACCACTTGACACAAGTTACAAACACCCACTCTCCCTTCCTCTGGCTCCTCTGGGGAGCTGCGTCCCTAAGCCACTCATCAGCTTGACGACAGCTGATGCAGACCCCATTACTCCTTCTCCGCCGCTTTTAGCAGCTCATCCCTCCCCTGAGGACAGCATAGGTGATGCTCACAAGTACCCAGTGTCTAGGGGGAAGTAGGTAAGACAAGGAGTTAAGCCATACTGGGAATAGCCACCTTCTACAAGGAAAGCCTTGGCTGTTTTAAGGCTCCCTTTCCACGTGGCCCTTTCCCAGTCTGGCTGATACCTGGAGAGCAGCAACTGCTAGCTCTTTTGAGGTCCTCCAGCAATGCAGATGCGTAAGTGGAGTCCCAGACAGCAGGTTTGAAATTAAAGCAGTGACAATAGCAGAACAGTCTAGAAAAGCAGCGAGCCTGGCCAAAGGAGGAGCCAAAGCCTGAGCAGCTGATCAGGGACGGAGCCTGGAGCAGGAGGCACTTCTGCCCGCTCATCCTGAGATGTCCCATGGCCAAAGGGTGAGCTTTCCCAGAGCCATTGCTCGGGGGAAAAAAAAAAAAAAGGACTGTGTGGGTCCTGGTACTCCAGTTCCCATCTGTTGTGGTCAGAGTTCATCTCCCCCAAAGGGAAAAACATCTGCCGAGATCCCATAAACTGAGTGAGGGGAAGCCTCCTAATCCCTCAGGGAATAGCTGTGCCCTCGGGTCAGATTGGAGAGGATTTCTCATGAGCCTTCTTTTAGTGCCAGTTGGGGAGGAACCAGCTTCTCCAAGTTACCTGGCAGTCAGCTGAAAGCACCATGGGACTTCAAAGGTTTTTTGGGCAGGAATTTTTCAAACTGCTGAAAATTGGCCACTGAGGTCAGGCATCAGCTCCCTATCAAGCCTCACATGAATGAATGAAGCCAATAATGAAGAATTTTGATAATCACCATTTTTTTTGGAGGGCAAGGTAAGTTCTGAGCACTAACTCTTGGGGTTTAGGAAATAAAATTCTTCCACCCTGTTTTTAAATACACCCACAGTGACTGAACCCCCATTTTTCACAACCAGTTAACCCAGTGTACCAGAGTCCTATCAAACGTTGCAGGATAGTTATAAAAATAAAATTGGAATACATTATTTCACAGGATGAACAAAACCAATTATGACCATGTGGACACAAAGAAACATGTTAAATGCAAATATGAACTGATTTAAGACATAGTTGCACAAGAGACTCTTAGCAACTTTTAAATGTCCCAAAAGGCCAAAAAAAGGACACACACACCCCTATTAAAACATTACATTGCGAAGTTATACAAGAGCTCCAAGTTCCCAAGTCATTTAGGTCTTTATGAGGTTAAAATAATTCTGTAAGCATCCTATTTATGGCTGGACCAGAAGACAGTATCAGTGCAACATGGTGCATTATGCAGAGATCATGCAAAATGAGAATATAAAACCCCGTCAATCAGTGACCCCTTTTTCAAGGGACAAAGGCACAGAAACAGTCACTTAAGACCACTATCAGCACACTGTTGTGCAAGGCACTCCCTACCCAAAAACTTCCATTTAAGAAACGTGCAGCAGGAACGAGGGGTGTCAGGCCACCACTGCCTCAGACCCAGCCCAAAGCAGCCGCCATAGCACCCAGGTACAGGCTGGCCACAGGCAGGACATTTACCCCACTCTAGCTGCTTCCTCCATCCCTTCCAGAGGCACTCCCACAACTCAGCCCCCCTCCTCTGCTCCCAGCCCCGCCGGACCACCTCACACCTCCAGCCATCAGGTCAAGGGGGACACTCAAAGATGCAGCAACAGAGCTGCTATACTTACTGAAAAACGAACTTCAGCCTGGAGTCACCTCCCGGGAAGTTTGCCAAGCATCGCTACAAGCATTTTGGTGAAGCCGCGCGGTGCTGAGCACAGCCCCCCTCTCCTGGAAGCAGCTGCAGCAGCGCTCAAGGCACCCACGTGCTACAGTCCCTCCCTGGGCGCTGGCAGCATTTGACAAAAGCGCGTTGTGACAGCTCAGGTGGCCAGTGCCCAGATGTGTGGCACTGTGCTCCCTTCCTCGCACTACACCCCAGCTGTACAGCACTTGCACTTGGCTTCTTGGGTGCTGGTGAAGCCTCAAACCTACCACAGCTAAATAACGGGGTGCAGCAGGACAGGCTGCAGGTCTGCCTCCCCACAGGAGAGCTGGCAAGCCCACCCCTCCTCTGCCTTCAGGGACCCCGGCCAGGGCACGCCGTGAGTCCCTCCTCAGCTTCCCCTGAGCTCAGCCTCCTGGAGCACCCTCACAGCTGATCTTGCTGTGCACCCACAGCAACACCAATGAGCCTCGGGGAAGGGAGGGAACAGAAGAGCATCAAACAGAAGAGACACAAACACACATCTCTGCTAAAACCAGTTTTGGGTCAGAGAACTTTTCAAGAAGACTAATAGTTGCAAATATAAGACTTCTTTGCTTTTGCACCATCCCTGAAGCATAAGCCAAATGAATATACCTGTGCTACGTGCAAACGCAAGCCCGCAGTGGCACAACAAACCGCAGGTCCTTGCTGTTGCCCACAGCCCTGGAGAAACATGGCCTGAGACTTCTGGAGGCCAACTCCTCAAGACAGTGCAGCCCTGGGACTAATGCACACTTACTGGCAGAGCTGTGAAGCCCTATGGAAGTGCTACATTTTAATACAGCTGTAATAAAAAGCAGAGTCTATGAGAGGCTCTATAATTTCAGTCTAACTAGGCACTTTCTTTAATTGTCAGTTATATTGCATTACATACAAATTTCAGTGCCAATACCTAGCATAAACCAGTTGCATCAATTTAGTAATTTGCCCGGCGCATCACTGCATTAGAACTCATTTAGCACAAATTACTCTAATTCCAGCAGCAAATCCAGATGTGCTGCCCAAGTTAGTTAAAATATCCTCATTCTTGGCAACTGCATTGAATTACATAGGGAGACGCTTCAAAGACACGTTCTTTTTGTAATTTGGGCCACTCTCCTGTGCACGAACAGAGAGAAGGGCGGGCATTAGCCACAGTAAAGAGTTAAGATGCACTGTAGCATCCAACACCTAAACGCAGCCCTGGGTGTTGGAAGCCTAGCTGGTGGCACCCTGCTTCCAGCCTGCCAAAATCCCTCCCTTCGCTCTGAAAAAGCAGGGATGTCAGCTTCACCCACAGGGTGAAGCGCAGGGGGCCAAAGCACTCTGGTGCAAGTGAGTATTTACTTGAGTTTGGCTCAAGATTCGCCTTCACACAGAAGCACCAGGGAAGCAGAGGTGTAACCACCACCAAGAGCCAGTCAGTTTGGCAGCATGGAGGTAGCTGCAGCCCCCACCACAGAGACGCCGGTGCTGATCCGGTCACCCACCTGCTGCAGCTCATCAGCATCTATCCCTTTTCAGAGCAGCATAGGATGTGCATGCTCATGAAATTCAATTCCTTTTTTAACCCCCCAGATAGATGGGAATTGCCAAGTTATTTCATCCCACTTAAAAAGGTTCTCCCTGCATGCAACACTGTGCAGTTAAATCACAGTACACACAGGGACAATTACCTCCCAAAGCGAGGACATCCCTGGTGCCCGCTCCTTGATGGCGGCACAAAAACCTGGCTCAGGCTTGCAGGGGAAAGATAAGGGCAGGAAAAAGCAGACAGCAGCACAGCCAGCTGAAGGAGTCACAGGGGCTCTTATATACTGGCTAAAAAAAAAAAAAAGAGAGAGAAAATTGGTTGGTCCCTCCTAAAAAATAGTTTGTTGAGTTTGAATGGACTGAAGAAAGTATAAAACATCAACAGTGACGTTGTCCTGGTTTCAGCAGGGATAGAGTTAATTTCCTTCCTAGTAGCTGGTGCAGTGCTGTGTTTTGGATTTAGGATGAGAACAAAGTTGATAACTCACCGATGTTTTAGTTGTTGCTAGGTAATGCTTACACCAGCCAAGGACTTTTTAGTTTCCCATGCTCTACCGACTGAGAAAGCTGCAGGTGCACAAGAAGCTGGGAGGGGGCACAGCCAAACTGGCCAAAGGGACATTCCATACCATGTGACGTCATGCTCAGTACATAAACTGGGGGAAGCTGGCCGGGGGGGCCGCTGCTCGGGGACTGGCTGGGCATCGGTCGGCAATTGCACTGTGGTGAGCAATTGCACTGTGCATCACTTGCTTTGTGTATTATTATTATCATTATTACATTATTATTATTATTGTTATCATTATTTTATTTCAATTATTAAACTGTTTTTATCTCAACCGATGAGTTTTTCTCACTTTTACTCTTCCAATTCTCTCCCCTATCCCACCGGGGAGGGTGGGAGGGTAGTGGAACAGGGGGGGAGTGAGCGAGCGGCTGTGTGCTGCTCAGTTACCAACTGAGGTTAAACCACGACAGACATGATGGGAGGAAACACAGCAAAAGGAGAAGCAAAGGCAGAATAATTTGAGGACATTTGGAGCTGGCAGGGCTATCTTACAGGCGAGGGGTGCTGCCTGTGCCATACCGTGCCCATACGTGGGCACCTTGGCTCTGCCCCCCACCAATGCTGGAGATCCACCCAAAACTCGCTTGATTCTTTCACACAAAACCCCCAGACTCTGCCCAAGTGGGGCAAAGAGGGCATATGCCATCCCCATCCCCACATCTTCAACCAGCCTGGGAACAGACACAGCTCAGTACTCACCAGTTGTTCTTTTTCCCCTAAAAACCAGCCCTGGCAAAACTCTAAACAAAAATTGGAAAACTCATTAACATGATCAAGAATTTCAGAAAATGGAAAGGAGAATAATTCTTGCAATTACAGCCCAGCAAACTTTGTTAGTCTTTAGAAAAAACAATAATCAATGTGGAGCGAGCAGTCTCCAGGCTGGGAGAGTCACAGGACTACAATCAATATGACTGCTCGCATTCATAAACAGCTACTTGTGCCTGTCTGGATCTCTGATGAGGAGCAGCTCCCTCCTACGCCCGGCTCCCCACAAGCAGCCTCTCTCCCCGCTGTCAAGCCTATGGGTGTTGTTACAAGGGTTTCCTTAACAGCACACAACCCCTAAGACACCCCAGGCTGCCCATGGACATCTCCTTCCCGTTCCCAAAAGGTACCAGGAGGAGCAGCAGTCTGGTTGGAGAAAGAGAGAGACCAGGAGAGGCAGGAAAGGGATGGAAAGGTTGTGCCCAGCTGCCAACCTGTGGTGCAAAGACCCGGCTGCGCAGTTTTCACTTCGTGTGTACTCTCCCCACTCCTCCTGGTCCTGTACACACCACGGTGGCTGCTCACCATGCCTCTGCTGCTTCCTTCACCCCAGCCACTTTGCTTGCAGCTTCCTAAAATGTCTGTGACTGATGGATACCGCCCGAGCTGAAGCCGGGCTGCAGGGTGACCCCTCCCAGGGGCTCACCAGGGCAAGGAGGTAGCACTCAGCAGCCGTGGGCTGGAGAGGGAGCTGACGAAAATGCAATTAACTGCCAGGCAAGGGAGGTCACCAATGCAAATGCACCAGAACAAGCAGGATGAGCCTCCGACCTGCTCCCTTCAAGCACTCTCCGTGGCCTGCTTTGAAGTGAATTCTGGATAACTGCAACAACCCCTCTGGGAAATTACTCATCAATGACCTTGAGCTTCCCTCCGTCTTGTATGAAGCCCTTCACTGATCCTAGAGACGCGGCGCCATGGTCCTGAGCAGCTCCCCTTCCCAGGGCTTCATGACCCAAACTGGCCCGGACCTTTGTGGACCAGCAGCAGACCCAGCCCAGCACGCAGGGGTCTGCACAGTGGGGAGGCTGCTCAGCCCCGGGACCTGTGCTGCCCAGGAGAACACAGTGCTCAGATCCCATGGGAATTTGCATCCTCCCCAAATAAGAGCTGCACCCCTCAGGGGAACATGGGGCCACCCGGAGCCAGGCACTTGTCTCGGAGGGGCACAGTCATTCTCAGCAGCCGCAGCCCAAGGGTCCAATGACATACACCCACATGCACCAAGGAAGGGCATTTCTATTTCCAATGTTTTTCTCCTCTCCTCTCACACAGTAATTATTTTGATGCAGAAATGGAATAGAGTCTATTAAAATCTCAGCTTCCCTCCCAAACAATAGATTAACGTAATCCTCTTACGACACAGAGCTGGCCATGCCTGTTGCAGTCAATGATTGCAAACTTTCAAGCCTGGAGTCAAATTTTAACTTTTCACGTCAAAACTTTGAACAGCACAACCATCAGATAGACAGGGATGTTAGATTTACTCAGCATAAGGCTTTCCGTTTAAATTAAGCAGAAAGATTCCCCCCAGGTTATAGCAATTTAATTAAAACAAAAGTAAAAACAAACCTCTAAAACTTCCAAAATGCTAGTTGTAAAATTAAAACCTCTAGGACTGCCAAACAGAGTACAGAACCCAAGTAACACCCAAGGGAAAACAAATACTTCAACTTATTTCAGTGAAATAAAAAGACTGACAAACCAGATCACGTCGTAGCCTCCACAATATAAGCAAAAATATTTAAAGCCCCCATCGGACAGAACAAAGACAATTACACAGACGGCCAACGCCACCAAAATGAGAAGTTGCATATTGAGACTCCTCACCTGAGATGACCTCCGCTGCCATACACCTCCAAGTCATTGCTTTCCCTGCTCAGATCCTCACCATATAGTTAGTAGTGAAAGACCTCTAATCAATGGGCTGCTTAGGGGACAGACATCAGCTCTTCAGGTCCTGGGACCTCAGTGATACCTCCAGTCCCCAGCAGAGCAGGGAAGTTGGCGGGATTAGCTGTGGCCTCACAGGGCAGCCACACACTGGGCTCCCGGGAAGTCCCCCATCTTCCAGCACAAGCTGCTGCACTGCAGGTCAGTCTGCAGGAGCTCTGAGGAACCTCACTGCTTGCAGACCTCTCTTCCACACACTTACGTTACGCTCACGCTGTGAACACGTGGTCCAAGCCCAACACTGCAACCTTGTATGGTGTGACCAAGGTTTCTACTGCTGGGGAGAAAATGAGGAAAAGGGGGAGGGAGACCGGCATCCCGCACGCTCTGCCCACATCAGCTCTTCCCAGGTGATGCCCTATTCCTACCTTTACCTTCCTGCTGCTGCCATCAGTGGATGCTGCCATGCTACTAGCAGAGGGAAAGAAAACCCTGGGGAGGTGTCTGGGCAGTCACCTGGGAACAGAAATTGTAACCTTTGGAACAGAAAACTCGAAACACCATCAGCAGAAACGTGCCATGTGGCCCTGGGATGAGTCAGCTGAGCTGGTCTGGTACGAACCAAACAACAACCCAGTCCACCCACACTCCCTCAGCACTCAGTAGTGGCGTGAGCTGACTCATCCTGGGGCCACGCAACCACTGGACCTGACACGAGGGCAGCGGAGGGAGGTGGCTCGGTCTGGGGGCGTGGGGGTCCGAACCTTTTTCCCCAGCACCCACCAGACAATGCGCAATGTGAAGCTGTGCCCTGAAGAGCTGTGGGGGGACACCACGCCAGCCCTTGCAAAGCATCCTAGGATCCTTCCAGAGCCTGGACCACACAAGGAAAGGCAGCATAACTACTGTATATCCAGGACGGCTGGATAATAAAGCACATTAAAACCCCCAAACATTTAAGTCCTAATTGGCCACAGGGTTCAGCCAAGGGTGTTTCTGCCAAACAGTCAGGGTCAAGGATCTACTGGATTTCTACCATAATTCAACACACACCCCCAAAGAGACTGTAAAGCAATACCTTTTATGAACACCCCCAATGGGATCTGTCAAGCTGTGCTTCGACACAGGGGTAGCACAGGGGGAAGCCAGTGAGCAGGGCACGTTGCCTGCAGTGTGGAGGAAGGAGCTCCAGTAGTGCAGCCACACTTCACAGCAGCAAAGCCCCCCAGACCTCCAACCCCACGACGCCAACGTGGTAAGAAAAGTAACTCACAGTAAGTGCTCTGCACAGCCACTGCTGGGAAACAACCAACAGATAGAAAACATACTTTTCGCTTAAAAGATAAAGCAATTTGGAAATTGAAACTTCTTCATCAGTTACCAGCCACTGTGGGAGAGGGGATGGTGGGGCACAAGGGACTGAGGTCAGCGGTTCTTCATGTCAAATACCTAAAAACCAGCATCACAAGGGTGTCCAATAGAACAGCCTACTTAGTACATCTCCTGCGTGTACTACTGCTGCACATCAACGTATACACACACAGGTTGCTTTAAGCCAAAACGCCAAGCAGCCCTCAAAGCAGCACACCACTTAACATCCAAAAGAGGGCAAAAAAGCTTGAACAAACCTCTCCATGGTGTATTTCATCACATTTCTGTGAACCTTATCTCAGCCACAATGTGCACCTCTGCACGAGCAGAGACACCACCAACACCGTCACACCACAGCCACGTTTCTCAGTGCATGGGGCAGGACACAGCAGCACGTTACCTGCGTGGTTGAGCAGCTTCACCTTCCCATCCAGCAACTGGCAGTGGCCAGGAAGCCTCTGCTGGCACCTCCGGCAGGTCCGTGAGCTGCATCACAGCCTCCCAAACACTGACGAGCCCCAACCGACGTGTCTCTTTCACCCTGGGCAGGACCACAGGATCTCTCATTGCCTGGTGCTTGTGAAAGCAATAGGTGGGAGTCACAGGGAACATCATGACAGCACAACAGCAAACGCGAGCTCCCTGCTTCCTTCTCAGGTCCAAGTCCCCCGACCTCAGGCCTCACAGAACCGCAGATGAACTAACTGGGGCAGAGACCAGTGCCTTTGGCCGTGGGCCCTGGGGAATTGCCTCGGACGTCATCATCGCTGGGCTGCCAGAGGCAGGCAGAGCTCGGTGGTGCAGCTCAGCACTGTGCAATCCCCAAATGACTAAAATCAGGATATGCCTCCTCCCACAGGCCTGGAGGCAAAACTCAGAGTGCTGCTTGCCCTCCCAGGTGGGGCTCAGGAAGGTCTCTTGGGCTACTTCTTTGCTGCATGGTTATCCCAGGCCCCAGCCCTCACAAAGGGCTGCTCCCCATCTCTGTAATGGGCTGCCCCTGTTTGGGGAGCACAGGAGAGGTTTCCCCAGCTGTGACACCTCATCAGGAAAAGAGGGAAAACAAGAAAAAGAAGGAAAGAAGGAAGATTGCATCTTACTCCATGCTGTCCCTGTGCTGGATGCCTCTGCTTTGGTCCCCAGCTTGCTGGCAGCAGCTCTCTGCACTCTGAACCAACCCTTTTGCCACACCATGGTCACATCCACTGTCAGACCCTCAAACCCACCTCAGCCTCCGCTTCCAGTGGAAGGAGCAAGCACCTCTGAGCCCCCAACCTGCTATCCACAAACGTGCCAGCTGCTGCCTGGGGCACGCAGGGAAAACCCCTCACTTCCAAAATCCCCAAAAGAAATTCTGGAAAAAGAAGTCACGACTCCACCAAAACCAGGAGCCCTCATCATTCTCTTCAGTCTTTCTAAAGCACCTGGAGTCTGACCACGGCAGCCCTTTGCCAACATATAAAAAGCAAAAACTGAACCTGGGTAGACACAGTTTAAAAGCTAAAGTTGATGGGTTTCCCTACCGCCGCGTGGCCTCACGTGACTCATCTCCACTGGTCCCACGACAGCTCTGCCCTCGGCTTGGGTCCAGGCAGCATCCCCACGGGACACCCAGTGCAGCATTTTTGGGATGCTCAGCAAACCCCTGGGGTACCTTTGCATCAGCTGCTGCAGAGCATGGACAGAGCAGGGCCACGCAGCGTGGGCAACCAGCACCCACAGCGGCCACGGGCCACCCCTTGTTACTCTGCAGCATTCAAGCTGCAAGAAACAATCTGGTACTTCTTCATTCTAATGCCCACAGGCTCTGCCCAAGCTGGGTGATGTTTCCAACTCAGCTGTGTCTTTCCAGCCATTCATTTTCCAAACAAAGCCAAGTTTTTCCTCCATCTGCAGTAAAACATGTGCTCCCCTCTGCTACAGGGACCATGGCAGGAGCAGGCATCGCAGTGGTACACAGCGAGTCATGCCGTGGGCCTCCTTGCTGGCTCCGCCAAGAGATTTGGCCACAGACAGAGTGCAAAGGGGCTGGAGAGGTCAAGGGTTGGTTTTTTGCTTGGTGCTTGCAGCAGAGTGTCCCACAAGCTGCTGCTGTGAAAGATCTCCCTGCCTGGCTGGGCAGGTTTTGGCAATGCTGCACACAGCTCC
>NW_008824029.1:220688-227519 GCF_000699105.1 Pygoscelis adeliae
TCCTCTTGCCCTGCAGGAGGGACAGTCACCGAGCCAGAGCAACCCATGTCCTCCCCAGTGCGCTGCAAACTGCTTGGGATCTCTCCTGCCACCCCCAGGGATGCAGAGCAGGCATTCCACATATGCTTTTGGGAAGAAAAAAAAAAAAATTAAAAAAATGCGGTAACGTCCTTACACACCTCCAGGAAAACACATTTTAAAAGTCATGCTGCATCTAGTGCATGGAGCAGGAAAAACTTAAAACAAGCAGTGAAGGTGCAAAGTAACAGAGGACATCAAATAGGCCACGTTTTCACTGCACACGTCTGCTGGCAGGCCAATATTGGCCAAGATACACGGAGATATGACCTGCGATCAGAGCAGCCAGACCTGTGAAAGCCTCATGGATGAATGCACTTGTAACAGCACAAGAAGCCCCACAGGGCTCAGGAATAAGATTAACCGATAATAGGGCAGCTCAGACAATTTGAACAGCTTTCACGTTACAGTCAGTTCATCAGCCCAGAGGACTGGAGTGTCAGTGTCTGTACCAAGCATCACTGGTGGGGCTGATCTGCTGCATCAGGTACCGCTGCTTGTGGTACTCCGAATCACCTCGAGAAGTGGGCAGTGAGTTCAGCCCTGGAGCAGGATAAGGGATGGGGCTCTTCTGGCCCCGGGCTAGGTCCTGGCATCCCAAGAGCCCAGTCACACGAGCACACAGAGATGCTGAGAACTAAGACCTTATCAAGGCACCAAGATGCAAATAAAGGTAGACAACATGAAAATTAAAAAATTAAAAAAAATAAAACAAAGATGCAAACCATCATCATCATCAACAGACAGGCCTCATGCAGAACTGCAGCTACAGGAGCTAAGCTCTGCCAGTCCAGGCTTAATATACCTTCTTCTAGCCTCCCAAGTCTGAAGATGTTCCAGTCACCCTCAACCCTCTCTTCTCAGGTGAGCTGCATCCCATGGCTGAACTCTGTCTGATCTGCAGATGTGTCTTTGTTATCTGCCTATAATTTGCAGAGGAACAGAAGGGAGATTATACCATATTAAGGTACACCCCAGGCACTAGATTCAAGTCTTTGATTTACTCTTTTACAGGTCAATGTCTCTGTAAATGTGTATCAAAGGCAATTATCAGCACAGTCAACAGCTGCACTGGTGGTTGAGCATGAAAAATGAACAAGGCTTTCCTCCCAAATTACTCCTGCCTTGCAGAGAGGGCTGTGAGGACAGAAAGCAGGGGAGAGAAACGAAGAAAAGGTCAGAACAAGCAAGGGCACTCAGCAGAAAGCAACATAAAAGTCAATTCAGCAAAAGTAGGATAGGGCAGTGTGAGCTGGACCAGCGCAGCCCTCTCCTTCCCCTGCCCCAGTGCAGCTGGGCTCTGCCCAGGGAGCAGTGCAGGCAGCATCAGGCTCAGCAACGCACCAGCTGATTTTCAAAAGGCCTTTTATAAAAAAAGCTATCCAAAGTGACAGTCAGCAACTCTGAAACTCTTAAGAAAATGGGGCAAGCAGGGATTTTTGAGGATGGGAAGAAAAGAAATCAAAGGCAGAAGTGACCTGCTGGAACAGGGTTGTCGGTAGCAGTCCTGCAACACCACATTTCAATTTCTACGCAGTTTATTTCACACTGCATAGACCCCAGCTGATGTGACCCGAGTACACACAGCACAGAGAGGAACCTGCCTTCCCTGGCACACAACAGATGCGGCATTACAATAAAGGACAGGGAGAAAGCAGAGGAGCAACGCAGCCCCTTTGCCACCCCAGCTCCCCTCCAAAGGCTCTGACTGTGCCAGCTCCAGCCACTCTGAAGGGTAAAGCCTCTGGGGTAGCATTAGGGTTGTGTAAAAGATCAATAGCAAGTACACGGAGTCTGAGTGCGCTCCCTTAGCAGCTTGCTGGATTAAAGATTTAATGCGATGTGTCCCTCTGGAAGAAATTACACAGGCTATTAAGAAAGATGCGCCTCTCATCTGATGAAATCCAGCAATCATTGCAGCAATACGTGCAAACTAAATAGGCTCTGTAGAGCAAAGGGAAAGCTGCAGTTGCTCTCGTGAGCCCGTTCTGGATAGAAGAACCAATGGGTAAAGCAGCAGCTCTATTAGCAGTAAAGCAAATGTGCAGACACAGCCACACCATGCCTGCGGAGAGTGAGACGGTCCCTACTTCCAAGGGAAGAAGTAAAACAACACTTGGCAGCAATCGCTCGCTGTTTCTCGCTGGCATCCAGGGGCTCACAAGGCCACTGGAGCAGGGCAAACAGCCCTGGGCCAGGAGCAGCAGGGCACCTTTGACACCTCACCAGGGTCTTGCTCTCCAGAAAAGAGCGAGGGACATGCCAGTCATCTGTCCTGCCACCCCTGCCTGCCCGCCCCCTCACCCCCCCAGGTGGCAGCACCTTGGCACTTTGGGAGTTCAAAGTATTAGCTAGTGCTCCTCCTGATACACAAGCAGGAATTAACCCCGGCTTCCTCACCCAGGGCCAATGGGACCGGAGGAGCGCAGACTGTCACAGCAACAGAAACACCATATGCTAAAGCACCTTATTACTTTTGGGGGATAACCACAGTTTAATACAGCATTATTCAGAGCATAGCAAGTGCCTCTTTCTAAGCAGCAGTGTCGTGCTGCAGACAGCAGCACTGGCTACATTAAATTCAGCTCCAACATCCCCTCAGAGTGTTCAGCAGCTTCACCACAATGGAGCCTGGTCAGTAAAACATCAGACTTGACCAAAGGAAACAGCTGCAGAGAAAGTTCGTGCAACAGAGCTTGGATTAGTATCTGCAGAGCCCTTTTGTACAGCAAAACCATCCATGCAGCAAGATGCACCTGGAGATAATATTCCCAGGGAATCTGAGCTGAGACCCCTGAACTCATTCAGCATGGACCACAGATGCACAGGGAGTTCCCAGGTCCTGAGCGTGACCCACGGCGTTAGCCATGAAAGGGCAGCCACCTGCACGCCTGGCACTGCTGTGCTGCTCTCTGGACTCACAGCTCCCAATTCCCACTCCTTTCCGAGGGAACCCATTGGTTCGGATGCTGTGCCAGGCTCCACGCCACAGAGATTCAGGCGCCTTCACAAACACACAGGGCAGGCAACCAGCACGTCTCCGCAGAGCGCTCCCATCCTCCCCCAGGCAAGCACGGACACACATGGGATAACACCCTGCTGCAGTGAACCTCTTTGGTGGGGTTTGCTTCCCACATGCTGCATGCGCCTCGAAGAAAGCTGCTTGAAGCAACTCCCCCTGCAACACCTTCACAGCCGTGGTGCTTTGCTCCCTGGAAAGGTCGTTCAACAGTCTCAGCCTGGCTCTGGGAATATCCCATGCAGCCAAGTGCTACTCTGCGGTGTCAGACCCCATGGTCTTGGGGCTGGGCTCAATTCCATAAAAACAGCCCAGCAGCCTGGCATGTGCATTATAAGTTACACACAATTGTGCACTAAATCAGAAAAGTTTCCATGACAGTCCTGTGTGCTGACCTATGACAGAGGTGTTGCACCAGCAGGCCCTGCTTCATGGGCCACTCTTTACTCATTTCCCCCTTGCTGCCCTGCTTCCCATTGCAGGGTGAAGCTGAGCCCCTCATATACTCTCCTAACCCTTCCCTGCCCCCTTTAAACCCCTCACAGCTCAGGAGCTTGTGTAGAAGCTCCTGTAGGACTCAGCTGAGGGTGGAATTACAGAAGGAAATAAAAGCTAAAATTCATAGTTCCTCTGATCAAAGCAAGGATGCCCACAGATTTCCAAACTCCAGTGGCAAGAAAAGTTGGACAAGTTGGAAAAGAGATGCCTGTGGACCACCGGAGAAGATGACTTGGTTTGAAACGCCAACCCTTGCAGTCCGTGCAGGAGACACGGGCAGACTGCATGGCACTGCACTTGAGCTGGACCTTGGGGGGAGCAGCGTGACAGCAGTTGCTTAACAACATCCCCTAGTTTCCCCACCCAGCACCTGCAAATCTCACAGGGGGCTGCTGCGGGCAGAGCACTCCTTAGCTCCCGTGTTTTTCTGCTACAAGCACCAGCCATGGTTCCAGCAGAGAAACACCCTCTCCAAAGCCGTGGTGCCTGCCCCACCACACAGTGTTCTGCCCACGTGCCCTGTGAAAACAGCCGATTCTGGGGGTGAGCTTCAGCAGCTGGGTCACTGCAGCCGGGCAAGCCAGCGCCAGCAGGTGCACGCTTCTGCTCTGCCCATGGTATTTATTAGCTAAACGTGTCAGCTTTGAACACTGGTGCTTTTTGGCAGCTCCCTTCAGTCTAGGAGTGAGCGCACAGACAGATCCCACGGCTCAGCTGGTGAGCAGCCATTTACAGGTTATTAATGAAATAATTGACTGTTTATTGCAATGATTCTGCCAGAACACAAGCAAAAAGCATTACGGTCACTACCAGCAAACCTGCCAGTTCACAACAGGTCAGGGAAACAAAAGTTTCAGGTATTGCCTTCTAAAAAGTGGGTTTACAGGACCCCATTGGTGGCCCAGGCTCCTCCTGGCACAGCTGTGCCTGTCACAGGTACAAAGGTGTCCAGGGCAAACGCTGCCTCCTGCCAAACCCCTTATGCAGAGGAACATACAGCAGCAAAATCACTCTGCGTAAGCACTCTCCCAAGGAACACACGTTCACTCCGGGCGCTTTATGGCAGAGCTGCAGCCAGTCCAGCAAGGCTGCGAGTTGCACCCCCACCTTCCCATAACTGCAGCGAAGGGCCAGGCATCCAAGTAAACCCACAGCGATGCAGCTTGCATCCAAAAGCACCAACTGCACTGTGTGACATACCTGCGCTGCTGCTGACAGCCCCTTAACCATGTTTCCTCCCAAAACACCATAGGGGAAGCACAGGAGCACGTAAAGGAAAGAAACTGCCAACCTGCCCTTACTTTGGTGTTAAACAGGGAATCCACTTTCACCAGCACATCAACAGCCTGTGGAGATCAAGGAAATATATTCCTTCATACACTCTCCAGGGCACATAACTATTTGCAACCTGAAAAATAGTTGCTGTCACTGCACGTCTGAGGAATTATCCTGAGCACAACAGCATGGCTTTAAAGGAACAAGTACTACCCAAACTGCAGCTTCTTGCACACTGCCTCCAAAGTGGCCCCAGACAGGCTAGCAAGCGGGATGCATGCACGGCTGCAGGGAGGGCCAGCAGCATCCCACCCACAGGGACAAAGGCCAAGGATCCCCCAAGCCCTGGCACTATCACCAGATGTCTGCAGATCTACTGCAGACAGCCCTTCTCCGAGGGACTCCAGAGAGCCCTGCGGCCAAGGGCCTCTGTGCAAGCCCTGGCCAAGGCAGAGGTGCCCACCCCAAACAGGGAGGCTGAGCAGTGGTGCGGCTCACACGGGGCCTCGGGGACGTCAGTCACAGGGCCTTCCAGGGAGGAAGAACAGCAGCAGCACAAGCTGAAAACGTGTCACTGAAGACCACGAGGCCAGAATTTGGCTTTCTGCTTAAACAGAGTGAAAACAAGCAAAGACCAGAGCAACACACAGAAATGCATCATGATGCACTCCCCGATACGCACCTGCACAGCAGATGTGTCCAGTCCAGGGTGAGCGCTGTGGCAGGGGATCCCTGGGGAAGGGCCAGCTCCCATCCCCCAGCCGGGCCCCCCAGGCCAGCAGGCCCCCGGCTTGCCTGCAGAGTTGGGAGCAGACGTTACCCTCCCTCCCCACACTCACTGAATAATTAATCCTCCAGAAATTAGTCAAGTCTTTAACTAAGCCAGCTCAGCAAATGGAGTGAGGAATTTCTAGGTCAGAACTACAAGAAGCAGTGGGGGGAGGAAAGAAAAAAGAGCCTTAGGGCTCTGTCTCCTGTTCATTTCCAAGGGATTAGCTTGGAAATCTCTGCTCTGCCTTGCCCAGCCAGGGCCAGCACCTCTGAAGCAAGAGCTTGGATGAGAATCACACCTTGTCATCCTGACAAAGGCTGACACCACAACTGCCTTCTGACATCACCAAAAAGCAAATTTTTGTGCAAAGCCTCTCTCTCCATCTCACACAGTTCATTTTCCAAAGCAGAGAGGAAAGCACCTTATGACAATTGTATTTGTTCTGTCCCTCCCGCTTCAATGCCTTTGACGTCTTAACCGCCATCTTCTGCAGAGAGTTTTTTTCCCCTCTGCCCAAAGCTGTAACCCAGGGATGAAGCATGCAGGAAAAGCCCCAGGAGCATCACATTTCACAGCACCAGCAAGCAAGACCAGCCCTCCACGAAGCCCCTCTCAGCCCACTCATGTGGTACCATCTATCGCCATGCCCAACAGCGCAAGGGGCAGGCAGTTTCCAGCCACAGTGCCCTGCCAAAAGACAGCAGCAGCTACCGCCAGGCACTGGGTGACAGATGCTCCCTTTGGTAAAAGCTGTATCTGATGCTCAAAAAGCACTAGGTCTGTCCTCCCTGGCAGACAACCCGTGTAAAAATGAATAGCAATTATTTAAGAAGATGGATCTTCCCTGAGATAGATATAGGTATTTGGCCACCCAAAAAGATTTGGAACTGTGGGAAGAGCACACAGAGCTGGGGTGCAAGGAGGGTACTGGGGCTCAGGACAGGGTGGGAGGGACAAGCAGTGCGGGTGAGGGGGTACCAGCGGCGCACCCTGCTCCCGCGGGTGCCGGAGCTGTGCAGCGCCGGGTGAGCAGCGGTGCCGCACTGCCCTCTCGTGTCCCCCACCCCAGCAGGCACCCACCCCACCCACTGTGGGGACCCTACCCGTGGTCCTGCAGGGACACACCCCGCAGCAGCCCCAGTCTCCTGCTCCCACTATTCCCCACCGTGCTGCCCTCCTCTCGCCCCGT
>NW_008824029.1:228408-233557 GCF_000699105.1 Pygoscelis adeliae
ACAGCGCAAGGGGCAGGCAGTTTCCAGCCACAGTGCCCTGCCAAAAGACAGCAGCAGCTACCGCCAGGCACTGGGTGACAGATGCTCCCTTTGGTAAAAGCTGTATCTGATGCTCAAAAAGCACTAGGTCTGTCCTCCCTGGCAGACAACCCGTGTAAAAATGAATAGCAATTATTTAAGAAGATGGATCTTCCCTGAGATAGATATAGGTATTTGGCCACCCAAAAAGATTTGGAACTGTGGGAAGAGCACACAGAGCTGGGGTGCAAGGAGGGTACTGGGGCTCAGGACAGGGTGGGAGGGACAAGCAGTGCGGGTGAGGGGGTACCAGCGGCGCACCCTGCTCCCGCGGGTGCCGGAGCTGTGCAGCGCCGGGTGAGCAGCGGTGCCGCACTGCCCTCTCGTGTCCCCCACCCCAGCAGGCACCCACCCCACCCACTAGGCGCCCGCCCCACCCACCGTGGGGACTCTACCCGCGGTCCTGCAGGGACACACCCCGCAGCAGCCCCAGTCTCCTGCTCCCACTATTCCCCACCGTGCTGCCCTCCTCTCGTCCCGTCCCTATCTGGGAAGCAGGAGGGCTGCGTGGGGAATCAGAGACAGGGTCAGTGCTTGCAGTTTCCCACCTCTCGGTGAAAGCATTCAGCCAGAAATTCCAGTGTGGGAGCTTGGAAGAGGGGGCAGAGGACTCTAGTGACGGCTGCCGGACACCCCCCCCCAACTGTCCCCATGCAGCCAGGATGTACAGGAAAGAAACAGAGAGGGACCAGACTCCTGCCAAGAGGGACCCCATAGACTTGTTCTTCCCTTTGCTCACACATATTAAAACAACCACGACCACCATTACTGCAACCCTCTGGGCAACAGGTCCAGCCCCGAGGTGTTCACCAGCAGACCCAAAGAGGGAGGGTGGCAGGAACCAGGCAAAGGAAACAGGGAAAGGAAAGCCTGTGCTGCACCCACCTCCTACTCCACTGCTTTGCATAACCTCTTCTTGCACCAGTAACAAAGACCACATCCTCCACAGGCAGCCTGCTCAGAAGCTCTCCCTAACGTCACACCACCTTATCTCTTCCTTCAGTTTAACCTGCTAAGCACCCTGCAGTCCATACTTGCATCAGAGAACAGACTGCACATGGTTACCACATCCACCACGAAGTTCCCGTCCCAGCTTTGGCACCTCCAGCTCGTCCCTTCACTACTCACAGGTTGTTTTTTCCAACTTCTTCTTCCGCACTTTAAGACAGACGTGGACAAATAGAGCCCAGAGAAGGGCAGGGAGTTAGGGAGCAGCAGTGCAGAGGGTTGGTCCGTCTACCTGGTGGGCTACACACCCCTCGAAGAGCTCCATCCCTCTGTCCCATGGCAAGAGCACCAAAGCCTTGCTGGAGTGGGGATATCCAGCACCCCTTTCTCTCACCCACGTGGCTGAAGGGCACATGGCAAAGGCTGAGGTTAATGCATCTCCATCTGACCAGGACCATGTGCCCTTTGGAGAATCCTCCTCCCCACTCTGACACGGTGGACACGCAGGAGACAGCTCCCTGCGGGAGCAAGGGGACCATCGGAGACTGGCAGGCAGCAGGACTGGAACCAACACAACAGCTCTGTGCCACGCTGGTGCTGCCTAGCTCATGGGGGTGCTGGGGACCCAGAGCAGCCCGAGGCAGCAGGGGAGCATGGCAAGCACACCCTGCCTGTCCCCCCAGGCAAGGTGGGGGTGGCCACAAACAATCCCAGCATTGAGCGGCCGCTCACCCCAGCCCATCTGCAGCTCCGTGAGCCTGTGGCAGACAAAGACAACGTTAGCTGATGGTGAGCCCTGCCAAGGCGGGGGAGACAAACCGGCCTTTGTATCTGCAAAGGCAAAGTTAGCTTTGGGGAAAAGACTAGATAGCTCAACGACTGGAGTCTGTGCTTTGGCTGCTTTTCACTTGGAAGTTTCTAATCCACATGCAGATGACAGCAGAATTCTCCAACACTCCCTGTCTCTTGCCTGCCCCACACATAAGACGAGCTGGGTGTCCCACTGCAGATGCTCCCTCGTGCAGGGACTTTCAGCATGCAGCACCGGTCCACAAACGCACACTCATAGCAACAGGAAGACTGAGCCAAGAGGGGTTTGACCCATCCCAGCTTAAATCCATTTATCACCCGTGTTTTTCTTTTGCCCCCAGCAGAGAGCTGTGAGCTCAAAAGTGTTCCTCCCCAGAGGCAAGCCAAGCAGGGTCTGCACTTCTGCCTTCGGACCTGGCCCATCCTGTCCCTTCCCAGCACTTGAACTTCACATCCATACCGGCAATGATTTCCATATGCAGAAAAACAAACCCCCAAGGACAACAGGTTTTCTCCCATTTCCTCCCTTCCCCATCTCTGGGACGAGTGCAGCCTTCCTGCCTGCAGCGAGCCAGAGGCCGCCTATCCTCGCTCTTGCCCGCAGCACAGACCAGCACGTGCGCTGTGCTTACCTCACAGCCATGCAATCACTCTCAGGTGATCTCAGCACAGATCTTAAAGGTGGGAAGCATTTAACCGTGGCCACTAACTGCTTCTGCACAGCCAGGACAGCCCAGCCCAGGACACGCTTCCCAGGGGAACCTCCCTGAAAAGGCAAATCCTCCCCGCAATTTAATGGGAAAAACAAGACCAGATATAAAGGGAATTGGGAAGAATTTTCTTCTTTACACAGCACTCACTCTGGAAAGCTGACATAATGGACTGAGATTAAATATACATATTTAACCATTGCTGCAGTGAAACTGTCAAGTTTGACAGCATGTACCAGGTTTTCACTACTGGTACAAACCCTGTCATTCACACTTTCTTTAGTCACAGCTAGTTCACATTGCATTACTCCAATTAAAAAATAAAAGACTTGCCCAGCACTCCCCACAGCTCCCACCACTACACGCAAGTGCTGCACCCGGCTATGGTACCAGTAGGTATTTGTTAGGCTGTATGAAAACGGTGAAAGGTGGGGAAAGGCTGCAAGCCCTCAGTCGTGGCATTTACTGCTCATCCATGTGGTGAAACACAGCCTCTCCCTGCGGGCAGAGGTTTGCTTTGCAATATGAAAATGAAACAAAGGTATCATGCATGCCAAATGCTTACACTGGAGGGCCAGGCATTGGCTCGGCTTCCCCAAACACCAGCACACCTCTTCCCCTACCAACCATTAGTGAGTGAAAGACAGGGAGCGTGGCACAGCCCCGACTCACCCTTTGACAAGGTCCATCCCGCCCCTCGCCTCAGTGTCCGCAGCAGCTCCTCCCAAGCTCCCGGCAGCCGAGAGATCGTGTGCCGCAATGCAGACCTCCGCACTCCACCATCGCTAGCCACCCCGCGCCGCTGGAAGGGAGAGAGAGATGGAGACCCTGCCCGTTAGTGAGGCAGACAGAGCCCAGCACATTGTCAGCACGTAACCGAGAGGTGAGTGACACCCTGAGCCCTGCAGAGGAGGACAACCACGTGCCCAGAGAAGACACACTTCCCACCCAAACGGGGTCAAGAACCACCGAGTGATCTGGTCCAGCACAGTCCCACCCTGTGGCTTCGGCTCATCCTATCCCTCAGGCCTGAGCAATGAGCTCAGTTTAAGGGATCTCAGCAGCCATGAGCCTGGGCATGCTGGTGTAAGAACACACTCTCTGTGAGGATGCAAGCCTGCCTTCATTTGCTTGGTACCTCTGACATTAAACTGGGACGTGCTGTCCTCTTTCTAGGTGATTATCAGTCACTGGATTGATAATGGATTACATTAGCTAATGGATTACATTAATTTCTTATTCAGCAGTAAAAAGTAAATGTGTGAGCAAGAACTATGGGCTTTTACTTTCATGTATCCTCCCTCCCCTCTATTCCGCACTAGCAGCCAAAATATATTAGTGCTTCCTACTGACCTCGCTAAATATGCATGGCTTGGCAAGAACACCCAATGCATTTACTTGCTGCCACGCTGTCGTTCATTTATTATTACATGGATGTATTCTCATTAGCCTGCAACCTGGTACATTAAGAGAGATGAGATGCCCCATTCAGAAGCCAAGGCAGAAGTATGAACTACTGGGGAAAAAGAAACCCTCCACCAGCAGCGGGCAAGTGGTGTGGATCGGTCACCCTATGGGAGGGGAAAAAAAAAAAAAAAAACACACCACCACATATACAGGCTCTCCTGGCTCTGGGCTAGCCTGCCACTACAGAGAAGAACATGGAAATGGGAAGGAAAAGGGATAAATGGGGTAAGAACATCAGCAGACACTGTTGTTGGGTGAAGACTTTGCTATCCAAGGGGAACAGCTAACGCACCGGGATCCACAGCACACGCTAGTCTCGGGGGAGCCATGACCCCCCTCCCACAGCACAGCCCTCAACCCCTCTCGTGGCACAATGCAGGCTACGATCCCGGTGCCCACCAGGCCTGGGAGGATGCTTGTGGCTGCTGTCCACAGCCATATGGATAGCAAAAATCAGGGAGGACAGGGAAGTGCAAAAGCTATCAGGAGAGAAAGCTTTAAGCATAAAGTCTTCCTTCATTAGGGATAATGGAGGAAAAACTCCCCCACTAAAAAGAGGCATCTCAGTGCTTTTTCTGCCATATCACAACATTGCTCCATTTTCATGTTTCAGCTCAGAGTGCCTTTGCTTTTAGCCTCCAAACCCTAATGTGCATATCACTAAGCTGCCTGTTGCAGATTCACCCTGTGACAGACAGAAAAAGGTGGCTGCCAGTCTTCAGCATCACTGAAATTCACATAAATATCTGCCTGGATTCAGTCTTCACTGTGTAACTGCTGTCTGCTTCAGCATTTACATTCAAGGCAAATTTGTTGGGGGGGGAACACAACAGAGAACATTATTTGCAAACCATTATTTTGCTTCACTAGAACTGGACACGGATGCAAAAGAAATATGTGAACCACATCCTCAGTCACACCTGCTAGTCAGGAAACCTGCTCTCACCAAGCCAAGTGCTGGGTCCTGCACTTTGGCCATAACAACCCCATGCAGCGCTACAGGCTTGGGGAAGAGTGGCTGGAAAGCTGCCTGGCAGAAAAGGACCTGGGGGTGTTGGTCGACAGCCGGCTGAACATGAGCCGGCAGTGTGCCCAGGTGGCCAAGAAGGCCAATGGCATCCTGGCCTGTATCAGGA
>NW_008824029.1:233828-246105 GCF_000699105.1 Pygoscelis adeliae
GAAAAGGACCTGGGGGTGTTGGTCGACAGCCGGCTGAACAGGAGCCGGCAGTGTGCCCAGGCGGCCAAGAAGGCCAATGGCATCCTGGCCTGTATCAGAAATAGTGTGGCCAGCAGGAGTAGGGAAGTGATCGTGCCCCTGTACTCGGCACTGGTGCGGCCGCACCTCGAACACTGTGTTCAGTTTTGGGCCCCTCACTACAAGAAGGATGTTGAGATGTTGGAACGTGTCCAGAGAAGGGCAACGAGGCTGGTGAGGGGTCTGGAGAACAAGTCTTATGAGGAGCGGCTGAGGGAGCTGGGGTTGTTTAGCCTGGAGAAAAGGAGGCTGAGGGGAGACCTTATTGCTCTCTACAACCACCTGAAAGGAGGTTGTAGCGAGGTGGGTGTCCGTCTCTTCTCCCAAGTAACTGGCGAAAGGACGAGAGGAAATGGCCTCAAGTTGCGCCAGGGGAGGTTTAGATTGGATGTAAGGAAAAATTTCTTTACTGAAAGAGTAGTTAAACATTGGAACAGACTGCCCAGGGAAGTGGTTGAGTCACCATCCCTGGAAGTATTTAAAAGACGGGTAGATGAGGCGCTTAGGGACATGGTTTAGTGGGCATGGTGTTGTTGGGTTGATGGTTGGACTCGATGATCTTGGAGGTCTCTTCCAACCTTAATGATTCTATGATTCTATGATTCTATTCCAGCTGTGGCTGCTAAAACAGCAGAAAGCATCTGGCTGCTAAAACAGCAGAAAGCATCTGGACAAAAGTTATTTACCCTCAGAAAATCTTGCAAAATCCAGAAAAATTGTCAGGTGGAAGCCTGGAAACCCCAGTTTCAACTAGAAATATTTTTCTGCTTGTAAATTGGAGACTGCAACCTCAGCCAAGTAGTTAAGGCTCTAATCACTGTGTCTGACATGGAGAAACATGCCAGGGAAGTTTTATTTATGACACAGATAATGGGGTTTGCCCTTAAGCACTGGACAAATCTTCCAGCTCATTACCCAACGTTAAGAATCACTTGGACAAATTAGGTATTGGAAAGTCAAGCCTGCAGAGCAGCTCTTTGATTTACCTTAAAATGACCTACAAAAGAAAGTGTCACACATGCCCCTCCCGGTCATCCTCACAGCACAGCAGCACTACGATTAACATCCAGAATGCAGGACAGGGTTAGGCATTTAATTACAAAACTGTTTTCCCCCCTCACTTTCTAAACTAATACCTCCCAGCCAAGGAATGCTCTTCCCTGGTTTGCCTGGAAAGCTAAAGCAAAGCTGGGGCATCCTTGGGCTCACGAGGTACAGGGGAAGCAGCAACTTTCTGACAAAGAAGAAAGTCTGGAAGAAAACTTCTGCATACTCAAGTCAAGCAGATTGCAAAGAGAACCTAAAAGGGAAAATGTAGGCAAAAAGAGTGCAGCAAATGGGATGAGACTACACATGTAACTCCCAGTGCCATTAAGGGCAACCTGACCAGAACCAAAGAGAAGATTGCTCTTCACTTCTCTCCCAGCTGCTCTGCTCTTCCATCTGTGCTGCTCTTACAGCCAGGGAGGTTGGTCTGTTGTAGGCAGAGGACAACACTGAAGGGAACTGGTGAGCAGCCTGTGATAGTCCCTTCCCTTGTTTGCGAGGCTCCTCCAGACAGCACTTCATCCAGCCACCAGCTCACCACAAAGAGGAAGGTTTGCCATCACGTCACCACCTCTGCCCCATGCACCAGCTACAGCAGACACACAGGACCTGGGCTGCTGAGCTGTTACAGCTCCATTTCATCTCCTTCCCCCCTCAGGCAACAAATGAGGAGCAAAAGGTGAGGAAAGGCCGATGCAGCTGGAAAAGTTCCTTAAACGGTGGCAGCCAAAGGAACCAGCTTCGTCTGGTGTTTCAGGAATGAAAATCATAGCATGGCTGAGGGTGGCAGGGACCTCTGGAGATCACCCAGTCCAACCCCCTGCTCAAGCAGGGCCAGCTACAGCAGGCTGCCCAGGACAGTGTCTACTCAAGTTTTGAATATCTCCAAGGCTGGAGACTCCACAACCTGTCTGGGCAGCCTAGGCCAGTAAAAGAGCATTTTTGGTGTTTAAGTGCAATTCCCTGTGTTTCAGTTTGTGCTCATTACCTCTGTCCTGTCACTGGCACCCCAAGAAGAACCCACCTGAGGGCAAACCCCTTCTTACTGTCACACATGTGGTAATACAGCTGTACAGGGCTCACTGCTACAGTGCGAGGAGCTGACACCATATCTACGTATCAGGCTTCTGCGGGTGCTGAACACTTCAAAGCCCCTGTGTGGCTGTGGATAGGGAACTGTAGCGCCCAGGGGCTGGAAGGAGAGGTTCCCAGCCCTCCTCCCCAGTCCATGCAAAACCAGGTTTTACCACAGCAACGTATCTCCTCCACTGCCAGGACAACGCAATTGAAATTCTCACTGAAGAGGAAGAAAATGCTCTTTTCCCTTTATGGCCAGACCCAGAAGGAGCTTGTGGCGGGATGCTGCTTCTCGTTTTGCTAAGAGCATGTTTCAGCACCTCCGGCTGTGGGTTTGCTCTCAGGAACTCATCCAGGCACAGCCCGGTGAGCAGCCACAGTCCCCAGGGCCAAGAGATAACCCTCCTCTTCCTCCACGAGCTGCAGAGGAGTGCACCCAGGAAGCTATGAGCCCTCACGCTTCTGACTCCTGAGAGCCAACTGGGTTTTCTCCTCTGCAGAGAGGGTGCTTGAGCACAAACAGACCTTGGAAAAGGCTCCCTTTTGCTGTCAGTGCACTGCCACTGCAGGAAGGAGCCAAGCAGCAGTGAAACTCCAGTAGGACAAAACCTGGGTTACTCTTTCCACTTTTACAACGCTGCCACAGGACCCAGGGAATCGTTCGATCAGACAAGGTAAAACACTCCAGACGCTCACAGGACCAAGAGGATTCTCGTTGCAGGTTTGGTCCCATGGTCTTGCAGCAGCTACTTCCCAGAAAGGGATTTCTTTCAAACACCAGGACATTAGCACCGATGGCCAGAAATACAAACCCACACAGCAGCCCACACAGGACCCCTTACAGAAACATTCACGCTTGTCTTCTCTCAAAAGAGAGTTTAGGTCATACAGTTTCAAGTCATTACATTTTTAGCCAAATCTTGTGCAATATTTGCAGAGTGAGGATCATTGGCCTGGCAACCACTGATTTTTACATTAATGATTTTGACTTATTTACATAAAATGGTCACAGCCAAGAAGAGTGCGGAAATAAACAGCTTCAAGAGGTTCCTTCAAAGAAAAGGAAAGAAAATCCCTTTTTGCCAAGAACAAATACAGACTATTCAGGAATTCCTGGGAGCTTGGGCTGGTTTTGTTTGTCTGCTCTTGCTTTTAATTCATAGTCACTGAAAGAGTTTTGTGCCCTTAACTATTGAATTTGCCACCAAATCAGCACCTTAATGAGAAGGAAGCAAGAGCTACACATTCACTGCTCAGGCATTTGCACGCTGACGCACAAACAGGAGGAGGAAGAAACAGCCATGCCAACCTCTGCAGCCAGCCTGCCCCGGACCAGCTGGCAGGAGCTGGCACAGGGCAGGACTTTCCATCCCCAGCAGTACGCTGGCCAAGCGCTCCCCACTCCCCCCTCAGCCACCCCTTTGCTGGTGCAAGCACATGGACGCCATGTAAGAAGGGAAAGCTTCAGGCCATGTCAGGCATAAGGGGAAACCCTGTCACCCGTGCTAACAGAGCAGCCCGTGTCCCTGGGCAGGGACGGCACTGATGTCCCCATGCACTGCACAGCCCTGCAGCCCTTGAAGGGGCTGCCCAAGCTGCCACATCCCCTTACCCTTTCCAATAGCAGGCAGCTGGGAAAGACAAGAATGAAAGCAAAATACTTTCAGGCGAACACCCCACATGGATTAAGAGCAATGCCATAAACTCTTACCATAGCCATCAGCCATCTCAAGATGGGGACCTGGCAGATGAAGACTGCTGCCAGTCAGAAAGTCTCTCCCTGCCCAGAACGGGAGCAGAGATGCACTTGTCCATAGGGAGGGACACAGACAACTACTCGCAGGACCGTACAATACAACATCCCCCTTAATACCGACAGCAGAAAGGTAAGATATCAGCCAGACAGCAATGCACACGCACCCTTTAAAGCACTTTTTTCCCTTAGGCTGGGCTTTGCTCCTCAGGGTAAGATCAAAGGGTGCCTTGGTTTGAGAAAGCTGCTGGTCCACTAGGGGTTACACTCCCCAAAAGCGGAGTGGGCAGCACCGGACCTGGCATGACCTGCTGCGCCAGCACAGGGGATTCCGAGCCAGAGTCCAAGGAGAAGAATTAACCCCACGTCCCTCGGAGGCAAAGTCTTTTCGGGGAGCTCAGAGGCGGGAGCTGATAGCCAGGGTCTGCAGCAGGCAAAGGCTGCCTACCACCCTCCAGCCCTGCTCTTCTCCAGTCTCCCCTCCACGCTGTTGCCCATCAGGAGCTGGGCTTGCCACAAAGTCCATGCAAAACACTCACTCTATTAGGATTGGCAAGCACTCAGGAACAAACTACTCCCTTCCCGGCCAACTCGATGGGATGGGAGGAAACTCATTAAAAGCAAGATACAGTCGTTCCCCACGCAGGGAAGGAGCGGGCTATCCCAGGCACCCAGCAGCCTGTTAAGATGGGGAGCTGTGCTGTTCGTCACACCCCAGGCAGATGCAGGCAGGCTGGGCTGCATCACCACCTCCCCAAAATAGCAGCAGCTCTTCCATTTCGTTCCTGTCAGTCATGCCCACCTCCCCCTCACAAAGGCAGACAGCCCTTCGCTTTCGACCGCTGGCTCCGGAGGCTGCTGACCTCAGCTGGAGGTCTGCAGGGGACCGGACCATGGATGAGCAGAGACCGTGCCATGCTACAACAGTCACGGACTGCATGAAAGAGCTTTTGCATGCTGGTCTGTGAACAAACACGAATTCTCTCTGTTCACTTCCTAGCCATGGCCTTGGCAACAGCCCTGTCCCCAGCACCATGGCAGGACACAGCCCCTGCACTCGGTCACGGCTGCTGCAAGGGGCATCTGCCCATCATTGCAGCATCTGGCACTGCAGACCTGCTCACAGCCTGGGGTTTACTTCAAATCAGGTTCCTTTGCCACAGAAACAGAAGAGACACCACAGACATGGAGAAAACTACAACCCCCAAGGAAAGCAAGCACTGTAACTCACACAGCCCCAAACAAGGCACCTGGGAAGCAGCGTGTCCCAGGGCAGAGCACGGCTCACCGACAGAGCACATGGTCCTGGCGGAGCCGGCTGGGCTATCTGCCCAACAAGCACAAACCCGGGTCCAACCACATCCCCATTTGCCGGCATGACCAAGAGAAGAACATGCCTTGGTTTTCAGTTTGGTCTCTTTTTGGTGAAAAGGAGCATCTCAGTGGCAGGCAGTGATTTCTGGCCAGAGCAGGCACAAACGAGCCACGCACAAACACCCACCGCTGCGACATGCTGCGGCAGAGCCCTGTGGCTCACTGGGGACACCCCAGCACCCCAAGGGGCACACAGCAAACAGGCAAAAGAAACATGGCTACGTACGCATTCTGCACCGGGGAACCCGTAGGCCACTGAGCCAGGCTGCGGCAAAGCCGGGAAGCACAAGCTCCGTCTGAGTCAGTCACACAGAGGAAGGACAGCCCGATGGAGGGACCCGTGAGCCACCTCAGCCCCCCATTCTCATCACCACCAGCACCACGTCAGCGATGATTTAATTCTCCAATCCAAGGAAACAGAAAATCGGGAAGCTCTCCCCCCACCCAATGCAAATGGCTGCTAACAGAAGCAGCTTGGCACAGCTGTGCTCCCCCAGCACACAGAGCTCGGCTCCGTGCAAGACTCCAGCGTGTCAGCAAGCAAATCCTCTTTGCCTATGGGCAAGGGAACTGTAGGGGGGAGGAAAAAAAAAAAAGCATCAAGAAACTCTTTGTCTACAAACATCCCAGCCGGGCGCACGTGCAGCGTGCGCTTCCTGACGAGGGCGGAGGGGGAGCCTGAACTTCAGAGACACCATTTCCGCCTGCAGCTCGATCCGCTCACTTATTGTCTTCTAAAAATAAAAGTAAACCCTGAAGAAGAGCTCTTTGTTTTTATTTCTGCTGTGTCAGAGAGATTCCTCTGGTAGGAACAAGTTGTGGAACCTCTTCCCAAACCTATGGGAGCTTCCCCTGAGACCAAAGCAGTCCCGAAGAAGCAGTGGGTGTCCCAGGGACCGGCAGGCAAGGAAGGCTGCCCTCTCTTCCCTCCACCCTGCAGCTGCCAATGGTGCCAATGGTGAGAATTACCTGCCCTGGGTTCCCACCTGTGCCAGGCTAACATCCTCTCCCCTCTGCTGCAGGTCAGAGAAGAGGGCCATTGCCCAAAGCACAGGAAACCTCAGTCTAAGCCACATCACTCCCCTTAATGAAGCACCAAAGCACAAGGAAAGTCAGGGCAGTGGCCTTTTTAACACACAAAATACGTATTAAAAAAGTAAGATTGAGATATGCATATGTGTATCTCTCACTTTTTTTGCTTCCAAATCTTGCTTCCTGACAAGCCCAGCAGCAGGCAGCGTTAGCTGGCTGACGAGGCCAAGCTTGAGCCCCGAACAGCCCCACACAGCCAACATCACTGATTAAAAGCAAGCACAAACTTCCTCACCAGGCAGCTGCCGTAATCTAAGCATCTTACTGCTTTGCCAATTGTTTGTTCAGGCTCTTCCTTTACTATGGAGCTGCTGTACAAAAACACAGGGTAAGGAGACACAAACACAATTATCTTTTTCTTTTGATCTGCACTAGGAGTAAATCCAGCATTAACAGCCCAAAGCTTCAGGTATCCTCCCTGATTTTATAAAGTTGCTTATCTAAGCAAAACCCTGCAGGGACCAGCCTCATTACCCAGAGCAAAGCTCTTCCCTTACACCCTTATTAACACTGTTTCTTTAATCTGCCAGCTCCAAAAAACAGGGGAGGGGGGGGAAGAGACATCTGTTTTCCCCATTTGAGTGCTCTAACCCACTTCCTGAGGAAGCACCATGGGACATTTCATCAGGCTGCTAAGGACACCTCGCAAGGAGCAGCCGGGCTCCTGGGAGACCAGAGTTATCCATTCCAAAGGCAAGGGGCAGCTCGGAGGGCGAGGAGGAGACACAAGTGGAGCCGTGGCTGCTAGGCTTCTTCGGCAACTGAGAGTTCCCCCAACTATATGTTCTGCTGCATGCTGGACAGGCCCCTGCCCTCCACTTTGCCTGGGGATGAATGCATTAAAAGATAACGGGCTTGACAGAGCCCCAGCTCCATTACAGCAGCTCTGAGGGGAAAAAAAAAGGAAAAAAAAAAAGGAGGACAAAAAAAGCAAAGGAAAAGGTCTCATCATTGCGAACATCGTCCTCAGGGCCCGATTACTCCCAGAGAGTAACAAAGCGCAATAACCAGGACCGCACAAGTAAATCAACACAGCCCTGTGCAATAAGCTGGCCAGTGAAGGCACACAGCAAAGCCTGCTGATAAAAATGCCATTAACTCCCAAACCATTCACTTTCTGGCTTACAAGTTACACACAATGTGTTTGCTTGGGTTTTTTTTTCCCCTCCAGAGCAATGACAGTGACCTGAGACTGGATGCAGTCCTCAGAGCAAACAGGGCACTGCACAATGCTCCTGGGGCTCAGCACAGCTGGGGGAAGGGGAGTGTGCCCTCTCCAAACACAACTCAGCCCCCCCAAAAGCCCAGCAGGAGACTACAACTGCAGACGTTGGAGTTAATGAGGACTGGAGTATGAAAAAAATAATTGTTAAGCAATAGCATGTATGTGCATGTGTGCATGCAATGTGTCAGGCGGTGACTTTGGGGGCTCCACAGGGAGTGAGCCGCTGCCTCCCCCAGCCCAGGCTAGCACCATCCTCTGCAGCTCTCCCTGCCCCAGGGCTGCAGCCAGGCTCTGCATCGCCATCCCCGCAGCTTCAGACAACACAGTCTATCACGAAGGGAGGACTCAGCCGTGTCCAACCTCCCCCCAGTCTCTTTCAGCATTTTTCTACCCTAACAGCTGAGTCTAATGCAGGGTGGCTCATTTTCCTCAGCCATCCAACCACTGCCTCCTTCAGCAGCTCTCGGAGGCTGCACATCAACTCTGGTGACCTGTCACCATTTTACACCACGCAGAAGAACCACAATCAAATCCATGAAGCAACTCTACACATACCAAGAAAAGAGAGAAGATAACTTTGCTACTCATTAGTTCACCTATGAGCCAGAAAGCCAAGCCACACCAGTAAAATTTGTGTGCAAGAGAGACAGCAGGCTGTTTGACTAACGAGCATCCAGCATCCTCCCCTGCAGCAGGGAGAGCTCCAGGACCTCGCCAGGGCTTGAGCAGAGGGTGAAATCCAGGCAAGCCACAAGCCCTGCATGCCCAGAGGTGCCCAGACAGCCAGCTTTCACCTTTGCTCATCCCCGGCACAGCACACACGCTTGCTACAGAAATCCCAGAGCCTGAGAAGCAATGCCGTGCGCAGAGCTGGGGCCAAACCAAACAGCAGCCGTGGCACAGGGGGACCGACACGGGGACGTGACCTGGCCGTGCCTGTGCTGCTGGGAGCACTGCCAGCCTGGATGGGACGTGCTGGCAGCCAGGGCCAGGCTAAGAGCTGGCAGGAGCAGAGATGTTGTTAACCAGGAGCTTTAAAGCAGACTGTAACCTTTGCTAAAGAAAACTCACAATTTTTAGCATCCCAGTTAAAAACTGACCAGCAGCAGTGTGAAAGAACAACACTGTCCTTACAGGAGGACCTGTTTATTACAACACTCTATCTCACAGTTGCACCAGGATAAGCTGCAATACATTGTTAAATTGTGCAATTACGATTTTACAGGTGTATGGATTGATTTACTCAAGGCATATCCCCTGGGAACCCAGGCGATGCTTGCCAGTGCCCGTCTCGGTCCGACTCGCAGCCCAGAGCCAACCGAGGCACAGAGGGACACTTCACACCTTAAGCACTCGGGTGGGAGTGACTCCGGCAGGAGCTATGGAAAGGCTTTGGCTTTCCTCCAGTCGTCGTCTTAATTTATTTCAGTGTGCTTCCTGATGTTGGCATTAGAGGCAAAATCAACAGCATAAACTTGCCAAAGCTATCAGCACCGCCACGGCTCCCAGCAGCTGCCAGAAGCCGTGGGCAGGCAGGGGGAGCACCCCGGGGCAGGGCTGGGTGCTGGCAGTGCTGCCAAGGCAGGTCACGTCCCGCCAGCCCAACATCCTCCCGCAGCCTCCAGTGCTGCAACCTGCACCTTCTCCCTAGAAAGGTCCAACTTCCAAAAACCCCCAGGCACAGGCAGGCACTGCTCCACTTCGGGGTGCACGCACACGCCTGGAGCGGGAAAGCTTCACAACCACACCACACAACAAGGCCGTGTCCCCCCTTAGCTGCCCTCCCATCCCTCTGCTCCTTGCCCAGCTCCCCAGGATGAGCCAAGAGAGCGAGAACAGCCAGTGCTCCCATGGGACGTCCATCACCCCGTGGCAGATGCCCCCTCCAAGAGCACTGGCTGAGGGCTAGAAAGGAAAGCAGAGTGGCTGCCTCACAAACCACTGTACCCAAAGGCAGTGCACACCCACCCTTCACTGCCAGGACACACTCAGCATTCCCTGGAAAACAGAGAGGACAAAACCCAGCCCTCACCCCTTCTGCCCCACACATGAAGCTATGTGCAGGCAGTGTAACAGCACCCAGATAGGGTCCTATTAACTAGGATACCTGTCCTAGTTAATTCTGGCCAGCTATCTACATTTCTGTACAGGGACAGCCTTGTTCAAATTCAGGTAAGGAGGCAAAAGTGGTACAAGCACTTTTATACTTGCTGACCCACGAACAGCCTGGCCAGCAGACCCAGCTCATCCCCGGCCCCTCTCCGCACACACCGAGGGCAGGGCAGGTCTCCCATGCTGGGGGGAAGCAGGGCACAGAGGGGTGATGTGATCCGCCCAGCCAAGCAGGGTCACGCTGCCCCTCCCTGGTGCCCTATCCACTAAGGCTCACCAGCTCCAGCCATACTGTGGAGGGGCTGGACCACTGAAAGCAGGACAGCTTTGCTGGTCTTGAGCCCTAGTACTTGCAGCCATTCTTTGTCTGCCTCCAACAGCTCATTTCTACCAGCACGGGACCTTTTCTGAAGCACACTCACCTGCTCCTCTTCTCTTTCAAGTCCACATCATCATGTTGCAGAGCCAAGCTGCACAAGTGCTCATGCTGGGCACTGAGGCGGATGCCCAGCTCAGCAGGGAGGACACACTGCCCGACAATGTGCCAGCAGTAGGGCAGATGGCTCCAGGAGCAGAGACCTCGCTGGCGCTCAGGGGGTGGAGGAAGAGCCCAGCAAGCCAGGCATGGAGAGGGCAGGGCTGGCTTTGACCTCCCCAGTTCTGCCAAACCTAACAGCACACCCCTGCTAGAAGAGTAGGTTTCAGCTTGCAGACCAAAGACCCTTCAAATCTAAAAGCTATTTTTAAGGGATGTAGAAGGCACAGCGCCACAGCTCCATACACATTACAGAACAACCCACCTATCTAAGAAGTTCCTACTGGATTTCGCACCTCCACTGAAGCATACCTAGAGAGCCAACAGTCAAAAGAAGTTGAAAATCTTTTTTGCATCATCATTAAAGTGAGGAAAAGGAGATAAAGAAGCTAAGATAAGATCAAGTGCATGTTCTGTGAGCATCAAGCCAGCCTCAAAATTAAGTCCCGAGGTAAGAAGAGCAAATTAATTATTTTACCTCTCTGAAAAGCTTTTCCTTTACTCATGACAAGAGCGTTCGTGTTCAGGACTGGGTGCATTCAAGGGAAATGCTCTTTAATGCAGTTAGTCTGGTACCAAAGGGGAGGAAAAAAAGGAAAAAAAAAAAAGGCAAGCCCACTGCAAACCTTTCCTCCACAGCGTCATGTTTCTGCATGGATGCTCGTAGTTTATGATGAGGTGTTTCTCCCGGACGGAGAGCGGGTTCACGCGTGCTTTTGTTTCTGAGAGCTACAGTCCTTGGGACCCTGCTGACCACGGCCTCCCCAGGGGTGGCAGCCTGCCAGTACCCAAGCCCAGAGAAGGGTATAAGCGTCACCGCTTAGTGAAGAGGCTTTTAAGCAAGTTGTGTCATAAATGCAGCCAGGAATCTCTCTGCCTGGAGGGTAAATACGGTCCGGTGACCTTACTGAGTCACCGCCTGCTGACTCATCCACTGGCAACTTGGGCAGCAGTTGGCTGAGTCGTAGGCAAGGAGATGTCATGGTGACATGGACTCACAATGACTCTCCCCTAACACAGGAGTCTTGCAGGATCTCCAGGACAGCAGGGGCCTTTTGTTTGTAACCGCCATCATCCCCCTCTGCTCTTCTGCACCCTCTCCCACCTCCTCACGCCACACATACGCTGCCGGGGGCCATCATCACACAAGAAGATGACTTCATCTGTTCTTGTGACAAGATGGCTCCCAGCAGAAGGGGGTGAAGTCATGTCACCATTCAACATACCAAGGAATCAAGCGGAGAGGAGCAAAAGACCACAATGCCACCCAAAGCAGCGAACCCAGAGCAGAAACAGCAGAAAGCCCCAGGCATCACCCTTCTGACCCTGCTGCGCAGTGGACCTGGCTCCAGCTGCCACGCAAACCCCGTCTACAACCACTTGCAGGGCACACACTAGTACCTGCACTGGGCTCTCCCTACCAGAAAGTCAGCCTTCTGCAGTCACTGCCTCATCCCCGGGGAGAGAAGGGAAGAGGGATGTAATGCTCCGCCAGCACTGCTGTCCCACCCCCAACACACTCCCCTCACAAACACAAAGATTTCTTCAGAGAAACCACGTGAAAGGGTTCGTGTCAGTTCTGGCTTTGGGAGCAACACACAGAGGGTTAGTGCTCTAATATTAGAGCAAAGATGATGACGGGGAAGAAGGGAAGGAACCAGAAGAGAACCGCATAAATAGCAGCATTGTCCTTACTCAGTTTCACAGGGCATCAGATGTCAAATAAGATCTTTCGCTCAAGAGCTGAAGCCTCTAATTGATTCTCATCTTACAGTTTCTTATCCAGGAGTTGTTATCCGTCCAAACAAGCTGAGTAAATATGCTTTGCTCTACCATTAAGGCTGGCAACGAATCGTTGGCTTGCAACAAAACCAGTGTAAACAGCATCAATCCTCCTGGGCCAGAAGATCTCCTCCTGTTCCTTGGACCTCCCCCCTCTGCTGTGCTTCAATGCTCTGCCAACCCTGGTCCTAGCATGGGGTAA
>NW_008824029.1:246135-253018 GCF_000699105.1 Pygoscelis adeliae
TGGGGCGTGACGCGGCGCAGGGGGGGGGGGTAGGGGGGGGCTGGTGCACAGACCCCTTGGCTTTGGAAAGAGAAGTCACACTCTCTAGAGGGTTTAGGCTCTCAAAGCACCTTTGCAGACCTTGAGTGAAACCTGCTGCAGCCCAGTACATTCATTTAATAAGCAGAGACATCCAATCTACAGCCTACGACCAAGAATCCTTACCCGAGGCAAAACCTAGCGTGACTAGAGAAAGTTTAGCCTGGCAGTGCCCACAGACACATCTTGCGGATGGGCAGAGTTCAAGGAAGACTGTGCGAGTTCTTGCCCTGGGCACATTCGTCATGACCTTTGGGGTGTCCCCTAGCAGCCTTCAGCACCCCATGCAGACCATGCCTGGCTTCTCTGCTGTTCTGCCCTGACCTTCTCCAAAGAGGCCGTTTAGGGAGAGCACAGGAGCCTTGGCACCCCGTTGTCCATTCCCTTGGACTCTCCCAGCATCCACAACTATGAAATGAGGTATGTCAGTGGGTATATCCCAGACAAGTCCTTTCTGGATCCATCTCTAGACCTGCTGGCCAAGAATCTGCCCAGTGCCTTTCAAACAAGCCATCTGCCTCCACGACCTACTGCAGCACCAAGTTCCAGGCATTTGCTACCTGCTCAGTGAAGCGGCGCCTTCTTTCATCTTCTTTCAATTTACTACCCACTGGTTTCACTGCCATCTTCTAGGTTTAGTATTGACAGATGTCGTGAGCAACAGTCACACCTTCATCTGACCCACCACCTTCATGATTTTGTAAGCCTAGATCAGGTCACTGTTCATTCGTGTTTTCAGATTGATGATGGAGCCCCCAAACCAGTCCTTAGGTGGCCCCACCACTGACTTCTCCATCCTTAACAGTCCAAAGGTGACCATGCAGCCTACTCTTTGCCTTCCATCACGCAACCCCCTTTCCAATACCTAAAAGACCCTTCTTCCAGTGCCTGAGCACCATCAATAAGAAACAGTAGAGCTGAACCCCGCAGGGGCACCAAGCACAATGGGACCGAGGGTGCTGCTCTCCCAAGAGCACTGCACCACCAGTGGGTGTGAGCATCTCTCCAGGTGCACCCCACCACCCAGCCAGCACCCATCAACACACACCAGACTCCACAGGAGAGCCAGCTGGTGGAGCTCGATGGGGTGATGCACACGCGTGTACCTCCTGCGTGTCCGGCTGCTGGCTGAATCAGGTTTGGAGGCTCTCAATTCTCCTGTGCAGAGAGCGCAGCGTCCTTCAGTGCAAAGCTCCCAGCTCACGCTTCTGCTGCTGTGACCGACAGCACAACTGCAGTTCGGACAAACAGCCGTTACCCATTCGAACGTGAGATCAGTGCAGCAAACGAAAACAAACACTTCTGCCACAGATTGTGCTGGAGTATCACTGCTGCAGCGGCTTCACCAGAAGGCTTTGCTTAAACACTCTGTGATCGCAGTGTAAGCTATGTCTTTGCTTCTCGACATTGGCAAAACCCCAAAGCACTCAGCTTGGAAGAAATCCAAAGCAAAAAGAAAAAAAAAGAAAAGAAAAAAAGAATCGACATTTTTCAAAGATGATTGTTGAGAGCTAGTGAGACCTTGCAGTTTTACGAAGGTCCCACTCAAAGCATATACTGCTTTTTAAACCCAGACGAGAAAAATTGCAAACAGCAGTCTTGTATCAATTTCAGCACCCTCCAGTGAGGAGGAGGGAGAAGTGTGTGAGGATATAAGTATAGTATAGATATTTGCTATAAGGACCAAAGGTCCTAGCTTAACACATGCCTGTTGAGGGACAGATCTGAAAACATACTGAGGAAGTACAAGTATAAACTTCTACCTGAACCCTATTTTAGGAAGTTTCATCAATGCTAACTTTAGTGCTGACATTTGAAATTTTCCTAAACAGAGCTGAAATCACTCATTCCTCACACAACCCCAGAGGCCACGGAAGCAGCACAGAGGAGCGCCAGCATGAGCCCAATGGGTAGGGATGGCTCTAACCAAACAGGATGAACGGGATCCTTGGAGATGCACACAGAGGATCTGTTTTCCTCCCAGATTTGCTGGCAGATGCTGACATAACCCTGCCCAGGACACCCCCAGATGGTGCCAGAACCATAGCCTCAGCAAAGCCTCACGAGGCAGGGACACAACCACCAGTCTGAAGGTGGCCACCAGAGCCACCCTACAGGGATGACACCCGGTCCCCAGCTTTGGAGGACCACAGTGCTTTGTCACTTGGAAACATTGTCATCATTTCAAGGGAAATAGAGGAATAATATAATCACATATTTCTGGTATCTCTGTTTACAACTGAATTTCCAAGCCCTCCCAGAAAGCATTTCTTGGGAACATTTCTGTAAGCATAGCTTTGCTGGAAAACCTTGTTACACTTGGGCTCTGACTCGGAGGTTATGGCAAATCCATCTCACATCACTTACGGTGAACCGGGAGCAAGTGACAGCTCAGGGCTCAGCTGAGAGATCAAACAGGCAGCTCAAACAGGAGAAGAAGGGAAGAGAAAGTGGGAACGTCCTCAGATATACACTCAGCTGATCACAGACTACTGGTTTAGCACACCCTGAGCTCATCTATGTACGCACATGGCACATACTCCAACTCTACTCACAAAACCCACCTAAGTCTATGGCAAGACGTCCCTCCCCAACTTTGCTGTCACTGGATTTGGCCCCAGGTAATCCCTCTGATGATGCCAAGCCAAGTTACTCACACGTAAGCCCTTTCCCCAGGATCAGACCTGTTGCAACTGTCACTTCTGCAGGAGGATTTCTAGTTGTGCTTGAATTTTAATGCCCCAATAAAAAGGAGAGTTTATGATCCTTTAAAGCTGTAATCTTCTCTGCACTGGGTATGAAGGATATGCTTCATGTTTGCGATATGGGTGGAGGTAAGATTTATTATGTCCTTAAACTGTACACTTCCCTGCTTTTAAGTGTCTGGGTTTTATAAATGATGCAGCACGCAACAGCACCCCGCGCCACCATCCCTCAGCAACCCCCACTGCTTGTCTCAGCTGTTGGAAATTTCCCATTTCACCCCATCTGCTTGGTGTAGATGCACAGAAAAATTTCTTCCAAGTTTCAAAGGAATGGAATGGAAAGACTACCGAATTCAAAACAGCAGACATGTCAATCAACGAACAGTGGCTGAAACCCAACATCCTTGGGTTTCAACTTATGGTGCTCCAAGGGGGGTGGAAGCAGCATCCTCACACCCACTGCGTACCAGCACCTCACCCTCCCCTCCAGCCAACAGACTGCTGTCAGGCATGGGGCTTTCTCTAATGCTCTCCATGAACGAGAAGCAAACTTGGCTTCCAAATACCTTACACCATCCCTGCCCTTGAGAAAGGCATACTCCTCCACCTTGTCACACCACCTCTTTACATTCAGAGCATGCTTAACTCCTCAGTATTTCTATACACCATTTCTGTATACAGTCCTACCAGGTGTCCTGTCCCAAGGACAGAATTCCTTGCACCAGGTCCCAAAGCACTTGGCCAGGCTGCCAGGATTTTACTAGACTCCACACATGGCCACAGTATCAGTCCCCTGGGCAAAGGCTTTAGAGCCCACCCCATGCAGCCGCCTGCCAGCATCTGCCTGCATCATGGGCAGATACCAGCACCATGCAGACTACAAGACGGTCACAAGCGTGGGGCACGGGACTGGCAGAGGTGACAAAGCCCTTCAATTCCCTGGTTGTGAAAGGACAGCCTTGTGTCTCTGCCAAGCACTTCAAGATCTGAACCTGAAAAGCAGAGCAAGAAAGGACCACACGTAATGCGAAACCTCAAGTTTCACAGAGCTCTTTTCTCAGGGAACTACAAATATTTGTAGTGTTTTATCCAATATGCCTCTGTATTTGCTCAATGCCTAAAGATAGATGAATAGGTCATGTACACTTAAGATAAAGATTTCATAAGATTTCAGCCAGAACACCAGTGAGGCACTGTTGCCACACTGAAACAATACAGCACCAGCAGGCACGCAGGGACCCAGACTGCTGGTGCCATGGCAGGCTCCTGTGCCCATTTGGTGGCCAGCCCCAGGGATGGATGTTCAGATCACATGCACCAGTTTGTCCATGTGAATGACCACTGTCCCCACAGCCCAGCGGAAGCCGCCCCAGAGGACTGAGCTAGCACAGGCAAGGCAAGGCAATTGCGAGAGGTGAGTGCTAGCGCTTTCAGGAGGTGAGGTTTGCAGCAAGCACCTCTGGAGCCTCCTCCAAAGCCTCCCCAAATGCCAGACCACAGGGCGTTCCTGAGCTCTTTGCACTGAACGGTGACACAACAGGTTGTGACCCTCATGTTAAGTTTGTACAGCAGCACCCCAGAGCCAGGTCTGTATCTCCACGCAGGCAAACAATCCATCACCAACAAAATCTACTCCCTCTACATGCTCTTTTTCTCCAAGAAATGCTCCTGACTGATCCCAGTAGCTCCATTACAGAGCTCTGGCTCCCTCTCCCCTACAGCCTGTTTTCAATCATGTATTAAAAGGGCAAGTAATGCAGAAACAAATCTGCACTAAAGGTCAGGTAGCTTCCCCCACCCTGCAAGGCTGAAGGATAGCCCCTCCGGCTTGCTGGAGAGGGCTCGACACAGCAGAGCCCCTTCTCCAGCCCCAGCCATCTTGCCCTCCCGCACTGATAGCTGCCCGCCTCAGCCCCAAAACAGGCAGGCAAGGCCAGCGCCGGCTGAGCCGTGGCTGGGAACCACGTGCCACCACCCCATGGGGTAGCCCACACTGGGACATGGCCATTGCTCCAAAGCATCACCATTACAGAGTTTCAAACTGCCTCTCCGTTCTCCTGGACGTGCTGGGTCCCCAGAACTGCCCAACAGCATCACACCAGCACCAGGGTTGTGTAACATGCCCAATCCACCTAGGGCACTCTGCTAGAGACTGCCATGACAGCCCCGTTCGCACCTCTTCCCCCCTCCTGCAAGATCTCCCCTGTGCTCTCCCCTGTCACACGGGCAGCAGCCACGACTGCCAATTCAGAGACATTAACTGACCACAAAAATAAAGAGCAAGACCACTGCTAGGAACTGCTGCCCACCCTTTTGCTTCCTCCTCCAAATCCCACTCACTTGGTTTGAGAAAATAACAAGCTCACCCTCAAGGCCTGCTCTTCCCCCCCAGAAAACTTGTTCTTCCCTAACAGAAACCCACCACCCTGGGCAACGCAACTGCCAGATACGTGCAGAAAACAGAGCATCCTCAAGCCAAAGCAAACAGCAGCAGCAAGCAAAACAGCACAGGACTCACCTTCTAAGTTGAAAGTTTGAGCACAGGGACTCTGATACACTGAGTTTCGGGACAAGCCATTTCCTTCCCGAGATGGAGGTGCCACAGCCAGCACTCAAGGACCAACCCTGAGGAGCTGCAAACCAGAGCAGGCACATAGAAGGGCTCGAGCGGGGAACGGAAAAGCCAGACCTCACTCCTGCTCCTCCAGAAATGCCGGTCTGCTGGATGGCAACCACGGTGAAGCTCCAGCCAGTCCCTGCACTGCCAGATAAGGAGCTGAGAACAGCGTGTCCAAAGCTTCCCACAAGAGGCGGAGCAGGGGGCTGCTGGGAGCAGGGCCATCGACAGACCCAGGAGGGCAAGCTTGGATCTGGATCCAGAGACAGCCATGGGTCCCCACAGCTTGGGAGCACGCAGGAAAAGGAAGCTGTGGGGAAGAAAACAGCCATTCTCAGAGGATTTGGCTTCAGCTGAAGCCAGCCTCACAAGGTCAATGCTCTGGCAGGGACCGGGAAACTTCTGAGATGATGTCTGCTATTTTAATTTTAAAACATTGCTGGAATGGCTCAAATGGCTAGTCCAACACTATCCCCAGCAGAAGAGTGAGTTAGCATGCTGCACCCCAAGTCAGTCCTAAACCAGACCCTCACTCCCCTGACTTTGGCACATAAGCGGCAGGAGCTTGCTGTGAGTGGAAATGACAGCTTTCATGCAAAGGTCACACTGGGTTTTCCCCAAGGAGTTTCAGTCCTCTCTGGCTTGGTAAACCAAACAGGAGCGTGATCTGCTTGTGCTCACCTGGGTATTGCAACAGGGAAAGTTACACAGCAAAAGACGACGGTCCAGAAAAGATGAAGCTATGTTCAAAACACACGACTGCAAACCCAAATTACCACTTCCAAAAGAAAGCAAAAAGCCACAAGATGGGTTTTACCCCCAAAACTCACACCAAGATGATATAATGTACTGCCTTCCCCTAAACCTCCGGGTCCTGCTCCAGCCCTCCCCTTGGAGGGGGCAGCAGCAGAGACAGCCCCACAGTGCTCACCCACACCACGGAGACAAGACAGGCTTTACCACGGTTGCGGTTCGGGGTGTATTTAGCACATTTTTATCATATTATGTATTTTTGTCCAATTCATTTCACTACAAAGAGAGAAGAGTTGGAAAGATATACTTAAGCTGCAGAAGCAGGAGTGGTTAAAAAAAAAGATCAAAGGTCCATCATTTAAAATTAATTAATTCAAACCCAAACTATTAACAAATTAAAAATTCAAACTATATACAGGGCTACATTTCTTTCCAAGTAATTTTCAAGAACCTCTAGTGCTGCAAGATAAGTTAATCGCACATGCCATTAATTTGCAGCATTCACAGTGGATGAATTAAGTGGAGGTTAACCTCCCCTTAATTAGAACTAATTTTAATTTTGCTGGAATAGGGCAAGCACACTTCATAAGAAATCCTCTTGACATTATACCTCACAGGGAGGGAACAGTAGCTTGTTATGCTGCCTCTTCCCCTCTCCCTACACACACACCATCACCTCGCTGCCCCTCTTGCAGTCTCAGCTGGAAAAGCAGAGGCATTTCACAGGGGA
>NW_008824029.1:253056-256922 GCF_000699105.1 Pygoscelis adeliae
AGATTTCGCTGCTGCAGCATACCTGCTAATGGAAAAGGAGTGGGACACGGACACCAAACAAACACCAGAGCCGCCAGAGGAAAGGTCACAGAGAGCTGATGGACCAGACGCACGTTGCACCCCGGTTTGCCTGCAAAGTAGTAGAGGAAAACCAGTGCTGAACCACACTGGAGTTGCACCACACGTGCAAGATGTGACAGCTACAGAGGAGGCAATGTGGAAAGGACCAGCCTTGGGACAGCCCTTCCCAAGCAGCCTGAGGAGTGGGGTGAATCTCACTGCCCTCCTCCCTCCCACCTGACAAGGCTTTGAGCCAAACCTGCATCCGCTGGAGCTCCCGCAGCTCTGAGGGTGGCCAAGTCCGGTCGCAGCATGACTCCTCGGCTCTTTACACACACGTCCTTCCAGACCAGCCATTCACCCTTTCGGCAGCTCAGTGCTACCAGAGCACACGGCTGCCTGCTCCCTGTTAACTGCCCGCCATGCCAGCTTCGCCGCCAAGTCCTCACCCACCAAACCAGCCCCAAAACCAGGACCCAAGGACTCAAGTCAGAGCCCAGGAAGGCTCCCAGCACCTTCATGTGTCTCCAGCTTTGCCACCAGGTGTGCTCGAGCCTTCCCCTGCATCCTGCCTTCAGCTCTGCCTCTTCCCCAGCCTGGCCCAGTTTCCAAAACAGTTTCATGCACACTTTTGGTTTAACCCATGCAAAAAAACCCATGCTACAGGGTGGCCTCCAGCTCAATTAACCCAAATTGATGCAAACCATAATTCAAAGCGAGTTAAAAGACTTCCACCTTAAAAATTTTTAAATTTGCCTAAACCAATTTAAAGACTTAAATCCCCATCCTGTCCAGGGCTCCTCTGCAAGTGGAAGGTTTTGCTGCAGGGTCGCAGGGGGCTGTAATTCCACCACCCTGGACCAATGTCACCCCCTGAAGCCCCCCAGTCCAGCAAAGCAAGCATCCCTGGGAGCTGCAGGGGCACCCACACCTGCCTTCCCCAGAGACTAATGCCAGCCCTGCTGCACCTGCCTGAAATCATGCCCAAATCACAAGCTCAGCCTGCGTTCACAGGGCACAGTCAAGGTTTCGCTCACACCCAGCGGACGGTAAGGACCAGCTCTCAGAGACACGGAGATCCTTCTCTGGTGACAGCTGTGTTAAACACTGACCACCTTGTGTGCAGGACAGCTCGGCCGCCACGCAGCAGGCTGCCAGCCTGGGGACAATGCCCTGCACACACAAGACAGAAGTGCCCGTTTATCCTCTCACTACCTTTAATCTGAACTTCTCGTCCCATCCCCGCCAGCACCGCTAACGACACCTCCTGCCACCACCAAGCCAAGTAAACTGGTGACTTCATCGCAGCTTCCTTCACCTAAATTGTCTTGGGAGACCCTGCTGCTGCTTTGCAGTGGGCGCAGCATCCTCCGAGCACAGCTGCACGGCCTCCGCTTCCTTCCTCTCTGCAGACCTCTGGTTTGCATCCACCACTCCAAGCCTAGCGTGGTTTTAACCTCAACCTCTCCTCCACCAATATTGGCTCCACAGCAATACCTGCACGCTTCAGGACAAGCAAAACCAGTAAGCAACCAGTACTCGTCCCTGGGATCCTCCTCTCCAGTGCTTCCATACACAGCAAGAAGATTCCAGGGGCTCTTCACAGTCAGTGGGACTAATCAAGACTAGAGCTGAGCAGTCCTGGGGACAACAGGCAGGGCCGGAACCATCACCAGCCCAGGCTCAAGCCCAGGGACGGGCAGCATCATCAGCACTCTCTGCTCCAGGATCAGAAACTTCCCAGAGCATCAGGCAGAGGCACATTTGCACCCAAGCCCCCTTGTCCACAGCACCCAACAAACATGGGATGGCATCAGCACGCCAGGGTGTCAAAGCACAGCCAGCCAGGGAGGGAAAACACCTGAGACATCTGCAAAAACCCTGGAATATTTTGGAAAGAGATACTCTGAATCCTTCCATTATATTTTTCTGTGAGGCATAGCAAAAAGGTGCTTGAAATAAAATTATTTCAAGCTTTTTGAAGGACCAGATTGCCCAGTCTGCTCCAGTAGAAGTTTCTAGGCAGAGAGACACTCCCCAGCACCATCCCCAGTAAGCAGGTTAGTAGCACATTCCTGAGGCTTCCTCTGACCCTGGCCAGGGCTCAGCAAGGACAATTAAAGCAAATATATTTTGACCAAATGATCCCTTTGCTTTCAGGCTCATCTGGTAGCTTTTACCAGGCCTGCTTTCCCAGCCCAGAGCTAATCCATCAATGAAAGCATCACCATTGATTTTGAGGGACTTTGGCTCAGCGCACCAATTTTAACATACCCCTGCCCCCTCACGCAGGCCAGCACTGCAGGCCAAAATTGTTCTTCAGACCATGCTTTTATCCTCAAAACACTCCCCAGGTTTCAGCCAGGCTGCTCTCTTTGAGCCAGCACATTTCACTCTCAAGAAGGTGCATTCCCACATCTACCCATTGTTTAATCTTGCTTTGCTGCTGTTGGTTCGGGAGCCGTATGCATGGGGTGGCTGCATCACGCAGACCCACAGGCAGGGCTGAGCGCACCAAGAGCCGGATGCTCTGCAGGAACAGCGGCGTTATCGACATGCATTCGGGATGCTCCTTAAGAGGGGAAGGGGGACAGTTTCAATCAACCCAATACAAGGTGGCCCACAGACCACAGCATCATGCACAGTGTTTGTTGCTTCTTTTTTTTGTTTGTTTGTTTTTAGGTTTTATAAGCTTTAACAGCTCTATTTTCCCCTTAATTGGTGCAATCGTTTTTAACCCTGCTCCTGGAGCCCCGTTGCTATGGTTACCCCACACAAGCCTCAGCGAGTGAGGTGTATTTTTAGAATTGCCAAAATACACGTCTGTACCAGAGCTTTTCTGCACAGAGCTCTCCTTGTTCCATGACACAGGAATTAAGGGCATTCAACAGAATTAAAATGTGGGAAATTCAAAACTGATTAAAGGAGAGGCCCGTGGTGCAGCCGGAGCATGGCTCGAGCCCCCGCAGTCCAGGATGCTGCAGGGGGATGTGGCTTTCCCCCACTGCCTGGAGGCAGGTCCAGGGCACGGCTGAGGCTACGGCCTCACCAGGACCACAGGACACGGTGGGACAGCTGAGATGACCAAGTGCTGCGATGGATGGGCATGGCCTCTGTGGGACAGTGTGGAGGAGGACTTGCTTGGAGTGCATGGGGCTGTGCCTTAGGACAGCCGATGAGCCAGTCGAGAGCTTAAGGCTCAGGGTTGGGGGAGAGATCAACACAGGCAACATTGTGGCGGGTGTCTGCAACAGACCACTTGATCAGGACAAAGTAGATGAGACCTTCAGACAACTGGAAGAAGCCTCGTGTTTGCAAATCCCAAGTCCTCATGGGGGACTTGAGCCACCTCAGTATCTGCTGGAGGAACAACACAGCAGGGCATAAGCAATCCAGTGAGTTCCTGGAAAGCATCGATAACAACTTTGTGACCTGAGTGACAGAGGAGCCAATGAGGAGAGATGCTCTGTTGGACCTCATACTGGTCAGGGATGAGCAGCCTTGGCTGCAGTGGCCATGAGATGCTGTGCAGCAGGATAGCTATGACTTAGTCGCCATCACAGAAACATGGTGGGGTGACTCTCACAATTGGAGTGCTGCAATGGATGGCTATAAACTCTTCAGAAGGAACAGGTGAGGAAGGAGAGGCGGTGGGGTGGCTTTGTATGTTAGGGAGTGTTTCGATTGTCTAGAGCTCAATGATTGTGATGATGATAAGGTCGAGTGTTTATGGGTAAGGATGAGAGGGAAGGCCAAGGAGGCAGATATCCTGCTGGGAGTCTGTTATAGACCACCCAACCAGGATG
>NW_008824029.1:259175-268503 GCF_000699105.1 Pygoscelis adeliae
AGGAAAAATTTCTTTACTGAAAGAGTGGTTAAACATTGGAAGAGGCTGCCCACGGAAGTGGTTGAGTCACCATCCCTGGAAGTATTTAAAAGACGTGTAGATGAGGCGCTTAGGGACATGGTTTAGTGGGCATGGTGGTGTTGGGTTGACGGTTGGACTCGATGACCTTAGAGGTCTTTTCCAACCTTTATGATTCTATGAGTTGAGGATCCCAAGAGGGGTAAACAGGACAACTAGCCTGCAGACCACAGCCCTGAACTCCAGGAGAGCAGACACTGGCCTGTTCAGTGACCAGCTTGGAGGAATCCCATGAGACACAGTCCTGGGGAGAACAGGAGTCCAGGAGACCTGGTTGACTGTCATGGAGCGTGTCCTCCAAGCTCAAGAACTGCCCATCTCCACTTCCTGGAAACCAAGCAGTGGTGGCAGGGAGCCTGCACGGATGAGCAAGGAGCTCCTTGCTTATCTCAGACATTAAAAGGAAGTACACAAAGGGTGGGAGCAAGGGCAGGTGACCCAAGAGGAATATCAGGTCATTGAGTCTGCCCCAGAGGGTTGTGCTGCCATTCAGAAGAACCTTGACAGGCTGGAGAAATAGGAAAGTTCAACAAGGAGAAACAGTCCTGCAGCTGCCCCTTCCCTGCACCCACATCAGTGCTTCTAAGCCCAGGGACTAGACCACCAAAAAGTCACCTTACAACACCAGTATGTAGCTTTTTGTCTGTTCAGTTCCTTGAATCAAGTCACCACAAGAGGAAAACCGGAGCAAAGGTATGGGAAGGAGCAGGAGGGCCACCACAGACAGCAGCTCAGCTATCGCAGCCCCAGTCTGTCAGGAGCTTTCACAACACAAACAGCAGCAGAGGAGCAGGTCCACGCAGCAGTCAAAGCTCTGAAGCTAGATTTGCATCCTACAGACACGGCATCAGCTGCACAAACTCATATTCGAGCATTTCTTCCTACTGGTTCTTATTTAGGGAAGAGTCCATTAGATCATCATCTCCAGCACCTCACGCAGGTGGTGCTGGGAGCACACCCAACAAGCCTCACGTGTACTTTGGGCAAGTGATACTTTGCTGTTTATGACCAGCTAGGCGGGCAACCCTAAGGTGCAGAGATCACAGCCTGCAAACTACCTCAGTTCCAATAACCCTGGCACTCCTCCAAGAGAGAGACACTACCCAACATCAGTTCCCTCAACTTCAGGGGAAAAAATACATCTGAACCGAGCCAGAAGAAAATACTAGGAAGGAAAGGGAAAGAACAGCAAGAATTAGCAATATTTTAGCCAGTCAGCAAGTGGATTAAGGGGAGGGAAAGCTGGGGGCTCCAGCATGGACTTGTCTTTTTGCAGAAAGTCTCTCCCAGAAAAGGACAACTTCAATATAAGCTGCTGAGCTGCATGCACTCAAAGAGCCCGACCCAGGTTCCTGTGAGGACCCATCAAGGAGAAGGGAGAGCACAACGAAATGGAGGCCACAGTGCCAGCAAAAGCCATTCCCCGCACCAACTCCCCGGTGCTGCAGCTCTGCTCTCCCTCTATCCCACTCCCGGGGAGCTGCCAGGCAGGTGCTGGAGAAGAACCACTCACCTCCAGCACATATGGGATGGTCACGTTCAGCCTGACTTTTGATCAGAAGCTACACTCTGACTCAGTTTACAGGTACGGGTCGACCGAGAGAGACCGAGGGCACGGCAAGTCCTGTGGTCTCACAGCCAACACTGTTCCCCTGAGCGAGGCACAGGAGAAGATGCCTGCTGCTGCCGCCCGTTATCTTCTCTTGCTGTGCAGCAGCTGGATACGCAGAAGGCACATGCATGACCATCACAACTGTAAGGAAAAGCATGGCCCGCTGACAATCATTTCTCCTGAGCCAAGTCACCACCACAGCAGTGGCTCTCAGTACCCTGTCCCCTCGAGCTGCATCCATCCTGGCCGCCACAGGTTGCCTTTTCAGGAACACACCACTGACATCAGGAAAAAAACCAAAGAAACGATACCAGAGGTGCAAACACCTAAGAGGGCATTTTCTGTTTTAGAGAGCAGATGTATTTGACAGTCCTTGGGGTCTTGAAAATTTGTATAGACTAAAGAAAGGAAGAGTTCAGAGAGACACCTAGCATGCTGCATGTCAAATGGGATCGTAAAAATGAAGACAACAGCAGAGTCCAAAGATGTTCCTGCTGCTAATGCTTCTCTGAACACCCCTACAGACAGCTCTTTACAGAGGAGTCACGCTACGGACCATCATCGTTCCTGGCTGAAGCTGGGTTCTGCCAGCACCACTCCAAGGGCACCGTGCATCTGGAAAGATGCCTTCCCAAAATAATCTGCACAATTCATTTCAGAGTCGGAGAAGTCTGCCAGCAGCTATATTCATGCTGTCCCATCTCTTCCATAAGGACATGAGTAATTATGGAGCATTCTAGTTACTAAAACTAATTAGAACAAAACAAACTAATTTTGTTACAAGGCAATGATCTGACCTCGTTAACGCTGTAACTTGCTAACAATATTTTTCTCTTACACAGAGATCTAATGAAAGGCATCACAAGCTGTTTTATAAAGGAGCTCAGTACACTCCTATAAGCCTATTTTGCATAGGAGGAAACCCAAGCCAACGTCCGCATATCCAGACTGTTCCCTGGGAAGCAGTCTGCGTCCGATGCTGTAAGCAAGCATGGAGAAACACCACCCAGCCCAGCCAGAAACAATAGCCCAAGGTGCCGGTGTGTGTGCAGAGCAGCCTTCCCCGCGCCTCTTCAAAGCAGGTGCCAGGACAAGTGGGTACACCCCAGCCAAGGCAGATCCCTGCCAGACCTGCACAGCAGGTTTCCTCCTCCTTAATCACAAACCCATGTCTCATCTCTTCCTTTTAAACGGCGAGAACAACTTTGGACATCCAGACTCACAGCAGTTAGAGATTTTGCTATCCTGTGACATTTCACACCATAGTTATTAACACCAAGAAAGACCCCATTGAGCTGACCGGCAGCTCCCTAAAGCTCTCTCACACCTCCCCTCTTAATAGACATCAGCCACTAAACAGAGCTACCAGCTGCCCTCGAGTCAGTCCCAACCTCCTACATGAGGGACCAGCACACCAGCAAGGATCCTTCCTAATTACTTCCATGAAGAGCCACCTCCCCAGATTATGTTTTCCCCTTTGCCCTTTGGGAAGATTAGTGTACTTAACATGGTAATCTCACCTCAGCGTAATGCGCAGACACCGCCGGGAGTCCCAAACAGGGGTACACCCGTGTTGGCTCAGCACGTACCAGCTTCAGAGCCTGAGGAACGGGCTGCCCCAGCAAGGGCGTCTCTTCTCACGCCTGAGAAGGAGAAGGTAAGGGTCTGTCAGGTTTCAGGGACAAAGCAGAGGGAAGACCCCCTGAACGACACCCTAAAGGCTGGGACATGGATCCTGCTGCTCAGGAGGGAGAGGGGCCGAGATCCCAGCAGGCAGATTGGGAAGCAGGCTGTGGCACAGGGAGGGTTTAAACACTCCTCACTCAGCATCACCTGCAGTCAGTGCCTGATTTAACCCACCCGGCATCACCGAGTCATCTGCTCACGGGGATGCATACCACCACCTATGGCACAGTCACAACACAGCTCCCACTTCAAGGCCAAGCCAAGGTTTTCCTCTGTGATTGCAACAGTAGGGACAAAAAGACCTCAAGCTACTGCTGCCACATAATACACCCACACACCCTACTCCCCCCACCTCCACCACCCCCAACCCCACCCGCCTTTCCCTCTGCCCTGCAGTCAAAAGCCTCCCAGAACTTGCTAATCACTAATTAACAAGGTCTTACAGCTCTGCTCTTGGGGGGCCTGGGAAAAACAGTGCTCCCCATCTCACAGATGAGGAAAAACCTGCACAAAAGAAGGAGATGACTCTGTTTGTGGTCCCCACAGGCTACAGGCATGTCCGGAGCTCAGTCACTCCAGGCAGATGGCTGGGCACCTGCAAACACACATGGCATTGCAGGGTTGCATCTATTAGGCAGACTGCATGCCTGCATCTGCTGTGAAGTTACGGGGATTTTTTGTGTGCATGCACCTTACAGTCCCCAGACAAGTCTGGTACACAGGTTAATAAGCAGTACTGACATACTCAGCTTATGACCCAAAAATGCATTTAAGGAAGATATTAGTCCAGTTTCCCCTCTGTACTCTAGTGTTAGAAAGGGATGTTTTTGCAGCAAAATAGCAGAGAAAAGAAGAGGTCCAATCTAAGAAGCTCGAGCACAGCCAGAGGGCAACTGCACTCTTCCCGTTTTAATGGCACACCAATATACAGCAGAGGGGAACTTCCAAGTGACAGAAGCAGAACTAACATCTGAAGGACTTCTGGGGTCTCTTGTCCATACATGTACATTCTTAGCACTCTACAAAACACTAAATTCAAGACAGGCAGCTGCCCTGCCCGACTCTTACCACTTGCAGGCTCACATGCGTGGGCAGCTCTCCCAGCATCACTTTGGATGCTCCGAGAGGCAGAGTCATCCTCTGCCACAGCTGAGTCTGCTGCACAACATGAGCACTAAGCGCCTTGAGGTGATGTTGTCTCCAGATACCTCCTGTAAATAAAAGCAGAGCAAGAACTGGGTTTTAGACTGTGTACATTACATCACACATTCCCAAAACCAGGCTGGGTACTGGCACCACAGTGACTTGCAGGCACGCACGGGGTGTTCATCCGGGTGCTCTGTAACCCACGGCAGCTGCAGGGGAAACAGGGACAAGTCCTTAGGAGGACCAGGCAGGTTGCTGCCTCTCATTTGGGAGAGGGCTTACAAGTGCTAACCCCAAAGCACCCAGAACAGGGACAGCACAGACACTACGCCCCTGGGAAGCTAAAGGAACAGTAAGGGAAGAGATAACAGCTCAGTGACAGCTACATTGATGCACACAGAGCAATGCTGCATCTACCAGCATTGCCGCTGTTCAGCACAGCGGACCAGAACCCAATGGCAAATCACCACTGCCAGTGGGAATGGCATCAGAGGAGCCCCAGGGACCAAGGGGCTCAGGACCAAGCAGTCCTCATTCTCCATCATTTTAGCATTTCATTTTTTCCCCTCAAGCTACTTTTCAGTCACCAAAATCCTTCGGTAAGTCTGGAAGCCCTTGTGCCTTAGTGTCTCTCCACGAGCTTCACAGCCATCAAAAGAAAACAATTCTACTAAATTCTCTGGGTTCCCCTTTTTAACTCCGGTGTCATGCAGACACAGACTCTCTGAAGCAGAGGATCTCAGCCCCGGTCCCAAGCCTTGTTTCACACTAAATGAGCTCTGCCAGATATCCAAAAAAAATCACATCGTTCATTCTGCTTCAGAGCTAGAACTTACCATTTCTCAGCATGGAAAATTACATTTCCTACATGTAGCTAACGCATGAAAAGCTTTCTAAGGTCAAAAAAATGAAGCCATCAATTTATCACAAAAAGTAACTTCCTATTAAAGCTTTTTGAAAGCCTGGGCTCTCTAGTGCAAACACTCCACCTGGAGCAAACTGTGCCAGACCCGCTTGCCCAGGGCTGCAAGCACCAGCGGGCAACTCTCAGCATCGCCACTGCAGCCCAATCGGTCTGCACACGCATCCGGTACCACCGATGCCATCACTCCAAAGGGGACCCAAGCACAAGACCATCAGTGGTATGATCCCCTCTGCCCACGCGGGGGATCTTGGCAGAGCAGACCCTCACTCCCCAGAGAGGGGGGAGCCTGTGCTCTTGCACTGCCTTTCCTACGGGCACCATCCTAGAGCGAGGTCACCCATGGGGTGATCCCAGCTGGCTGCATCCTGTCCCCTGCCCCTCAGGGACAACATGTGGCTGAGCAAAGCATGACTTGAACGGCATCAGAGCACCCAGACACACTGCCAACCCTTCCTTCAGGGAGGGAGAGGAGCAGCAAGGGAGTCAGATGGCCCCAGCTGCAGAGGTCCCTCTCCCACCCAGCCCAGCAGCCAAAAGGGAGCAGAGACCACAGTAACTGGTTCCACCCAAGCAACAGCATCCAGCCCACCCTGTAACTCTGCCCAGGACCATTCAGTGTCACTGAAATGGCACTGCTGTCCCCCAGCTCTATGCCCATCCTCCAGCTATGTGGCCTTTCTGCATACCTTTTTGCATCCCCAAAAAAAACCAAGCAGTGCCCTGGCTCTCAGTGGGAGGGCACGATTTGGCCCATGTGCTCTCATTCTGACCCAATGAGACACAGATAACTGTGTGGTTTTGAGACAGCCGCATAAAATAGCGGGAGGCTCCAGCAGCATTTGCTGAGCAGGCAGGCACAGGGATGCAGGAAGGCAGCAGCAGGGTCATGGGGCTGCCCAGGGCCAGGAGCCACAGGGGCTGGCACTCATCCCTTCCTGCTTTGGGGCCTGGAGCCCCCAGCAAACAGGCTGTGGCATTTTACACAGCCCCAGCAGGATACAGCATTGCTCACCTGCCACAGCTGACCACAAAGATGTCATTTAACTTCTCAATGTTAAAGCAGGGAAAGACTTGAAGCAAGTCAGAAGGGAAGGGCAAAAACAGCTGGAGAGGATGCAGGCTGTAAGGAGGAGAAACTCCACCCCAAGCTGAGCACAGTCCTGGCCCACGCTGACGCAGACATCGAGCTCAGCCCAGGGCTGGTGAAGCAGCCAACACATATTTCTCCTTTTGGGAGAGTCACAAGCACCCATGAGCGACAGCTGCAGCCGTGTCCCCAGAGCTGCGGCAGTCAGAGAGCAGCCAGGCACTGCCAGCGGTGCAAAGGGCATCCCCGCGCCCCTGCCAGCTCCTGCTGCCGGGAGCCAGGATGGACGGGGCTCTCTGTTACGCTTTGGCTGGGCTCCCCACCACAAGCGACATCCCCTGCAGTTATACTTCCAAGCGCTGCCCAGGTTTCCCCAGCCACGCTGCTGCTGGCTCCAGACACACAATCCCTTCCACTGCTTGGAGGGGAGCAGAGCAGCGTGGGCTGCCACCCCCTGCTTCTGCCCCACACTGCTCCCCTGCAATTCCCAACGCTAATGATGCTGCGAAGTGGAGGGCAGTAAGAGAATTACTGTGGCTGAGCTCTGTGCAAATTTGCCGTCTTAAAAAAATTAAATCCTTAAAGCTAACAAGAAGAGTGTGTGCTCTCAAGTTATAACTCACTGGAGGTAAAGGGCTGATAATTAAAAGACCCATTGCCGTAATGACTGCCACACCGAGGATAACACCTCACCCCTTTCTGACCGCTGATTTAATTATCCTGTAGGAGCACACAATATGTTGTCACTGAATTCTCACACAGATGAACATCAAAAGTGCAACTTGCTCCCCACTAACATCCCGGCAGATGTCACTTTGGGAAGTTATGATAGATCCTTGCACTGCACAGGGCAGGAGGTGTCTCATCCCAAAAGAAGCTGTTCTCCAGGAAGAGACAGCAAGATTGCATCACTTTCCTTGCAGAGGCTCTGGCTCTTCTGCAGCATGGAGCAACCTCACCAAAAGCATTTGCCTTCCCTACCCCTCCAGCCCCCTCTCCCTGCACTGGAGAAGACCATCCAAGACTGACACGGCTCCAGTGTGCAAGCACAAATGGACTGTAGGTGCCCTGGGTCTGGGAAGCACTTGAACAAATGTTGTTAGCGTCAAAATAGAGGTGGATTTTTGCGTAGCAGAAGGGGAGAAGGAAGCTAATTCATGCAACTATTATGAGAAATAACAAGTTTTCATAACTTCAGATGAGACAAGTAACTTAAAAAAAAATATATATATATCAACCAAGACCACCTTTGCTGGGGTGAAAGCTGCAAATGTCAGCTTTCAGGTCCCGGGGACAGACTGGGATAGGAAATTTCCCACCCAACAGCACTACCTTTTAGGTAAGAAAAGCAGCTACTCAGCAAGTCCTAAACTCCTCAAAATGCAGGACGACTTCCAGGGACCACATGGGAGTTCTCAGTACCACAATAAAATTAATTCAGGCGAGTAAAGCAGAACAGCCGCACCCCAGAGGATGATACCATCGGGGGAAGCCCAGGTTCAAGATGTACAAAGCAACTTTCCTTGGTTTTAATTATTTCTAGGGTTACTGTTTGACAGGTGTAATATTTACAATAAAGAAAACAAATAGCTCCCTCCCTATTTTACTGCTGTAATTGTCAGTTGAGAGCAAGAAAAAGTACCTGTAGGGGAAAGATAGTGAGGATAAGCAGGCTGCTCCCCAGCACCACATTTTGCATCCCCTTTTGAAGGGGACCATGCAGGAAAGCTTAGCGTGAGACAGACACCAACTGGTCCTTCACTTGCACACTTTTCAGCAAGACAAGCACGCATACAGCCAACCCAAGCACCAGCCCCAGGTTGCTCATCCCCACATTTAAGCACCCTGCTGGGTCCTGGCCTAAAGGAACCAACATCCAGGACTCGCCTCCCCAGCCTTTCTTCTTTAAAAAGACACAGAACTTCTTGCTCGTATTCAAGAATAACCTTTCCAAGGAGCACATCTAGACATACTGTATTCTTAGGAGAGCCATTTCTGCTGGTTTGGCTGGCTGAATTTCAATGCCACCTATATGAGAACTTTCCTTGTTCCCCCATTCTCAGACAAACCCAAAGAAATCCAACTTTCAGCAACAGAAGAGGAAAATAATCTCTGGGGGGAGGAGGCAGAGCTCAGAGCTGCTCCACACTGTGACAATCCGTGGCTGCAGGAGCCAGGACTCCCTCCCTCGGACATCAGGCTGGGGAGAAAACAGCCCGCTGCTAGCAAACCAAGCACAGCATCGTCGCCTCACTGGATCTCACATTTTCTACAGAAATATCCTTGAAAAAAAGCCCTAGTGATGGAATTAACCTGCCAGATGAAGAAGCACACAGCAATGCGCCGGGATTACTGCAGGACCCGCTGGATGCACCGTTCAAAAGAGCAAACCTCCTCTGACACCAACGCAGCCACAGAGACAACGAAATCTCCCTTAAAAATGAAGACCTGGTAGGGAAAAAAAGGCGCTGGCGGCACAGCAGCGCCTGCGCCCGGCCCTCACCGCGCTCCCAGGGCGGCCGGGGCAGCACCACCAGGCAGGCTCTTTTCACGCAAAAGGACTGAAATCGAACAGCAAAACAGCATTGCAAAAGCATGAAGTAATCCCACCCCTGCAGTTAGTGTTTTCCTATCCAATTAGCTACTCCAAGTGTAAGGGGAAAAAGGGAAGGGAAAAAAAAAAAAAAGCGTGCTGCAAAGCCAGGAGATGTTTTGCAACTCCCGGGCTCCAGCAGCACAGCCCTGAGCTCCCAACAGCCACGGGCGCGGTGGAGGGAACCGGGGAGGAAGGGGG
>NW_008824029.1:269335-273318 GCF_000699105.1 Pygoscelis adeliae
CTGCCTGTTGCCTTGTTTAGTTCTTAAGTGGTTGCGCTTATAACCTCAAAGTCAGGAGACATCTGCTAGAGCAGGAGGGCTGGAAAAAGGGAAACGCCGTCCTGAGCTAGATGTTCCTTTTAAATCATGCAGAAACACCACGCTGATAAACGCGCGGAGGCAGGACCGCGGGCAGGACACGCGCCGCTTTGCAAGCTCGGATGAGAGCGCTCACGGGCATGAAAGCAGCATGCCAGCCCCGCAGCTTTGATGGCTTGGGGAATCCTGCTACCCTGAGAGAAACCAGAGGATCAAAGAGCCACGGTGCTTTTCCATCACTGCAAACTCCTCTCTGAGAGCTACTGCTCTTCCCTCTGTTGCCTCAGTTGCTGCTGATCGTTTCTCCTCCCCCTCACCGCTTGCCCTGCTTTCCACTGGTGATGCAGCTGGAGCTGATAATGCTTCCCAGCTGCAGCCAGCAGCCTCTCTGCACCCCTCTGCCAGCTGCCTGCAGTCACCCACAGACACAACCTGCCTGCAACTTGCCACGTTGCGGGTGGGCACCTGCATGCACCGAGGCACGGTGGAGGACGAGGGGCAGACAGCTCTGGCGGGTTTGGGGCGAGTGCTTTTGTGCACCTCTGTGTGCTGAGGGGCTGCACATCCCTCATGTGCCAGCGCCACGTGGAGCGGCTCTGTCACCTGCCCCGACGACAGACCCCTGTCACCACCACTTCCCTGCAGCTCAGGGATGCAGTGCCGCATCGCTGGATGATGGCAAGCTGCAGCTTGCTCTCAGTTGCTGCTGCGCTACCCCCGACCAATCTACGGCGATGCACAGGGAAGCGGCGATGCAGCCTCTTCAACCAGCCCCAAAAGTTGGCTCTGTCCAGTCGTTGCCCTCAATACTCTCTGCTGCCGACAGGACTATCTCAGCACGGTGGCCAGCTGCACAGGCACTGCAGAGTGGGGTGGGAACCACGGGAGGGTATCCATACAGTGCCTTCCTGGACAAAACGAATGGGTGTGAAGTCCAGAACATACTATATACACCTCTGTTAAATTCAGGCAAGGAACTGCCTGAATTTGCTGTGTTCTTCCCGTTGTTATTTTGTGCACATCCACCTGCCATGCTGCAGGGCCATGGAACATTTAATTCAACATTTAAAAAATTCTAAGAATGCTCAAACAGTGATGATTTGTATAAGCAGCCTCTGCTGCCAGCCTGAGAGGTTTATGCGACTGACTTTCATTAGCAATGCCCCTAACATCAGGCTTTGCCTGGTGATTTGGAGGTTAAGACTTCTGTGATTTACCAGCCGAGCTGCCCAGAAGCACTCGGAGGTAAATGTCCCATGAAACCCCACGTTAGCATTAGCCTTTGGGCTGCGAATAGCAGGGCCTCATCAGTGTGTCTCCAAAACAGCATCATCCTCATGCTTCACATTTGGCAAAACACAAGTACACAAAGTAAACCATGTAATTCAGTAGGGGGAAAAATATATTCTAGGACTAAGAAGGAGATACTGCAGTGAAAATGTCTGCTGAGAGAGGCAAATGCATTTTTCTTTGTATGATTAAACAGAAAAAAAACTCATGATAGGCCCACGTCTGGCAGAGGAGCTGTGGTATGAGCTGAGCTCCCAAGCCAAAACGCTCGAGGCATGCTCTGAATAAGGACGGAAAAACGCTTTCCCTTCTCAATCGAGAGCGCCCTTGATGTAAAGCAGAGGGCTTGGGGCGTAGAAGCGGCTTCTCACGAGGGCTCGGGCTGAGCAGTTGCTCTGTGAAAGGCTGAGCCCGAGCCTGCAAATGCAGCACGGAGCGCAGGTCCTGACCCACATGGCGCTTGCGCAGTTAATAGTCACGGCGTGTAAAGAGAAGGGGGTCTGAAATACCGGTTTCATTTCACAGCACTTTTTGGGGCATGCTGCGGCCCACTTAGAGAGGACTAAACTGCAGGTGCCGTCCCTCTCTGCACTGGCTCTGGCAACAGCCTTCCCCAGGCTTTTCTGCACCTGTAGGGTTGCTGTGAGGAGGAGGCCATGAGGGGAACACTAGCAGGGCACGGCTGCCCAGCCTGGAGGTCCAAAACCAGGATGTCCTGAGAGCCAAGAGATGCAGATGTCTCAGGACAAGTAGAAGGAAACTGGAGAATGCCGGTGGGCTTTTTGACTTAATTGATTTCTAGCAGTGATGACTTTGTTGCATCAAATATTGCCATTGGCCACTCTGCCGTAGCAGGGAGCAAAGGCTGCTGCAAAAGCATGTCACAGTGTCATGAGCATCCTTCTCCCTCATCGCACTATTCCTATTTTAGATCGCTTCTCCACACAGTCGGGCAAAGGGGCTCTTAACCTCTCTTCAGGCAGCTCTAAACCAGCTGTGGAACAGTGAGCTACCAGAAAAATGAGCTATAGTTAATGCTGAAAGTCTCTCACTTTCCAGTTCTCTATAAGCTTATGAAGAGCAATGATTTATGAAGAGCAATGATTCTGTCATGGCAGGGCAGCCTCACAGACAACAGTCTTCCGGAGTGTGTTGCTTTCTCAGCGTCGAGACACCAGCTATGCTTTAAATCACCTGACAGTGTGTGAACAAGGCTAACAACACTAACTTCAGCACTGACTTTTTGCACCCGTGATGCCAAATCCTGCCCTGGCAGTACAGCTCCGCTCCAAGAAACTTGGTGCACGTGCACTCCTGTTGATCATGCTTCAAACACAGGTACCATCAATCCCTGCCTGGGGTTGCAGATGAGACAATGATAAAAAAATCATCCCGTTTGATACACCTACTTCACCTCTGGGACAGCTGCTGGACCTTATCTTCTGCTTATCAGTGATTGCACCTTCATTACAAGGCCTCCTTCATACAAACTGGCTGTCTATGGTTTGAGACCTAGCTACAAAAACTTTGTCTTACTCCTTCTCTTACTATGAAGGCTTCCAGCTCCAGGACTTCAGACACAGCTGACGAGCATGGTTTGTAATGAAGGCAACTCCTAATTTGCTGACACAAGATGCAGCAATGGATGGTACTTGCTTTGTGAAGCACTGATCAAAGAACTGTGCTTTCTGGTTGGAGAGTGTAATTAACAGTAATTTCTAAAAAATCAAGTTCAGGTTGATGAAAAATGCCAGGTCTTACAGCTCATGAGCGTTAAGCTATTTTGTGATCTGCATCACACATACAGCACAAACTCAACACAGTGTCCTTCCTTCCCAAGCAGGAGAAGTGCTTTTCTTCATTTCGCAGCAGCCTGCAACCCGTTGCCCAACTGAGCCTGGCATGTGGGCTTGCAGGGCTATGGGTCTGCCCCAGGAGGGCTCGCAGGGCTATGGGACCGTCCCTCCATGGGCAGTGGGCATTCGAGCCTTGGCCCCGCTCCCGGAGAGGTCTGGCACACGGCTGCTGGGGATGGAGGGGTCTGATGTCAACAGCAGCAAGGTGGAGAGTCTGCTCCAAGAAAGGGGGCAGTCCTGATAATGGTTTGGGAGACTCCTGCCTCAGAGGAAGGAGGGATGAGAGGAACGAGATCTGCTGAATCCCCTGCAAGTCTTGAATACAACAAAGTCCAGGCAGTTCTTTGGTCTTGATACTCTGAATTTCTTGCCAGGCCACAGACTCTCAGGTTATGTTCAAGCTACTTGCCCCCCCAGGTTCACTTATGACCCCCCCAACACCCAGATGGTTAATCCCCCCTTTCTGGACTCCGATTTCACCTTGAGCCCTCCTGCTTAACTCTTCAGACTAGTAACTCTTTGGCCATGTGTCGTGGTTTAACCTCAGTCGGCAACAGAGCACCACGCAGCCGCTCACTCACTCCCCCCCACCCAGTGGGATGGGGGAGAGAATTGGAAGAGCACAAGTGAGAAAAACTCATGGGTTGAGATAAGAACAGTTTAATAATTGAAATAAAATGATAATAATAATATGATAATAATAATAATACACAAAGCAAGTGATGCACAGTACAATTGCTCACCACCCGCCGACCGATG
>NW_008824029.1:279336-290221 GCF_000699105.1 Pygoscelis adeliae
AGTCGGTAGAGCATGGGAAACTAAAAAGTCCTTGGCTAGTGTAAGCACTACCTAGCAACAACTAAAACATCGGTGTGTTATCAACATTGTTCTCATCCCAAATCCAAAACACAGCACTGTACCAGCTACTAGGAAGGAAATTAACTCTATCCCTGCCGAAACCAGGACACCATGTGAGGACTAGAATGCACAAACAGACCCATATGAGCAAACAGACCCCAACCACAGGCTGTGCAAAGAGTTTCTGAACACACCACTGATACGTCACATGCCTTTCAGGGAGACGGCAGCTTCTGGAGAAAATAACAGGAACCCAAATGCAACACTCCACGCATCTGTCCTCCTGCCTCGGGAAAAGACCCACAGCTTTGGGGCGGTTCCCTCTTGCCTTCAACTCCTGCTAAAGCTGACTTCAGCTGACAGAGAAAATAAAAAGAGGATTTCCAGCTTCTAATACCTCTCATCCAGTCCTTCCACACTCTGCCCCAGCTTGCAGGAGAGCACAATCTTTTGCCAGGTGATTTAATTGTCAGGGAAACATCTTCCCAGACAAGCCACATCACCACCGTAGTCCCTTATCTGGGGCTTTTGAATTTGAATGGAGGCCATGGCCAATCAACGACTCCCTGTTGTAAGGCCAGCACTACTTTGTCAGCTCAACCTAGAGATAAAAACTGAAAACAGGTGGTAAAGTACAGGCTGATCTACTGGGGGCAGCGGGGGCTTGGAGACCTTCTCAGCCACCCCATTGGCAGCTCTGTACTGATGCCTGCGCTCCCCTCACAGGAGCTGGACCAGACCCTTCCTCATTTAGGTCAAGGCTGGGTTCAGCCCTAATAAAGGTAAATACCAAATTCACAGGGAATTCACCTTGTGTTTTTGCAGCCAGGTGTGATACAGATCCGGTGATGCCTACTGGAATGATGTATCTGATTTAATATGATCAAAACAAAACCCGTTCAAAGTTGCTATGGTCTTCCAGAGAGTTGGGCATGATCAAATTGCCTGGGGAAATTAGAAGGCTATGAAAGAGGGTCTCTATGGCTGGCCCACGTGGTTTAACCCCAGTTGGCAACTGAGCACCACGCAGCCGCTCGCTCACCCCCCCACCAGTGGGATGGGGGAGAGAATTGGAAGGGTAAAAGTGAGAAAACTCGTGGGTTGAGATAAAAACAGTTTAATAGGTAGAGCAACAGTCACGCACGCAAGCAAAGCAAAACAAAGGAATTAATTCACTACTTCCCATCGGCAGGCAGATGTTCAGCTGTCTCCAGGAAAGCAGGGCTCCCTCACGTGTAACGGTGACTTGGGAAGACAAACAGCACCACTCCAAACATTCCCCCCTTCCTTCTTCTTCCCCCAGCTTTTATATACTGAGCATGATGTCACATGGTATGGAATGTCACATGGTATGGGATATCCCATTGGCCAGTTTGGGTCAGCTGTCCTGGCTGTGCCCCCTCCCAGCTTCTTGTGTTCCTCCAGCCTTCTCAGTTGGTAGAGCATGGGAAGTTGGAAAGTCCTTGACTAGTATAAACACTACCTAGCAACAACTGAAAACATCAATGTGTTATCAACATTGTTCTCACCCTAAATCCAAAACACAGCACTGTACCAGCTACTAGGAAGGAAATTAACTCTATCCCTGCTGAAACCAGGACACAAGGCCTTTTGGATACTCCATACTCCCAAGTGTGCTATTCATACCAGCTCCTTTCGGAAGTTGTAAATGGTGAAAGCTACTCCCTATCACTGCTGTCCCATATGCCTTGAACACTTCATGACTGGGAATCTACACATTTCCTGTGCCAAGTGGCTCATATCAAGTTTGGGATTGTTTTGTCTAAAGATCATAGCCAAAATTGTAGCAATGAGGACCAGCCATTTACATATCTAACAGCCACAGTGATTCATGGCTTGTAGCAGAAAACAGTATCTCACCATACAAAGGAAACTGGCAAGTTTCAGGCAACAGCTGTTCTTCATGGGCAAGAGCGCACTGCTACAGGAAATCAGTGCAGCTCTTGCCTGATATTTATGCAAGCTTTTCTATACGTATGAAATAATTCTCAAAAATAGTTTTTAGCGTAACAGTGACTTGGGAAGACAAACAGCACCACTCCAAACATTCCCCCTTCCTTCTTCTTCCCCCAGCTTTAATATACTGAGCATGATGTCACATGGTATGGAATGTCACATGGTATGGGATATCCCATTGGCCAGTTTGGGTCAGCTGTCCTGGCTGTGCCCCCTCCCAGCTTCTTGTGTTCCTCCAGCCTTCTCAGTTGGTAGAGCATGGGAAGTTGGAAAGTCCTTGACTAGTATAAACACTACCTAGCAACAACTGAAAACATCAATGTGTTATCAACATTGTTCTCACCCTAAATCCAAAGCACAGCCCTGTACCAGCTACTAGGAAGGAAATTAACTCTATCCCTGCTGAAACCAGGACACTGGCCCATCTTAAAAAAGCTTACTTGTAAAAGCTATAGCTGCTGATTGCGAGACACCACCTCTGATGGCTCTTAATCAGTACTTGCTTCAAAGAGAACTGAAGCAACTTTTTCATCTGCAGACTGATATGACTCCCTACTAAGAACTAATAACTACCTCTACAGATGACTGGAGTTTCTGTCTCTCAGACAGAATCTCTCTGTCTCAGATCTCTTTGTCTCTTGTGCACTCAGTGGAGATACTAAAGGAGTGTGAAGCTGTTCAAGAGATGGAGAATTACTGCTTTGGGCAGGTGTGGAAACAACGACCCTTCCAAGATGTTCCAGGTGCCCACCACTAATATTTTTTCCAGAGATGAGGCATTAAACTGAAGATACAAGAAAGGAATTTACATTCCTTTGGCATCAAAAACAGCAGATGGGAACTTCTGTGAATAAATCTGAGAGCTGGAGCTGTCTGATAATGCCGACCTTGCCGACAAGGATGAGAAGTGGAAGGTTATTCTAGCGCAGATATCACCACTGAATGCAAGGATGCGCTCCTAGCAGATGTGTGAGCCAGAAACTGAGTGTGAGTTACGAGTAGAAATCAGAAGTCCTTCCAGAGATGATATGCATGTCTGGAGCATTTCAAAATCGCTTGATATGAAAGATTCTTACTCGGTTTCAGCTGAATGCACTCAGAGAGATTAAAAACGGACAGATGAATTTGGAAGTCTTCCTAGCTGAAAGTGCCTTGAAAAGCTTTGTCTTATGTCTTAAATAAAGGTCAGGAGTAATGAAAAGGAGATTTCCAGTGCATGGAGTCTTGCAGTAATTTTTGAATTCTAGAAGAGGAAGATGAAACTGAGTAAAGGAAAACAACAAGCTTGATTCTGAGCATGATTGCTGCCCACGGGAAACAGGATGGAGCTCATCAAATGCTCTTACCTATGCGATAGAAGATATGATGGCCTGGAGCTGAAAGGTCTTGTCTGAGACTGGCAGCAAAGATGAAGATTATGTTAATCTGATGTTAGTCTGAACTGTTTATCAGCTCTTAATCTGGCAGTGATGTTTGTAGAAACTTAGATACCTTCCTCCACCTGAGGCAGTCTTTTCCATCATTAGCTTTCACATATAGCCTGTCTTAATCAGTTTTGCACAGAAGTCACTGAGACACAGTGCCAAACGCTCTATTAAAATCTAAATATATTACTACAACCTCTTCTAGCATCAGTCACCACACCACAGACTCAGAACTGGCATTTCCCTTCTTCTCTAACTCTTAATTATTAACTAAAGAGGGAAAATAATAAAGGAGCAATTAGGAAAAGCGATTCATAAAGCCATGGCTCATTGTCCTTTCTTTTCTACCAGAACAGCCCGGTGGACTCTGACCATGTGGACCTCTGTTTACATGGATATAGGAGTGTCTGGAGGTTTTTCTTTCTCAGTGTATGTTCCGTTCCAGTAAGCACTGAAGCAGATTTACTTGTACAGTAACTGCCAGGTCTCTTCTCTTTTGTACCTGGCATCACATTGTTTTCCAAACCTTTGGACTTTCACCAGTTTTAATCCTCTGTACTACAGAAGCATGGACCACCCCAACCAAGAGCATGCATGGTTACACCAGGCCCTGCTCACCACACAGCAGGCATTGCCTCCTTCAGCAGTCAGCCCAGTGCCTGGGCAATAGCCACAAAGGGCTGCTGCGGCAGTGCCCAGTTTGACCAGTTGCTGGCTCTGGGCAGAGAGGAGGCATGGGTCATGGTAAGCTCTTTCCTTACATGCTCCGCAGCCCAATGCCTGCAGGGCTGGCAGAGGCAGTGGGGCAGTGGGGTGGCCGGGCTGAGCCCGCCTGTGCTCTCCTCCATCCTACTGCACAGACACTTCCCAAACAAGTACGGCAAAACAACCTCACTGTCCTGGCCAAAAATATCTTGAAATGGGAAAAGATAGGCCCTGTCAAAGTTAAAGGTTTGGTGTTCCTTTCTTCAACTGGAAGGAAGACATTTGGGGATAAACATGAATGTGTGTGACTGGGAAGCCTTGCCTCTCCACGGTATGTAGGCCCCACATTTGAATTTCCTCTAATAAGCAAAAAGCCAGCAGCATTTTAGCCTTTATCCATGAGTATTACAATGGTAGATGAGAAAATAAATTTGTTGTATGCTTTACCAGCAACTCTGAGAGAAATAGGAAAAGATTTGTCTTTGGCCCTTGCTCCTCTCCATCCTCCATGGGGCTCAGACTCAAACTCAGCGTCAGCCAGAGCCTGAGCTCGGGGTCACATCTGAACGCAATCGCCAGCGTGGCTGACGTACCCACCACCCCTAGCCTTCGTGTTCCCATTCAAGCTTCATGAACATATGAACACCACCATGGGCCAGAGGCTGCTCGCTGCATACTCCGTGACAGACAGGGAGTTCAGGGTCACAAGCCATAAGGATTACACCAAGCCCAGGACCCTGTTTCTACCTGCAGCAAACAGCAGAAGCACAGGACACAGTGTGCAACCAGACAACATACAGTGTTATTTCCTCGGCAAACTGTGGATGAGAGACCTCCTTCCCCAGAGCTCAGATCTTTGCATTTAATTCCTATTGGTGTTTTTTCCCCATGAGTTTTGCTAATAGCTTCTTGTTTTTCCTTTTAACCCATGCAACCTTTGACGTCCACAGCCTCCAGTGGTGATGGGTCCAGAGTTTGCTCCCCATCCCCGGGAGCTGCACTTCCCAGAGAATTAACTGCTAGTGTGCAAACATTCAGAGCATCAAGTGGTCACGCACATCTCACGGCAACGCTCTCTAACAGGATCGTTTAAGGCTTTCCAGCACAGAAATAAGTGCTGGATGAAGAAGCGGTTCACTTTGAGGGAGTCTGGTCTGCTGGGACTCTCCCAGACCCCAGCTGCAGTGAGTCTCTCCTTTGCAAGCAGCAGTGCTCGTGCAGGAGGGCGTCTCTCCTGCCATCAGAAGTGAAGCAGCCCAGAGGCAATGATGTCTGGGGAGGTGTGGATGAGCATGGCATTTGTGAGAACTCTGATGAATTACTGCAGGCATTTCAGAAGTCTGCGCAACATTATCCTGAGCCCCTGTGCATGAGTCCTCAGCAGGAGAAGCCCTGGTCCGTGGGTGGGTGCTCTTTGTCCCACAGGAACCCCATCTCCTCCTTTTCACAAGAACCCATGCTGTGAGAAGGTCAGGAAAAAAAGGAAGGACCCCTCAGGTTTCCATTTGGCTGCATTTTCCCAGACTGTAAATCAGCTAGTGAGAAGCCTTGAGGGCAAAACAGCCCCATAAATACTTTAGCAATACGGGGACTTTCTACAAATAACTGGACAAGACCCTTTCCTTGTCTGACGGCTCCGAGGGACATTGTTTTCATTTGGTGTGAACCAAGACCTCAGCTTGGGTTCAGGATTTTGAAGATGTGCTAATGTGATGATCTTTAACACATTCACTCCCCAGGCGGGGGATTAATCTACTACTTCCCATGTGGCATACAAACTATTGGCCTGGTTTTATGGGGACCTGCATGTGTTAAATGCATAATTTTCTACTGGGACATGGGAGGAAAGACCCTGTTGTTACTGCAGCACGTCAAAAAAAAACCACTGGCAGAGTAACACAGCAGCCAGAGGCAGAACACTCCTGCATATGGTGTTCGCAGGGGCTGTGTGATGAATTGCTGCAGATGTTTTCCAAGCACCCTGGCCAAATCTCCAGATTCGTAGCTTTCCCTGTTCCCGAGTCTCACTCCACAGGACAGCTCTCCTTGCTGAAACACTGGTTTCCCCCCAAACCACAGTACCTCACTTCCTTCCACCCACATGGCCAAACAGGATCTCTTGAGAGCCATACCGGATTTGCACAGCCTGGGCAGAGACCACCCGCTCCACGGGCCAGAGCTTCAGCCTCTGCCATTGGCGGGAAGTCTCGTGGGACACCAGATCCTCCCCTCCCTGTCCACTGCCTGCTCTGTGCTCCAGCGCTGAAGTCAGAGCCTCTGGAGCAAGGCTCATCCCACCAGCTCGTGTTGAGTGTGGTCCCAGTGAGGGAGCTGCAGCCCGCTTTACGGCCGCATCCAGTGCAAGCACTGCTGGAGCCCGAGGTAACGCAAAGCAGAGAAATCCAGCTGCCAGAGCCCTGGATTCCCCACACTGGGTTTTCCCCTAACCCAAACTCCAAGCTGGTGTACGGACACTCATGCCTCAGGAGACCACGTTTGGAAAGACCTTCCCTTTTCTTTCTGAATCTTCCCACCTCAGCTGTACTCTTTTCCAACTTGGATACATACTGTAGCCCCATCTGTTTCATGGTTTCGCACATAAAAAACTTTTGTCCTCCCTGTTTTGTTTTAATGAGGGCTGATAAAATGTAACCTCCAGTTCAGGAAGAGGTGAGGATACCTAGTAGAGTATTTCCCTGTAAGAGTGTCACTGCTGTCAGCATTTTTCACCTAGGCGGTTTTACAAAGCTGATGCTTGTCCTGGTTTTATAAACTCATGTAGCCTGTGACCTGCAGCTTGGCAACCTGCCCGCTGGCTGGCTGGACACAGCACCCACTGGGTGCCCCAGCAAGATCAATGTGCCCACTGCCCACTGACACCCTTCACTTCCAGCTGCAATGTGCCACAAGACATGCTCTCTCCAGGACATGTCACATCCCCTTCCCACCCCATCTTGCTGATAGCCATGTGCATTCTGCAGGGATTTTGGCTGCAGCAAGATACAGGGTCTGGGAATCTATTTATAACCTGTATTTCCCACAGATGCATTTCCTGGAGTCTTTGCTCCAAAGAAATGACAAGAAGAGCTGAAGAAGGATCTTTGGATATTTATGCATTTTTCCAGCAGCATAGCAACATCCTCAGGCTTACATTGGAAATATTGGGAGGTTTTCCTCTTCCTTGGCTCAAACAAGAATGTTTTGGGACCCACAGGAGAGTGTGAATCAGTTCCTCGGTCTTTAAAGTATCTCCCCAGAACCTGAAGAGTTTGTATAGGACATCACCCCAGTATATACAGGGAGGACTTTCCTATGTCAACTCAGCAGATAGCACTGATCTCCATGGGCAGCACATAGGAGGAGCATAGCTTATGTAATAGAATTAAGAAAGTGTGGGTAGGTTTATTAGTGATGACGTTTATCTCCTGCTTCTCTTTTTTCTTCTTGGTGTTCATCGAAGCGTGATGTCTACTTGAATTTTACCCTAGGGAGTCCTACCATGATGGGCTATGGGCAGGGTTTTCAAAGAGCTTTAGGCACCCAGCAGGAGATCCAAGTGCCTGGACGGCTATTTTTATTAGCCTACAGGTATTTGGCAGTTGGGCTCAGTAAAAAAGAAATATGGATTGCAGAATATCACCTGGCACCTGTCAACCTAAGCAATGAGTGCCGACAACCACCCCACATCTCATCTATGCAAAATGCCTCATTATTGCAGGTACCGAAAGTAACTGGTGGCAGAGCTGTGACTACCAGCAGCTGCCACTTGTGCCTCGCACAGGTATTTTAACCTGCATATCTTTTGTAAATAAATCTTTAAGTAGTAATTTGCACCAGTTTAAATGTTACTTAGCATGTGTGCCACGTCGTGGTACCCAGCATTTTCCCAGCAAGCAGTGTCATGAAGTAGAACCCTAGTTCAGCCTCTGTTAGTTTAAAATCCAGTCCCTAGCATAAATGTCTCCTGGGCCAACTGTGCCAGATCAGGTCTGTACTGAGTCAGGGCTCACTGCTACATGAACAGAATATGGCTCTTTGCTGCATTTACCCCTTCTAGCACGAGCTACTGTCAGTGAAAAGAATCAGATACAAATACCTTGGATTTTTTCCTCAGCTGGGTTTGCCAGATGATCCACTGGAAAGCCAGCCACCCACAAGAGAAGGTTTGAACTGATTTACCCAGCAGCTGCCCTGTTGCAAGACTCACCAGAAGGCGAGGCAGCAGGAGCCCATAGCAGAGGTGTGGACGGGAATGGAGGGGCTGTCCACTGCAGGGAGGGAGCTCTTACAGCAGCTAGGCTGTTATGTCAAATGTAGGCACGCTTTGAGCCCCAAGCGTCAGCAGCGGAGTGGTTTTATCCCTGTTGGAAAGTTTCTGCTATCCACCTGCTAATTATCACCTCACCCCAGCTCTTGCACCATGGTTTCACTCCACAGTTTAACCGGTGCAGCACTTGCTGCGGTTGGAAAGGGCAGTTAACGTCTTGCCCTCTCCGCCTCCCGGCATGCTGCCCCTCCTAATTTTGTGGTGGCAGCAGCACTTGCCTAACCTTGATCTTGACTCAGAGGCAACATGCAAATGGTCATCTGTCTTTCTGCTTCCCAGCGAGGTGCAGATTAACGACAAAGGGCCTGCCTTAAAGCTTTCTTGTCCATTAGTAGGAATCTTATCGTCTGCACAAAGCCAGAGGTTCAGGAGGGGTCGCATGCCTGGTTCATCTCAAATACAAAGGGCTTCTTGGGTTTCGGGGGTCTTCCTTTTTTAGTACTTCTAAACCACAGAGACTTGATGCAAAAGCTAGCGGCGTCAGTAGCGCTGCTCCAGGGGGATTCAGGCCTCAGGTGACTTTCCTGCATTACAGCAGTCTGATCCCCTTTTGGTTGTTTTTAATTGCTTAAATGTCAACAGCATCCAGGTGCCTAACGAGATCTAGAACTCTCAGCGCCCGGGCTGTGTTCTTCCACAGCACCGGGAGATGCTGGCAGATACAGCAGCACTGGGCCCTCTGCTGAGTCAAAGTAAAACTGCATCTCTGTGGTCATTCCCATCCAGCAGCAAACCACCCCGTGCGGAGTCACACCGGGCTGCGCCCCCCTTAGCCGCCCCAGCTGAGGCGGACTTTTGAACCTTATCAGGAGAAAACCACGGCGATAATTCTGCCAAAAGGAGGGAAATACAAGAAGCTTCATGCACTTGGAGTCGAGATGAAGCAATCTCTTCAGCCAAAAACATCTTAGGGACCACTTGTTGTTTGCTCCGAAGCGCAAATTATAGCAAATCCGGATATTCTGAGTCAAGCCCTTATTTGTCCAACAAGTAAATCCAGTGGGAACCTTGCAGAAGGAAAAGGCAGCCGACTTAGAGAAGCAGCTGTCTGAAGGCAAGCACTTCTTGTCCCACTGCTGCGCTCCCTGGGGGGGCTCACAGCATTACAGCTGTTGACTTTGCTGATTAAAGTATTTTCTGAGTGTTTGATATTCCTGTTTAGCCCTGCTGAGCCGACTTGGGCACAGAAGAGCAGGTGGGACTCTGTCTTGGCTCATGCCTCGAAAGCAGAACTGTTAACAGTGTTTTGACAGTGAACTCACACTTATTTGCAAGATATGCGGCAGGAAGGGGCCAGCCTAATTTTCAGGTTCTGTTGCAAAGTCTGTAGAAAGAAAAACACTCTTTGCACATGCCAAATGTGCAAATTACACCTGGAACTATGTCGTGATGGTGACTGTGGAAGCCCACAATGCGCTGTGTGATCAATTCCATGATTTTATTGATATGTTTGTAATGTTTTATAAGGGGTTTTAAAGTCCTGTCTCCATGAGTCACCTGGAATTCTCATATTTTTCTCTTTAGAAGAGTCTGTGGTCACATGGTTGCAGAGAAATCATGAACATCTCAACCTGAAGATTCAGCCCTCAAAGGCAAAGAACCACTCCTTCCCTACTTTCTAAATTTTGGGGTTTTTTTATTCTGCTGTGCAAGGGGGAAGACTGGATTCCTGCTCCTCAGCTCCCTGAAACAGGCACCGCCGAGTGCCAGCTATGGGCACTTTTGGAGAACTGCACTCCACAGTGCGCCTCTCCGCAGCAGTAGCTGTATTCCTGACAGGATCCCAGCAGCATTCAGCTACCAACAGAGATCGCGTTATCAACTAGGCAGCTTCCACAGGCGCAGAACAAGGCAGATTCCTCTCTCCATCAAAAAAACACAGATTTGCCTCTTTGCTGATGCAAACCAAAGGCAGCAGAAGCAGTTTGCAGAGTGTGGCGTCTGCTGGGGTGCTGGACTGTTGGCCCTTCTGCTCTCCCTGCGCTGGCCCCAGCACGCCTGGGGATCCCCACGAGGACCCTGTCCATGGGTAGGACAGGGCGCAGGCTGAAGCACAGCCCCTGTGATGGACGAACTTTAATCTCCAGCCTCTGTGGGCCTTGTGCAGTAGGTCCCGGGGGGCTCCAGCTCCCACAGTGACGGGTGGGTGGCACGCTGCCTGTTCTCAGGTGGCTCCACCTGTGGCCAGCCACAGCGAAGGCTGAGAGAAATAAAATCTCATTTATGCTCTGACCCTCAGGAGAGAGCAGATACAAGAAGCTTCTGGGATGGGCCTGCTCTGCGAAGGCATTTTTATCCCCCCTCAGAGGTCGGCCGGCTCCCCTCAGAGAGGCGCTGCCGAGGAGGAGAGGGAAGCGCTGAACCCATCTGAGGAAAAAACGGCTGCCCCGGG
>NW_008824029.1:290928-294251 GCF_000699105.1 Pygoscelis adeliae
GGGTCCCTGGCGCCGGCAGGGCGGGCGCTTGCGTCCCCGCAGCCATGTCGGAGGCCCCGCGGCCCGGGGGCGAAGCCCAACCCGTCGGTGCACAGCAATGCTGCCCCTCGGCGCTGTGTTTCTTCCCCCCCCAGGGGCAGTGAGGAAGACGAGCAGCCGCAGCCAGAGGCCGGCTCCATCAGTGGACACGGTGAGCGCTTCCCCCTCGGCCTGGTGCCTCCCCGTGTCACACAGGCCCTGGGCCTGACTGGGGTTGAGCCAGCTTCGGTGTTACAAGTCCTTCTAATGCTCTGCATCTACTTGAAGCCTCCCTCTACCTTTTTCCTCCCACCTTCCTCCTTGGTGTTAGCTTGGAGTCGTGCCATGGTAACCAAGGCCAGCGATGAAGTGTCTGCAGGCCTGACTGAGATGTGGTGATTGTCACTGGTTGGCGAACGGGAGGTTCACTTGGGAGAACTGTCTCCTCCCATCCGTCCTGGGTCTTCAGGGCTTTTGGCAAGCCTGCCTGCATCCTCTCTGTAGTTGCTGTGGGAGTGTGGCCAAAATACCCGCTGCACCATTTAGTGGGTTCAGTTTCCTTCTGTAACACTTGGAAGAGCGAGTTAGTATAGTGACACATGGGGAAGATCCACGTTTGGACCGTCTGATACATCTTCTCCTCTTGCAGAGAACAGGCCTTCGCCCAAGGAGCTGGAGGAGCTGGAACTGCTGAACAGGGCCTTAGAAAAGGCACTGAAAGTCAGGAGAAGCGTCTCAAAAACTCCGTTAGTGGCCCAAGGAGCTGCAGGAGAGAAATCTGCAGATGAAGGACCTGCTCCCAGGAATGCTCAAGAGCGGCAAGTGCCTGCATCTGTTGAGGATGTTCCTGTAACCACAAAAGTGAGAACTGTAAGCAAAAAGCCTGCCTCTTTGAAGAAGCCCTCTCCATACAAGCTGGGAGCCCCTTATAGGACTGACCCAGATGTGAAAAAAACGCAAAGGAAAGCCCCAGCCAGATGTGTCTCTCAAGGTCCCAGGACAGCTGGGAAGAGCTCCTCAAAAGGGGTGGCTTGCAAACAAGGAAGGAGCCATAGGACAGCAATCAGTGCCAGAGACCAAGCGGCCTGTGCTGCAGCTGAACCCCAAAAGATACCTGGCTTGTCCAGGTCTGCCCCGGATGAGCAGCAGAGCTTTTCTGTAGAGGATTCAGCTGGGGGAGAGAACTCTGTAGCTGCTGGCAAGCGGTTATTTGATGCAGGGAAGAAAAGTTGTGCTTCCCTGGGAGAGTCCAGCAAAAAGGAGGACCCTACAACTGAAGGTGCATTGGGAAGGAGCACCTCACCTCGGGCAGTCACCCTCCAGGAAAAGGGGTAAGTGCTGAGAGATGGGCACCTCTGTCTTATTCTGCTTGACATTGACTAGCACATCTGCAAAGCCTGGTCTCTTCTACTGCTCTGTAGGGCCCAGCTGGGTTTCACCGTTCCTGAGATCCTTCTCAGGAGGAAGGACCCTTTACAGTTTAAAAGCCTTTATTGTGGTTGGGGAAGTGTTTTCTTTTTAAGGGCTTGCTGTTGGATGGCTGGGACTTCAAAAGTCTTTTAATTGAGACACTTGATATTTCATAGCCCCCTGTGACTGTTTTGGAAAGCTGTCTCTGTAGAGCTTTCTTGACCCTTAGTTTTCCTCTGAGTCCACTTTCTATTATAGCTTATTGATTTTTAAAAATTTTTTTTTTACACCATGATAATACGTAATGCATGGATAATCTCTCTCTTTCTCTCTCTCATATGCCCAGTGCTGTTTGGAGAGATGACGTCTGGGTTTAATACTATTCCCTTTAACCTGTAAGATACCGCCCGTGTAAATACACAAATCGGTATTGACTAGAATGCAGTTGTTTCAAGTGTTTGGTGTAGGAAGAATTATGAAGTGGATATTGCTGAGATTCTCTATGGAAAAGTGGCAAAATAATACTTAGAAGATTGGCTTTGTATTCAGACCAGTCTGTCTTGCTTAAATAATTTCTATGTTCTTTTCTGTGTGCTCGTTGCTTTAAAGAAACAGTGAAGTTCGGATCTGATACGTGCCTGTTCCTGGAAAATTTTGAGAGATAGCTCTCAGCTGCCACAACCCAACTGTTGTGTTTGTGCAGGGAGGAAATTATCACTGTTCATGTGGTGTTGGAACAGACACAGGATGCTGAGTGACAGTTGCTGGGGGAACAGGAATCTGGATTCAAATGTTTATTTACTTAAAATCCCAACCCTGGTCCTGTGTTCATAGTTTGCATGTGACTAACTATAACTGCCAACCTACATGTTTTTGCAATAACAAGTTAGGGTTTATTCTGCTTCGGGGTTAAGGTGCATATTCCCAGTGCAAGCTGAAATGTCCCTTTCCCACTTCTTTGAGTGTGATACGGTGCTAAGCAAAGCTGCCTTGTTGTGCACAGGTATGGCAACATAGGGAGGTTTGCCTGCGCTCATGCCTGTAGTGATCAGCTTCCTTGAAGATGTCGTTTCCATGTCTGTACTCCGCCTTGTCAGGGCTTTGCTTCCAGCTTCTCACCTTGGATGAACCTCTGATGGCTGGTGGTAGGATGTGGGAGCTCTCCCAAGTCAGCTCAGTGACACTTGTGGAAATGAATGAGCAGACCGATCCTCCTTCCTTGAGGACAGGCTGAAGGCGGTGGTGGATTCGGTTTCCAGGGTTGTTGACATCTTCTGTTACAGCTAAAGTAATTTCAAATTTAGACAAAATGTCGTTTTCTTAATTTCTTCAGCAGTCAGGATTGATGCTTCTCTTGTTCTGCAGATGCCAGCTGAAGCTACCCCTTCCCTACAGGAAAGCCTATTCCAGGAACTCCAGGTAAGCCCAGCCTGATCAGTCCAGTCCACAACTACCCTCTGCTTAAGGGCTGTGAGGAGGGGTCAGATGGGGGAGACCTGGCTGGTTTGTGGGTCACGGGAAGGCACTGACCCCACAGTGTGCGGGGCCTGAACTCGGAGCAGGAGGAGTGGTCCAATACAGCCTGTCTCTGCAAGGCTCTTTCTGAGGATATGAGTTTTCATGTTATTCTAGCCACTAGTGTTACATTTGTGTTCAGAATGCTAATCCCTGTTAATCCCCGAAGTGGTAAAGGTACTAGAGTGCTTTAATCATGGGATTAACGGTGCTGCAGAAGTCTCTGCTGACACTGTATACTAGTAGTTGAAGGCAGGACGCCCTGTGGGCTGGGTGCCTGTATACCCTGTGCAATGAAAGAGTCTCCCGACCGGTTGCTGACCTGAACTGCTATGCTGGGGCACCTGTCTAGCCTGGAAGCACCCTGGCTGTGTTTGAGG
>NW_008824029.1:294601-312685 GCF_000699105.1 Pygoscelis adeliae
GAGAAATCTGCTGATGAACTCTCTTAAATAGAGCCAATTACAATGTTACCACACTAATGGTGCGGGCGGATGGGTGTCTGGGGAACTCTGTGCTCTAGTCCATTCTCCAGTCCTCTGGACGGGGTCTCCCACTATTTCCTTTGGGAAATCTTGCCATAATCCAGCAGATTTCTCATTACGCAGTTTGTCCAGATATTAAGTTTATTATAATAGTTTACAAACCGTAGCTTAAATCTAGCTTATACCTCCTTGTGTTACCCTCAAGAATTCCCCCTCCTCTTGGGAGCTGTCATTTATCAGACACCAATTCATTAGTTGCCCTTCAGCAAGTTGTAACGACTTGGTTCCCTTAATTTTCACTTGTAAATTGAGCCTTTCGGCATCCTAATCACTCTGGTGTAATTTTACGCTCTTCGCTATTACTTTCAACTCAGTGACATACTGAAAATAACCTTTGTTCTGAAGATCCCATATAGAGGGAATGCATCTTGCCTGGTAACTTCTGTTCTATTCTGTTCCATTAACCTTGCTATTTCTTTGCATAATGTGTTTTTGAAAACTGCATTTTCTATCATGATTTAAAAGATCCATTTGGATGGAGAGAAGACACATGCACGCTTGGGTTAGACAGTCATGCGCTGCATAACTATTTTAAGCTTCCTCCTGATGGCTCTCACTTACTGCGGCAGGTTTTCAGAGACTGGCTGAGACGCACTGGCTCTTTAAAGCGGTCCTTTACTGAAAAGATATTATGGGCATTGTGCATCATTGGGGATGTTGAACTCTGTCAGTGAAATGCACCTTTCTGGTAGCACTACTTATGTAACATTTTCTTTTAAAAACTGAACTCTGATACAGGGTCCTGGCCAGCTTACTCATGATACTGTCCTTAAACCCCTATGTTTTGTGTCCCTGATACTGATGCACTGCTGTCATGCTTCTTGCCAAACATACCACTTTGTCCTAAAAAAAAAGGATTAAAGGAGAGTCTTGAGGACTTGGCATATGAAGGAGTCACTGTGCTAAAAGCTAGTGTGAGAATTTGTCCTGTCTGCTCTAACATTCCTTCTTGTACACATTTACTAACAGACTAAATGTATAGAAATGCAAATGACTTACCCCTCAAGAAAGCGAGAGAAGATTTGTTGTTTCTTATGGGATAAAAATGTAGGTAGGGTGATGCAACAGAATTACTGAGGTGCTGCAAATTCACATTCTGCTTATAGAAATGTGTTGTCTCTCTTCTGATGGCTGTAAATCATTCCCCTCAAAACAAATTGAGAGAAATAACACAGGTGTGTTGCAGTGTCTAATGCTTTCTGCCGGGTGTCCTTGTTGATCTAATACCAGCTGTCAAAAATGAGGGGGGAATGGCTAGTAAATAACCTGTAAAAGAGGGGTGAGGAAGATGCTTGTATTTGAAGCACTGATCTGTCATATTGGTGTGTCGCAGCTCAGTGTGAGCACTGTCTGGTACCATTGGGCATAACTCCTCCACCTCCTGCCCCTTTTGAATTTTCAGGGCATGGGAGAGATGTCGTCTCTGCCAAACAAGTGCAGACGCAGCAGCTGCAAGGAACCGTTTTATAGAGAGGATCCAGACAACTGTATCCTTTCTCGGCTCACCGGCCCCTTCCACGAGCACGTGGTGCGGTACAGCAGGCACCGGGTGCAATCCCTCTGCAGCGTGTTCCCGTCTGGAGAGAGTTACGCCTCCAATAACAGGAGTTCAAGCTGGGTGTCTAGGAAGTGTTTTTTTTCATAGTGCAGCTCTTGAGCAGTCATAAAACTTTTGATCCAGACAAACAAAGCCACAAGGCAAACAGACCATATACAGCTGTGCTGTCCTCACCTTCCCCCTGCAATGCCACTTCACGGGCTGCTTGCCCTCTGCCTCTGCCCCTGATTCCGGCTAGCCTGGCCCAGGGCTCGGGGTAGTGCACAGAGCTGGTGGTGTGAAACTTTCCTTAAGCTGCTGTTGTCTGAGTTTCGTTCACCGATGCTGGCCTTCAGTCCTGCAGAGATAGAGGAGGAATTAAAGGTCCTCCAGGATGTCCCCTCCCTTCTGAGCCAGTATGTGGAAGCTGAGCCTGCAGGTAAGGAGAAAAAAAGGGGGGTGGAGGGGGCAGAAGGTGGAATAAGGATGATTTCAGTGGGCTCCAGTTCCATGTGTCTTGTGTTCTTGGCATGTGCTGCGCATGAGGGACAGGAGCATTCTCTGCCTAAAATGAGGGCTGGTGAACACAAGGCCACTCTAGAAACTGGTATTTGGTGGGGAACGTTTCAGTATGCTCATGCCGCTGGTTTTCTTCTGCTTCTCTTCTAGACCATCCCACTCTGCAAAGAGAGTATGAAAGCCTTCTAACCTTGGAGGGTTTGCAAACCACAGTTTCCCAGTGCCTGCATAAGCTGCAGCTTCTGCAAGCAGGTGAGCCAGTCCCTGGTTTTGTAGTCGGGTGTGAATGTGGCCAGCTATGCTTAAACAGTAGTTTGCCATCTGTGCGCAGAACACTGTGGACCAACATAATTTTTCTCCTGGTTATCCTTATGGTAACGTAGCATGTAAAATTCTCTGGTGGCAAAGCAAGCTGTGGTATCTGTTTGCCACCCATCTGTGTTCAGGAGAGGCTTGGGACTATTAACTGCTGCGATTCAGGAGGGCTGGTGATGGAGCTGTTGAGAGATGGGGGAGACTGCATGCCATAGCTTAAGGTGTCCTGATTGGGCTGTGTGTGAGGAGCTTACCCTGACTAATACGATGTCATTAGTCAGTCATTCTAGGAACAGCAAGTAGATCACAAATTCTGCAAGTACAGATTTAACTTGTATATTCCTGCCTCTTGCCAATTCTTCCGCCCTGGCAGCTGTGGAGTCCCAGTTGAGGCTGTGCCCAGACTGCACTGGGGATGTAGGAAGCTGCTCTCCAGCCTGTGTTCCTCCCAGGGGACAGACGTGTGACAGTGCAGGCATGCTGGCTGTGCCTCTCCTTTGTTACTCCAGCTTCCAGGAGCTGAGGGACCTGTTTGCCTTGAAGCTGCAAGTGTCAATGCTGCACCAAGAAGTTGCCTTACAAAAGGTGAGTCTTTAAAAGTGTTAGTGCTCCTGGGGTAGGGCAAGAAAAGGGCAACTGAGGGGCAACAGCTGGCATACGGGGTCTTGAGGGGCAACAGCTGGCATACGGGGTCTTGACGGGGAGCAGCAGCACAGCAAGCTCTCCCGGTGGTGTTTCTATGTTTATACCTTGTGTCCAAGTCCCAACAGTGCCTTGCTTACTTTGTAGATGAATGGACTTACTTTTTTTAAGGCCAGAGCAGAGGCCTTTAAATGTCTGACCCTCTCCTGATAAGATTCTTTTTTAGCTACTCTTTCAGAGCTTGACAGTGGAGGATATTGGTAATGCCTGAAGACCCCTTTTGGCAGCCCTTTACAGTCCGATTAGGGCATCCACTCTGTCATTCTCTCCTGCGTGACCTCCAGCTAGTGAGCTCCTCTGCTGTCTGTTCCTTTCCTTTTAAATCTGAAACCACTGTGCTGCTGATCTTGACTTTACTGTTCTGAGACTGCCTGTAAGAACATGATAGGAGGTCAGTCTCTCCACCAGCCTGAGCAGAGTGCTTGCTGCACAGGGATCATTTGTTCTTCTCGACCAACAGCAGCAATGGACAGGGAAGATCTGTGAAATCACATCTACTCCTTTGACGTAACCTTTGTCGTTGATCTGAATGATAGAGGCTTTGGAAAAGCCATGTTTTTGTAAGCCAGGGAAGAGTTATAACTGGCCACGCTCCTCCCTCTGGCTGAAGATAGATTGCTGCCTGTCTTCAAATGGGACTTTAGCACAATAATTCTGAATTATGGGTTATGAGGGTTTTGGGTTTTATCTGCTCAAAATGAAGCAGTGACCGAAGCCTGCTGCCTGATGCTTCATCGACTGGCTCAATTTCCTCCGCACATGTATCTAAATAGGTGCTTTGTGCTGGATGAGCTTGGAGTATCTGGAGCAGTTCCGTGCAGAGCGTGCAAGATAGGTGAAATTCTTGAGACAGGTGAAATGAATGGACTTGGTAGAAGATAAATACTCTGGGAAAGGATGTACATATTTCTGGGCCAAGCCTGTCCATTGCTGCTCCATGGAGAAATGCCAAGAACCATAGAAAGTCCTTGTAGCTCTTAGCCTGTCTTTGATGGTGAAGGCCTGTTTCCTCTATTCTTATGCATCAGGAGCAGATCAGGCAGCTGGAAAAGAGAAGGGGCTCCCTCTTAGGAAGTGGAGCAGTGTAGCGCTCCTTCATGTGGCAACTTTCCCCTTAGGTAGCTTTCATGTCTGCAGCTCTTAACTCTTCCCAGAGATTAGCAACTGTGTCCTGTTTCCCTATCCATAGATTTATGGGGAACAGGAAAGGGAACCCCCTGCAGATGCCCTGTATTCTGTTTGGATCTTCCTTTGTTTCCACCGCTGAAAAATGCTTTGAGAGAGGTGACTGACACATGCAGTTGATTGTCCACTCTTCTCCTGGGAAGGCAGTGTGTACAGTAGGCTGTGTGGGTTTTTAATGTGCAGACTGCTCAGACTTCATTAGTTGATGCCAGCTGGAAAAAAGAAAAATCCCAGGCAAAATTTCTGAGCATTAATTCAAGAGTGGGGCACTAAAGGCTAACTTTCATCCTTTGATTGGAAGTTCACCTGCGTTTGAGTTGTCAGTCATGGTCGTAATCCAAGAGTTTTATGCTGTTAATTATGCTGCGACAGGCCAGTGGGTTGTTGGAGAGCATGGACTGAGATCATGAGCTAGGCTTAATAAACCAGAGGCCAGGTTGGGGAATGTTGGACAGCTTTAGCATCCCCTGTAGCCTGTGCTGCTGGGGAGGCATGCAGCTTTATTCTGTTTGGGCTGGATGGAGCTGGCCACTTGCCTGTCTGTCTTGGATTAATGTGACCCAACTAGGAGGTGACAGGAACAGTCATAAGCGAAGGGTTGACCTTACCATTGGGTGAGTAAGTGCTTCACTGTGTGGTTGCAGAGCTCCTGAACCAACATCAGCTTCAGCTTTTTGCACAATGCTGATCTCATCCCGGTGCTGGGCCACCTCTGCAGCAGAGGAAAAGCACTACCATTTGTCTCACTGCTCCAGGAACACTGGGTGGATGCTGGTGTACTTCATGAGCAGAGGATGAACAACTCTGCCTTTGTTAAACATGATGAAAGAAAGCATCTATCTGTCTATCAATTAACATGTTGTTAGTTACACTGCTCTGGTGAGATTTCACTTGTTATGCAGCCACTTCACTTCATGGAATCCTAAAAGTGCACGCTGGCTCTGGTGACGCGTCTCCTTTGCTTCTGCCCAGGTCATGATGGCAGAACTCCTGCCTGTCCTGGAGTCCAGGCTCTACCCGGAGGCCTCTGCAGCTCAGCTGTATCGGGCAATTTACACGCAGCTCTGCGAAGGAGGCAAGCGATTCCCTGTGCTGGTGAGAGATGAGCTGGCAGACTGATCCAGTGGGAACCTTCTACTTGCCATTCGCATAACCAGAGACAGTTTTAAGCAATAAATCTTTTCTATTAACTTTTTTACTCTGCCTGTTTGTCCAACTAAATTTGGGGGGGGGGGAAGGGGTGGTGTGTCCCCGCCCCCCCCCCGGCTCTTTTTTTCTTTTGTATCACTTTTATGACCTGCTAACTGAGGTTTTGTGAAGCCACTTCAGGGCTTCATGGACACTGGTTTTGGCTTTTCTTCCAAGGTCTGTCTCTCTGGCTAGCTCTAGATTCTTAACTGCCTCAGTCGTGACACCGGGCTCCTATAGGCAGACAGTGCACCAGGCAATAAAACATGATTTATACTGATCAGATAGCCACTGTGCGGTGGGGCACAGCCTTCCAGCATCTGAAAATCCAGAGAACCTGAGCTCCTGCTTCCCTATTACTCTGTTCACCAATTGGCATATAACCAGCTTTATAGCGGTCACTGTAATATTCACTAACAGTGTTTTCGATGTCTTCATCCACAGCGGCCGAGGCCACATGCAGTAGTGCCTCTTGTGGAACTACTCTGGTTTGCCCATACCTGCTCTGAGCTGGGCTGGTGCCTGGATTGCTGTGCAGCTGGAGCAGTCCCTTCTCATCAGCTTGTCAGTCACATCGCTGCTCAGTTCAGGGCCCCTTCAGGCAGCTTCACGACTTGCCAGGCTCTTTTGTAAGGACTTAGACCTAGCCTACAACTGGAATGTTTTTGCTATGCCATCTTATCTGGTGATTGTGCCTGAGGCAGCAGTCTAAGAAGGGCTGGGCTATCAGCGCTTGAGAGATGTCAGGGAATCCAGCTGCAGCAGGAGGGAGCTGATAGAGCAGCCCAGTAGATGGCACTCGGCCCTTTGCGTTACTGCTGACCCTGTGCCGGCAGCTGCTGGAGGAGCAGTCTTCCAAAGGGACTAATGCAACGTCCTGCCTGGCTATGGAAAACACAGATTCTGTGGCAATTCTGACCTTGTCACCATGGGAAAATTCCAGCTTTGGTTCCCCCTGCATCGTAGGTTTTTGCTTGTAATTCCCAAATCCCCTGGCATTTCTATGTGACAATTAAAGCAAATTTAGAGTCATGTGGAATACCTCTGCTTGTGAGCACTTTGAAGTCCATTTAGGGAAGGGCCACTGTGTACCACTGCTTATTACAGTTTGACTCGCACCGTATCTCCTAGCTGGATTAGGACTGTTTGCCTGGGGGGATTTAGCTCTTAGCAGTGCTGACAGTGGTCATTATTTTTTTCCTTCTGTTTTTTTCAAGGCCAGAGTTAGTTGTCTATCTCTTCTGAATGTTTGGCCCTTTCTGACACTCAGAACTCACTAAAAATCATTCATATGATAGATGAAAATCAGCATCTCTTACTTTCACTTTTTTTTTTGCATTACATTCAGTTCTTTGTAGATGGTATTTGATTTCCCATGGAGTCTGCAATCAGGGCAGGGGTTTGTTACCTTCTTCCCCACTGCAGCGTGCAGAGGAGTCCTGTGTGGTTTACATCTGCATGGTCTACGAGGGAAACCATGCTGTGGTCAACAGTACTGGAGGATTGCAAGGTATTGATTAAAGGCTGCTCACAGGAGCAGACTCTGCCTCCTAAATTAACGTGGCCATATGCCATGGGCATTAACATCTGCACGTTTGAATTGTAGAGATGACATTTGGTATTGTTAATTATCATGTTGTTATCCATAACATGTCTGTAAGCACTGCATGAGTCATGGAGCATCTGCTTCTTTGCACAGAGCAGTCCAGTGTGTATTGGCAGTAACTTCACTGCCACAGCACGGGCTGCATAAGTGTGAAAGGACTGTGAAAAAGAGACTGAGCCCACAAAAATGGGTTCGCAGGGGTTGTTACAAGCTCAAAAGGCAAGCTGAACCGACACCGTAGGAGGGGTGCAGAAGGGGAGCACAGCTCCCAGCTGATGACTGGCAGGTAGCTGGGTTGTTCTGAGCCTCTGGGTACAGTGTGGTTTTATTACTCTTCCTACACCATGTGAGAGATATTTTATAATTTCCATAAATGTGTAAGACTTTAAATCATTTGAATGACTCACTTTTTCAAATGAGTCTTGTGCTGTAGCTGAGATTCAGTAGCAACTTAACTCAGTGGTTAGGGGGTCTTTTTCGTTACAAAATGTGCTGTTGTTATAGAAGAAAATCATACTGGTACATCAAATTGAGATGAGGAAGAAAGAAAGACAAAAGGTAGTATTTGTGATGCCAGGGGATAGTATTACAAAAATACAGGAAATGAGTAGTATTTTTGGAAAGTGATAGATGATACCAGCGTTGTGTAGACATGAGCTGAGACAAAGCGCGGTTAGGGTCAGGGAGGATTAGCAGCTCTTATTCCTTCTCTGTCTCCTACAGTAGAGTCTTAAAAGGTTTTTGTTTTTTTCACTACTGAAGGATGTGAAGCTGGATCCCTGGAAGGAGAAAGGGGTTTTTTCTTTTCTCTCCAGAATCTGTGACTTCAAGCATTTCCAACTGCTACGGTTTGTCTTTTCCACTGGTTTCCTCCTTTCCTTCCCCTCTGCAACTTCTCCACTTACTGTTTTTGTTTTTGCATGTATGTTTGACCTGACCGGTGGAAGGACAGAGGCAGTGCTGCTGTTAGTGCACGCTGCAATCAGTAGACCCTCTTGTAGGATTTCACGCGCACTAGTCATCTTTGGTTAGTTCTGGACGTTCATCGTGTTGAAACCTTCAAAGGGTTTATCCTGCAGATGTTATCAGACGTGCCACCAAGTGCTTACTACAGCTCCCTCCTTGGGAGATACAGCATGTAGAGACTGAAAAGTGTGGCTTTAGGGATACTCTCTGTCTAAAATAGAAATAATTTGAGTCTTGGTAAGAAAGAAGGCAAATCTCGCCAAGAGTGGTGTGGAGGAATGTCCTGCCCCTTCCAGCCTTTTTGAGGGGTCTAGCAGCGTGTGAGCAGTGATGGAGCATGACAACCTGTGACTTGCTGAAATGATTGCATATACAGCAGGAGGTGCAGGGTCCCACCCCTGGGGCAAGGGCAGGAAGAACTCCCCAGTCGCCCGGGCCAGGAGCACAGGTTACGGTTTGGAGAGGCAAAACCAGATGAACTGTGTGAGGGATAAGGGAATTTTGTCAATGAGCAGTTTAAGATGGTAAGTGTTGAACTGGGGGGCAAAACTCCCAGTCTCTCTGTAGTTGACAAATTTGCTGTCGGTGTTATTCTCCAAATGAGCTTTCTGTGAGCTCCAGAGAGCAGCTTACTTAATTAAAACACTATATGTAGTCAAGTCTGAAGTATTAACACCTGAATCAGCAACTTGTCGGGCAGTGTGCACTGTCAAGGGTTTCTGGAAAGCAATGGTGCTGTAAAATGCTGAGACAGAAAGCTTGTATTTGTAGTAGAAGTACTGGGGTGAGCTATATGTCCTCCACACACATCCTTTATTTTATTTTATTTTCTCAAATCAATCTCTCCCTGAGTTACAGAATTCAGCATGAGCTTGGGATTTCCAGCTGAAGCTTTGCTGAGAAATTTTGTCTGCTTCTGATAAATCTGAAAGTGATGTTGGGTTATATGTGAGTGCAAACCACGCTGAGGATGCTGAACGTGGATAACACAGGATGCGTAGGGCCCCTCCAGACTGTCCCAGGGTGTCTAATTCTCGGTATACTGTAAGCAATGAGTTGGAAATGCTTTAATAGCCTTGTGAAAGCCAGGAGAAGGGGCCAACGTGGATTTTTTTTCAGGCAGGCAGCCAGTTCACGGCTGCGCGTTTCCAGTACCGAGTCCTATCACCAGGTGGGGTCACTGAGAGGCTGTAGCAGATGATGGATCTGACACTAGGGGCTCTTCACTTTTTATCTGTAAAATGGAGATTGATATTATTTCACTTGCTCATTAGCTGGGTTTTGCCACATCTATGCTCTCTGGAGCAAGGCCTTTTTGGTTTTTTTTGGGGGGGTTGTTTGTTTTTTAGGTTTTTGGTGGGGTTTTTTTAGCATATACACTGGGACTGGCGCAGTTGACACCTGGTTTCACTGGAAGCTTCCTAGTCCTCCTTCACTTCCATTAAAAACAACCTCACTAAAGAAAAACCCTAATCATGACTCAGTCCGACATGAAAACAGTTCATTAAATAGGTATTAAAATGTCTATTATCCACCATGAAGACTGAATACTCTTTGTGTAACATCAAAACCACCATCCAGAAGAAAAGATCTATCATCTCGTTTTTAATTTGTGAAGAAAGAAGGGCTTTAGCATTGTAATCAAGAAAAATCTATTGCTTGTTAATTAATCTGAGCCTATTTAGAAAGAAGAGGGCAGGAAGCAGTGTGCCAGGGTATAAAGAGCTGGTAATGGGAAGGGGGAAAAAAAAGATCAAAAGCGAGTTTTGAACTGTAATTTCAGAAGGCGAGAAATTACAGCAGTGGGCAGTGGGCTATTTAGGCACACAAATGGAGGTGTTTGACTTACTTTTAGACACAACAAGAAAGATAATCAGTGGATCTGGAGTTTGGATAGGAAAAAGCAAATAGCAGCAAGGTCTGAGTCAGTGGAGGAGACTGACCCTGGAGAAAAGCCTGTCTGAAATCTTCCCTCCTGGTTTCTGAGGACACAAACTCCCAGTTGTGCTAACACCTGCCGGTTAGGCTTTTTTTCAGCCCTTGCATGTTATAGTGGGAAACAATTTATTAGTCTCGTTTTCTTCTTAAACTGGAGATAAAACAAGGGAGGCTTAATGCGCATGTTCAGGTCAGTAAGACTTCCAACGTGGGGTTGCTTTATGCACTGCAAATGAAGTTGCGTTGTAAATTATGTTGCACTGCACCTCTGTAGCGCCTCATCGTCCTTTCTCCTCTATTAAAACTATTGCACCACATCTGTTGATGCAGCTGGCACAGCCTTGTAGCTTTGGAATTTGGAAAAGTGCGTTATCTGAGGATCTCACCCTTTTGGGTTTTCTCCTGCTTCAGGTTCTAAACTTCAGAATAGGCAACACTTTTTTCTTTTGAGATGAAGTCTCTTACAGGACGTTTTAGCAGTAAATCTTGCTTTTGAAATTGTCAGGCAGCTCAGTGCTGTCATGCAAGGCGATGGACATCTGCAGTTCTCGCTGTCTTCAGGAGAAATGGAGTATTTGGTACCAACCAGACTCATGAACGCACAGAAGGAGAGAGCACAAGAATGATAATTTAAGAAAAAACAAACAACCCCAAACACAAAAAAACTACCTTAAAAATTAATGAAACTGTAAATAGTCTACAGTGCTTTAATTACGATTGTGTGCTGGCTGTGTAATGGGACAGAATTCAAATTACTGGATGCGGGGATGAATCAGGCATAGTATTTTTTATATTTTAACAAGTTTGGGCATATAAATTTAAACATAACCATGTGTTTCTGTGAGGCTGGAAGGCTCACTTTTAGTGTCATTAGGAAATTTGGGGTGTTTGGGAAAATCCTTTCAACTGTTATCAACCTTAACTACCTGGTTTTGTCTAGTATTAAGTGGTGTTGGTCAGGACCCATCACTGCGCTGTTCTGGAGTCTTCTCCTTGAGAGTGACAAAGCTCTCGGCAGTGATCATGTTGTCCTTGCAAAAGCAAACCCACCGGATTTAATGGAGTTGTTTGAATGAACCAAGCATTAATGATTTGAATCATATATGACTACGTCTCCCTTCCTCCCAGCAGCGCGAGTGCCACGGTCTCCATTTACACAGAGTAATTCAGAGTTTTGCTTATGACAATGCAAATGGCATTATTTGTGTGGTGTTTTTTGTTGTTTCATTTTCTAAAAAGCACTAATTACAGTAAAATAGCTTATTCTAATGTACTAGGTGTATTTCTTATCTGTGAGCCTTAAAACTGGTGTGCATGCCCTATGAGTCAGACTAAGCTCTGCTGGTGCCTTGCCCAGCTCTCCGGGCAGCGCCTGCCCAAGGCTGGCCACGCGTGAGCATCCAGAGCATCGTCCTCGGGGGTAGAGGACATCAACCAAGTTGCTGTGAATCAGCTTTTTTTTCTCCTAATTAGCAGTTTTTTCCTGTTTCTGCATCACACCTGGTTCTCAATACTGTGTGTGTTGAGTATCTGCTGTTGTCTAAAGTGGGGTAGTCAGCTGATGGATGATGGGAGAGGAGCAGCAGAAGGCACAAAAGGAGGTCTGTACGTACCCAGCCTGCACCAACGTTGCACAGCGCTGGGAAGGAACGTATAGCTACTGCCAGGCAGATGATATAGTAATTCTTTTCCATCTGCTTCTATCTATAGTTGAATCCACAGGAAAGCATCCTTCTTGTAAGACACATGAATCTCTAATTTCAAAAGCCATCCCTGTTTCGGAAGTTCCTTTGGCAGGCTGGCGCTGGTTTCCCCGCCTGTGCTGAGCAGTCAGTGCTGGGAGATGCTCCAGTGGGGCTCACCACACAGCATAATGACACGGACCCAAAATAGCAGGGTGATGTCACCTAGCAACTTGTCACTGTCACAGAAGTCTTTGTTGGAGTGGATCAAGGTGACACTTCGCTGCTATTTTCAGACCCACACTTCCTGATGGCTGTTGCTGCTTTATTCCCCTGCTTTATTTTTTTTCCTCCCCTTTTGCTGAATCATAGACCTGGAAAATACTTCTTAGGTCACCAGAATCCAAGATTGTACCTCCTGATTTATTTTGCTGCCTATTTTCCAGTTTTACATGGCACACAGCAACTTAAAATGGACTATGAGAGGCCACCTGTGCTGCCTTAATGAAGCTTTCCTGCTGCGTGAGGAGTTCCTTCCCCATTCTTTATCTTAAAATTAATGGAGCCGCTCAAAACTTAACGCTGTCTTTGCAGGGGTTGTTTCCGCGGCCGGGTGCAGCCACGGTGTGATGGCAAGCGCTGAGCGACTGTGCAGGCACAGCCGCGTGGCACGGCTCAGAGCGTGCGCCTTGCACCGCCGGTGACGGGAGGGGGCTGCGTCCCCCAGCACCGCCGCTGGCTCTGGTAAATCCAGATGCCGCTGCTTCCTCTCCCATGTCGTTCCTCCCTCCCTCCAAGTGTGCAGTCTTTCAGCACTTAAGAGCCGCCCCTCCATATTTAGGTAGCTTTTGTCAGTCCGTGGAACGGGTACATTCAATGGCTATATTTAATGGCTATATTAAAACTGTTGAAGTTGCGGTCGAGAGCTCAGAAAAAGCCACAGTCCCGGCTTGCAGCTGCGATTTGGACCATTGTGGCAATGAGCTACATGATGGTTGATGCCGTGTTCTCCGGCTGTCATTTCACTGCAGTTCTTCATTGCAGTCAGAGTTTGTTTATTATGGGGGATAGTTGTGCAATAAATAATTATTTGGTATTTCTTGCCCTAGTCTTAATCTAGTGTGTGGCTCTGGTATGAGCTGTACCATACCAGCCAAATAAAGGCAGAATTATTGATTTCCTCACAGAGCCACAGGAAAAAAAAATCCTTGTGGGGATGTCTTAGTTCTTACAAACTACTGTGGGGTTTATTTTTTTTTACAGTTCCTCTGTGTGATAAGTCAATGTGTGTGGTCTGTTGGTATTTAGTTTATAAACGAGCGAGGGTCACTTGTTCAGAGCACACTTCTCATGGCCTTCAGGGCTGCCATTTGCTGGATTTCCATAGCTCAGACCCCAGGATATTGAGCTGTGTGTGTCCTAAAAATGACAAACGAGGTGGGCCCATGTGAGTATTATTTCTTTGACTAGTGCAGGGATACATGCGAATTGTATAACGGAGATGATCTTTGCCCAAAGGTGTTATTTGTCCTAAGATACATTGTTTTCTGTTCTTGTTTCCAGGCCCGTTGCCTTCTAGTTTCTGGAAAAAATAAGGCATAATCCTTCATCTACAAACCCTTTCTTCTACACAGTCACACTAGCTCCGGGACGTAGGCGTAGGGCATCCCGCGTGCGGCAGGACCCGTACTGAGCAGCTGGTGTGTGTGGAGGTGATGGGCTGTGCCCGGTGAAGCCGTAAGCAGAGCAAGCGGGGTGTGGGTGTCTCTGCATCCTGGCCCTGCGTTCTCTATTTCAGCATTTCTACATGGTCTCCAAATTATTTTGGCTCTCTGGTTGGGGGTCTCTGGTTACCCATGTAATTATGGACCTCCACCATAAAATGTCTTCCTCCTGCCCATGCAGTAGGCACTGAGTGCCAGGGGACGTGGATCGCTTCCCGTGCCTTGCTCCTCCTGGGCTTCCCTGGTGGTGGTCAGTATCAATTTGATTCTGGGCTTTCTTACTTCAAAAATTGAGTAATTAATCTGTTTTAGAAGGATCCTGGGTTCCTCATCCTTTCTCACTTCAACTCCGTTTCCCTCCTAGGAACCTGGGTTTCTTGCTCAAAACACAAGCCTTCTGTTGCCCACCAAAGCCATTAACCCTCTGCTCTTTTGCTCTTCCTCTTAATCAGAAGTTTCTGTTTCCAGGTTATTTTTCTTTCCTTCCCGCAGCTCTTTGCTGGAGTCCTGAGAGCCAGGCTCCAGAGCCTCTCCCCCATCCGAGGGCACTGCAGCCCAGCTCTGGGCAGCATCCCCGCTGCAGGGAGAGCTCTTGCTGCCCCATCCATCACCTGGATGGGTCAGCACAGTCCTTGGGGGGGGGGTATGTGTGTGTGCAGGGGGGTGTCATCCATCTCGGCTCCTGCAACGTGACTCATTCAGTCCCAGCTGCGCTTTTCTCTCCTCCTGTGGGAAGAGGGAGGAAGACGCACGTGAGTCTCTATTTCTGCTATGAAAATTACACCCTTACGTTAGTCGCAGAAGAAGGAGCGTGGAGGGAGGGAGCTGAGGGCCCAGGTGGAGGAGCCCGTCAGCCCCACCGAGGGGCAGAAATTCAGTGCCCCAAAAAAATGGGCTCACACCATGCAGCCCAACCTGAAGCCTCTTGCTCTCTCCCTTAGCACATTTGTGGGTTTTATAGAAACCCACTGCAAAACAAGCGAAATATTTGCCTGAACTTGGCCTCTTTGAATGGAGAAGGGTAAGTTCATCCAGCTGCTTCCTACACGTGAGTAAGAGAAGTTTCCTGGTGGTGACCCTGTCCCAGCCCAAGCCCTGTGCAGGGCTGTCCTGGTCCTGCTAAGGCTTCTTGCTTTTCCTTTCAAACCAGAGGCAAAGCCAGCGTGGCTCCGTGATGCGCGGCCTTTGTACCTCTGCTATCTGCTCTTTCAGTACTTAAAGAACAAATTTCTTTTGAACCATCTCTGGAGTTTTAGAGGGTCCTTGGTCAGACATGCAGGCAGCACTGCCTGCTGCTTCTTTGGAAACACCATCTGGTGAGCTACGACTCGGTGTATATATGGAGGAGTTTGATATATGCATGTATACGTGCATATGTATGTGTACATATATATGTTCTACTCCTGTATAATTTTAAGCAGCTGTTAATGCAGTAGCGGCTGCAATGGTTTGTACCAGTGCGGGAGATGCACAGGGTTGCTGCAGCAGGATCACATCGGTGTTGCTGAGTCAAATATTCAAATTCATCACGGATCAGAACTTGAGACATATTAAAATGTGTTTTTCTAACCAGTTGGAGCTTGTTTTTGTCACCTGCTTTTTCAGGGCCAGTCACTGCTCTTCAGCACCACTTAAAACGCGTACAGCTGTCAGTCCGCTAATGCTGTCGTGTTTCAACGGAAGCCAAGAGTCCTTTCCAACCCGATGAGTGGATGCTGTCGGCATGGGGATGCTGTTGCAGGACCAGCTAGGGCAGGCTGAGTTGGCAGCAGCATCCTCCCGGGGGGCTAGAGCTGTATTTAGGGGTGTCATCACATCACCGGTTTCTTGAGAAGCAGTTTGGAAAGTGGCCCATTGCCAGGGTATTTTCTTCCAGACCCTGCTCTCAGCAGCAGCTGAATTATTTTAGCTGAAATTTTCTTCGAGGGTTCAGCTTAGGGTGAATACTCAGCATAGAAGATTTAAGCCTGAACAGTTTCAAGTTTGACAAAGCTTCGCAAAACTGAAGACAGAGCTTGTAACAGGAACTATCAGCCTTACGAAGGCAGGGTTCGGCCCTCGCTGCTCAAAGGGCATTGACTGGTGGGATTGTGCTGCTCCTCTTCCCCTCTAATGAGCAATCAGGAGAACAAATAACTTCTCAGTTTGCAGCGCACCGTGTGCTGCACATCTGACTTACCTGTGGTTGTTTTCCCAGTGCTATTTATTTGCATAGCCAGAGCCTCTGTGCTCAGGTCCCTGGTGTCCTGCGGGGACAATACTGCGGGAGCACGAAGCCTCCCTGAAATTTGGGAATTCATCCGATACCCGATCAACCTCCGCTTATGGACGTTATTTAAGAAACTAGAGGCAAGGAGAGATCCCAGGGCTCTTGCAGACCCAGCCACGTCCCTTTTCACACAGACAAGTCTCACTCAGCTTTCCAGACCAAGCCTGGAGGGGGGCAAAGGCTGATTCAAACCAGCTTTATTATCCCCCTTCACCAGCGTGGGATAATTTTCCCGGGGATGGTGTAGGCAAGAGCAGTGCCCACAAAAAAGGGAGGATAACATGTCCCATGTCAGGACTAATGTGCAAACCTCCCCTTTCCCGAGTCTGTCCCATCAGCTTCCCTGCTTCTCCTTCCCCCAGAGCCGCCCTCTCGCTGCACAGCTCCGCTTCTGCTACAGTGTGGATTTTCTCCCTTATTTTTGGCTTCCTCTCAGTTGATGCAGAAACGCAGCTGGGCCCCATCAGCTCAGGGAAAGCTCTGACCTGGGAAAGGCTCCAGGTCTCTTACGTTTGCTGCGATAGCTCATTCCTTTCCTCTCTCCTTCAGGAAAACCAATTAAAAAAACAGTGCGGGAGAAGCGAGTGGAGGTGGGTACTGTTCGTGCCAGCTCCGGTCTTGGTGTCTCCCTGATCCACTCATGGGAAAGGTGGCACAAAAGGTTTTGCCCACAAAAATAAGTCTCTGCTGACGGTCAGACCTGGGTAGGAGGCTTCTGTGTTCAACCCTCTCCAGGCTGTTTGTATCTCCATCCCTTCCTCCTCCTCCTCCCTGCCCAGGAGCCCCCAGCAGCTGCTGCACCGGGCGGCATCGCTGGGCTCTACTGTGCCTTACCACGTGCTGCGGCTGCTGTTGCAAGTGTGTGATCCTGTGCTGGAGCAGGCTGCAGAGCCAACGTTACCTACCTGTATGTAATATTGCTGTTTAAAAAGAACTAATCTTGATATTCAAGATTTGGGCACTGCAGGGAAAGGAAGCAGGGAGCGCTGTACCTGAGGGACCGTGGCAGGTATGGTGCCCGTTCCTGGAGCCTGGCCCCGCAGCACACGCTGGCTCTCCTTCCCGGGCGAGCTGTCCTTCCTGCGGCTCTGCTGGTCCCCTCCTGCGACGAGCTGCCTTTCAGTGTCATGCCCTCCTGGCTCTTACCCTGCCCCTGCCTTGCCTGGGTAGCAATCGTCTCAAATCCCAAATTCTCCTTCACCTCTGCTCCAGCCCCTTTCCTTCCAGGTCCCCTGACTGGTCACCCCGTGTACCCCTAGTGCCACTCCCAGCAGTGTCCCACCACCCCGGTGAGTCTCAGCCTCGAGCCTTCTCCAGTCCAACCAGCATCCCCACTCCATGGGCTCCCGGCAAGGGTCCCCCAAGCCCTGTGCCAGGGGACAAAGCTGGCAGAGGGTGACATGGGGAGAAAGAGCAACTTGGAAGGAGGTGATGGCATTGGTGACGCGCAAAGAGGAGGTGAAGGGGCTCTGTGGAGTGGCTGGAAGTCCCACTGCCCGTTCCTTCGGGGTTTCGATGCCCGTGGGGCTGCCTAAAGTGGTATTTGCAGCAGCATAGCCCTGGGTGGGCTGGGGGCGGTGGGCAGCCGGGCCAGCTCCCCTGCCCCAGCGCTACCTGGCCAGGGACTGGGCTGGCGAAAGCAGATGCAAACTGCGAAAATGCGTTCCAAGAGCGATCCCAGCCGGGCTGCAGGCAGCTGCCTGCCCAGAGCCCGAAACAGTTAACAGGCAGCGAGGCTGATCCGGTCCTCCCACCGGCATGAGATCACCGCTGCCACTGCCAATCCTCGCTCAGTCTGGCAGCAAAAGAGCCGGGAGCCAAAGCTGGGAGCGAGAGCAGCGACAGCCGAGATCCTGGCCCATCTGCGCTGAGGCACCCCGAGCTGCTGGACAAAGCCGACCATGTAGGATCCGGCCTCTGCCCTCCATCACCAGCACGGCCGTGGCTCAGGACGGTGACCCGCGTCCACCCTGCCCGCACTTTGCCCTGGTTGTTCCTGGGGTTTCTTGCCAACATGATGGGCTGCAAGTCCAACTCACTCACTTGCCTGCAGGGAGGAAAACCAGGGCTGCCGCTGGCCACGGCCACCGACTCCACCGCTACGCTCAACAAGCTGGCCCTAGCCACGGGCGGGACTGAGAAATCCTGGTACCGCTGCATCTTCCCCTTTGGCATCGTCTCTGTGGTCATCGGCGTAGCAGCGACGTGCATCACCTTCACCATTAATGGCCCACAAATGGACATCGCTAAGGTGGTCTCGGTGGCCACCTTGATCTTCGGGGTGGGCCTGCTGGTGGCCGCCTACGTGTGCTGGCGGGCCAAGCGGGAGAGGC
>NW_008824029.1:313528-317533 GCF_000699105.1 Pygoscelis adeliae
CCGCCCCCGCGGGCAGTGGCTGTTGGGTGTTTGCCGTTCCCGGTGCGGTGTGGCATGGCAAGCGGAGGAGGAAACCGGGCTCTTTCTGTCACCGTGCGGGTGAGCCTGCCTGGCGGTGTCCCGGGAGACAGGTCCCCTCTGTGGGGGGGTCCGTCTGCCTGGGGTGCCTGGGGAAAAGGGGCTGGTGCTGTGAGCTCGCAGTGGCCTCCCCCAGCTGTGGGAGTCTGAAAGCAATTCTGTTGCTGGAGAAGGAGCTGGAGTTGCATTAAAAAGGAGCAAATACATTTTTACCACTTTTTTGGAAACGAAGTGCCTGCTCCCATTCTTTGAATTTAGTTTTGAGCTCTTTACCCTAAAAAATAAGTGTGAGACGTGGGCACGGGGGTCCCTCTCCGGAGGCCCTGGGAGCAGCACCTCTGCTCCGTGTCTGGCCGCGGAGGCTGTGGCAGAGCCGGGCTGCTCTCCTGCCCCGGCTGGCCCCGCACGCAGAGGGGCCTCCCGAAACCAGCCCTCCTCTGGGCTCCTGCATGACAGACAGCCGTGCCAAGAGCTACAGAGAGCAGCCACGCTCCTGGCTGCTTGGCAGCTGGAGGCTTTCTATGCACAGCAGAAGAGAGTGAATAAGGCCAAAAGTCGCAAACGGGGGCACGTGGGAGCAAAGCCAAGCTTGCACCAAGCGCGCTGGAGCTGGGGGCCCAGGACCCTCCCGAGCCATGTGCCATGCCACATGCCACCCTCCCTCCCAGCAGCTCTGCCCCTGCTGGTTCTGCCCCCGTAATTAAATCATGCCCCGCAGCTGGGAGAAAGCCCCAGGAGCTGCTGCTTGCCACAGCGTGCGTGGCCCGGAGCCACCGTGCCTGGAATACCAGGATGCTGGGATACTGGGATACTGCGACTTGGTGTCCCGGTCCTGCAAAGTCAGGTTCAAATCCCCACGGAGTTGGGGATGTTCAGAGACACTTTCAGCCCCAGCTCTGACCAAGGCTTTACTTCCACCAGCAATTAGGAGGCCGGGCGGTGTTACGGAGGCCAGCCCAGCTCTGCAGCGGGTGATGAGTTTAGCAGGCGGCGAGCCTGGGCTGTTCTTCGTAAGCCTGATCATTACTTCGGGGTGTTTGTGTATCTGAAGTTCGTGGTTTCAGCCTATCTCGGGGTGAGCAAACCAGTCGTTTCCAACCGCGGGGGCTCAGCGGTGTGTGTCGTGGGGGATGCTCAGCAAAGCACTCGACTACTGAGAGTTTGAGGGGCCGGCTCAGTTTTATTACTATTATCACGTCTTATTTTTTATTTCCTTCTTGCTATAAGTATTGCAGCAAACAGGTTTGCGGCTGCCTGCAAATTCCTCTGCTCTCACCTTGCTCATCACCCCCGCCCGAAGCTGCTGGCTGGGCCATCAGCCCCGCTCCTAATTCTGCCCAAATTTAGCTTGCTTTTAAAGTGCTCAGCCCTTCTCCCCCAGCACTGCAAAGCAAGCCCCGTCTGAATAGGGTGCAGGGACGGGTTGTCCAGGTGCACCCAAGGAAAGCCTTGCTGGCCAGCCCGAAATCACTGGCGCCGGGCCCTGTTACGTCGTACCATTTTTGATCTTGAAATCTGTTTCCCCAGTGCCGAATTGCCTCTCTCCTCCCGCTCCCAAAGAGCTTGCTCGGGGCAGCTCTCGGCAGGGCAGTGCTTACCCAGCGAGGTGAAGCCCCTCCCAGAGAGAGCCTGGATAAGCCAGAGTGCCCACCCAGCCCAGTCCTGGGCTAAAAAGTCCTATGCAGACTCATATTTTCTTTTATTTCTGTTAAAAGCTTTACTGGATTTGATTTCTGTAGTAAGATGCACACACACAAAATCCCTCCTGCTGTCTGCAAGGGTTTTATTTATGTGGACAGACTCCGTCGAGTTTCCCTGCGGGACTGTGGCCGCTGCACGTGTTGGTTGAAGGGCACGTCCTAGAGAAATTCATCTCCTTGAAGAGCACAGAGTGATTTTTTTTTTTGCCTGAGGAGTATATGACCAGGAAAGTTACACCCTGTTCAGCTAAGAAACCAGAAGGAAGAAGATAAAAGGACCCACATAGTCAGACCTCACTCACAGAGCACCCGGAGGTCTGAAATTTGCCACCCTGCTGGCACCACCCCGTGTTGCTCTTTCTCGGGCAGCGTGCAGGATGGAGCCGATGGCTCTCTGTTTGCTGGCGGACAGCACCACCATCTCCCCCTTGTCCTCAAGTCCCCACTGGTGACGTTGCAGATGCGTGGGAGCTTCCTGGCCATAGCTGTTCCCTTCCCCGTGCAAGCTGGGGAGGCTCTGGAGGGCATCCCACCCAGGCATCCCACTCATACATCCCACCCATGCATCCCACCCGGGCATCCCACTCATACATCCCACCCATGCATCCCACCCGGGCATCCCACTGCGCATCACAAGGCGGTTTCGTGGGGTGCAGTGCCCAGCAGTCCCCCTCCGCTCCGGGTGCCTCAGCCCTGGGCGCTCGCAGCAGAGCGAAAGGCCGGGTCTCCCACCTGGGCGCCGTTGGCGGCGGAAGGTGGCCCACTCGGATGCCTTGTTGCCCAAACCCTGCGGTTGAGGTGTCGGCGCAGGAGCTTTCGGCGCGCAGCTGCAGCACGGCCAGCCAGATCCGTCTGTCCCTGGGAGAGGAGAAGGGCCCTGGGATGGCAGCGCTGCAGGTGTCTTATCGCAATCTGGGGCTAAGAGATGCTCGTTACCTTTTCTAGGCGAACAGAACCAAAAATTAATAAACCTGTAAAGCTCACCCGAACACCAGTCTTCGTCTGCTTTGCTTCCTACCCTTGCGGGCACCGTGCGTGCGGGGAGCCACAGCCTGGCCTGGCCGTGCCGCCCCGACGCAGCACTGCTTGCTGGAGACTTGCACCCTGACAGAGACCCCTGCTCCCCTGGCAGGCGTTATTCGGGGAGGAAAGATGGTTCAAAGGCTGTGCCCAGACACCTGCTCCCCAAAGTCACGCCTCCACATAACCTGCCCCTTGCATTGCACCAACACCTCCCGTCAGAGGCTGCTCTTCCAGTGTAATGGGAATATTCCCTTATTCTAAGGACTCTAAACTTGCCTCCAGTGACAGCCTCTCCAAGGCTTTCTCCATAACAACAATTCATCCCCATTAACATATTCAGCTTTTGTGACAGTGACATGCACTGTTTCTGCCAGCTCCACCCAAACCCACTTTCAACGCTAAACAGGCTTAAAAGGAAAAGCGCAGGTTTTGTTGCACCAAAGCAAAGGGTTAGAAGTCATTGCTGCCAGATCGGGAACAGTTACAAAGGGGGAACTTAGAAATAAAAATATTCATCCTTAAAATAAATCTGACATTAGTTTCTTATCATCTTAGCTGACATGTTGGTCCTCTCCTGCTGCCTGGGTTTAGCTGCACAAGCTGGAGATGGAGCTCCCCGGGCGAGACCAGGCTCCGAGCTCAAGTCTCCCCAGGGTACCCAGTCCCCAGTCCTCAGTGGGACAGTGGGAACTCCTATTTCCCACTCCATTTTGCGGATACTTTAGACTCGAGCCCTTCAGAGGCACGGTGATGGAGGGACAGTCGGAGAGGGACCATTTTTCCCAGCTGCCACAGGACCCCAGCACCTCTGATGGAGGAACGGAGCCGTACCAACATCGCCTTGCCGGCGAGGTGGCTGGCGGCAGAGCCAAGTCTAACACGGAGGCCAGGTGCCTGCAGAGTTTCCCTGTGATGGAGGACATCCCCTGCCTTCACGCACCATTTGGATATTGGGGTGGGGGCAGAGACAGCGCCCATTCGCCTTTTCCGTGGGGAGTGGGACCGGCAGCTCTGCCCGCTCTGCTCTTCCCCCGGCGTGGCCGGTGCAGCGGGGAAGGACCTGGCCAGCCAGCTCCCGGACAAAGGGACAAGATTTTGGGCTGGGGCGTGCACCAGAGGTCCACACACATGCCATCGGCTGGGGATGTGCTGTGTCCCCCGCTCCCGGTGGCGCTGCCGGGTCTCCTGGTGCGCGCCGGGGCCG
>NW_008824029.1:317604-320850 GCF_000699105.1 Pygoscelis adeliae
GGGACCAGCTAGCCGGAGGAAGAGGCGTTCCTTGCCCGCGCATGACTGCGTGTCTCTGCTGCACCTGGGCACCCTAAAAAAAGACACGTTCCAGCTTCCTAAACAAGCCCATGCAGATTTAAAAATACATTTATTTTTGGTGCTTCTCCAGGTGTCAGCTGGGCCTGGAAATTCCTGGGTACGAGAAGCGAAGCTGCTCTCCCGGCCAGAAGCAGAGGTCCAGGTGAGCCGCTGTCCTGCACAGCTCACAGCCCAGCCTGACGCGCTAGCAAGGGTCTCGTTATCCCAGCACGGAGCAGAGAAGCCTGCGCAGCCTGAGACATTCATCCCTACCAAAAACCACCACAGCGGAACAGCGCTCGGCACCGTTCCCTGCACTTTCAAAACAAGCCCACGTGCGCAGGGAGGTGCGGGAACGGCCAAGCACGGCTACTTGGCTCCGGTCCAAAGCTGCCAGCAAAATAATGAGTAACTCCTAGGCAGCTGGGCTGAATTCACTGCTAATAAACTGATTTATTTACTCCCCTTACGGTTATTTTTTTTGCAGGGACACAAATGGAAATTTTAACAGCTTTTTTCCCTAGCTGTGCGTGGAAAGCTCTGTCTTCCGAGGGCAAGGACAAGGGGCTGAATGCCAGGCACCGAGTCAACATTGGGAGCAGACTTTTGGAAACATGAAAATTACCAATAGACCATCTAACCCAGCATCCCCCTCCCCGGGGGGGTTGCTCTAACGTTGGTTTAGGAAGCCCCAAATGGACAATTACAGAATATTTTGCTCTTACAGGAAGGTTTTTACCAAATAAATGCAGTTTCTGCTGAAGTCTGTGTGCTTGGAGGACTTACTGTCACAGAAATATCGTTGCACACCAGCCCTGTTCCCATGCCGCAGGGATGTCCCAGCCAGCTACAGCTTCTCCTGGAAACCCTGAGCAAGTCTCGGTGCCGTGACTCAAACACGGCCGTATCTTAAATTTGGGGTCCCCCCCCCCAAAAAAATGAAGCTGCAGCACTCAGCAGTGCTCCAGCAGCCCCGAGGAAGGTCCTCGTGGCCCTGGCAAGGTCCCCGTCACCGCTGCAGGAGGGGAGGGGGAGGTCTGGGGGGCGCGAGTGGGGACTGCCGGGTGGAGCGAGGCGTGAGGCCACCGCTCACCTTCAAGGGCTGGTTCAGGTCCTCTCGCGGCTGCTTGCTTGAGCCCTGATTTGGGTTTATACCGTCTTCCCCCAGGGTTTTTACACACATTGAGGACAATAAGGTTCAGAAGGATGTCGGAGATCTTGCAGCATAAAATGCATTGCAGAGAAATGGGGGGGCTCATTTGCAACAAAGGTGCTGGTGATGTTCAAAGGCCAAAGCTGCTGCAAAGTTTGCTTGGACACCTGAGCCCTTTCCTGTCCTTTTGCTATCCAGAGATTGTCCAAAACTAACGTCTCAGCCCGTGTCCTCCTCCAACGAGGCCCAGCCAGGCGCTCCGGGCTGGAGGTGGGTAGGGAGGTAAGACTCCCACCAAATGCAAAGACTAACCTGAGGGAACATTGCCCTCAGATTAAGCCAGTTCCTTAGTGCCACGTGCAGTGTCTGCTCCTGCGTGCCACCTTCTGCTCATCACAACCTGCTTTCAGGCCAAGGCTTGGGGGAGAGGCCCCTGTTTGCTCCGGCGTACCCTGGCTGGGGAAGGACATCTGAGAAAGCGCACGGGGCCTGGTCACACCGACATCCTTCATCTGTCTGCTTCCCTGTCCCTTTGCTGGCAGACGCCATCTTCAGGGCACCAGGCAGTGGACTTGCACGCCATGCCCACGGCTGCCCGGAGCGGGTGCTAGTGCCGGCAGGGAAGGGGGTCGCGGCAGTCCTCTTGGTCCCAGCCCAGCTGGCAGGGGACGGCTGGCCTCTGCCCCTCCTGTTTACCCACCTAAGAGCTAACACGCTTAGCAGCGTTTCCAGACCTGCTGCTGAGCACGCTTCACGCCTGGTTTTGTTGTTTATTCTCCTGGTTTTTGGTGAACCATGTCCATCTTGCACTCTCTTTCTCCCCAACATCTCCTCCTGTCCCCAGGGCGGCCCCTACCAAGGGCGTGAGACACCCAGGTGGGACCCCAGGGGAGGCGATGGGGCTTGGAGCACTGGAGATCTTGCAGGGCCAGATGATCTCCTGAGATCCCACCCAGATCTCATCTTCATCACAGGCTGCTTTTCTGTGCATTAGGTCGGACCTGGAGCGGTGGCAGCCCCGCGATCATTTGGCCAGCTGCGGTCTCCGGCACGATGCGGGTATTCGCTGTGCCTCTGCCTTGTAGCAGTGTAACCACCGCGCTTTGATGGGAAAAACCTTTTCCAGCTCTTTTCCCCTCTTTGGATCATTTGATGGGACTCTGAGCACTTGCCCTTTCCCCTTTCCATCCATCGGGTGAAGCTGCTGCTATGGGAAGGCTGGAGCCAGTTGCGGGTCCCCAGCAAGAGCCACCAACTGCACGATTTCCTACACACTTTGGGTATTGCCCTGCCCCGGCAGATGTGCCGGCATCGCCCCACTCCCCTGGTTCAGGTTTGAAATACCATGAGTCAGAACTATCCCTGGGCTCCCATATGTTACCACTGAAGTTTCTCAACCAGTGCTAATCCCTCCCTGGAGCAATGCTGGGGGAAGGCAACTTTCTCCCTGTGTCACCGTATGCAAGCTGAGTTCAGAAACCACTTTGGAGACCTGGAAAAGGCCAGCTGTGCAGCCAGCTCGAAAGTATCTATATCTCCTGTATCAGCCCGGAGTTTATTAATCTGGTTTGTCACCATGGCATCAGAAAAAAAAAGAACCGCTCAGCCTCCTTGCAAAAACAGCATCTTTACAACGTGTGGCATGTTTCCGTCAGCTCCGGGAGCAAACCTCCGGTGACACTGGATGGCAAGTGCCACAACCCGGGGTTAAAAACAATGCAGGTTTTACCACAAGGCTGAAAAAAAAATCCATTATAAATGTCTTTGCTGCCAGTAAGGTTATTGGAGTGGTGCCCAGAGACTCACCCATGGTCAGGCACCCTGCCTGAAGATGCTCATGCTGCGGAGGAAACAGGGGAGTATTTTCTTCCCCTGTCAGAAAGGAACTGAGTGACAGAAACCCAGTGATTTGATCGCATTTTCCACAGGGTATTTGCCGAGCTGAGGCTTGAGCTCGGCCCTTCTGTGCGTTGAGCAGCCGGTGCCTGTACAGGATCAGAGAGGCCAAGCTCAGCCCGGACACAAGGTGCCTG
>NW_008824029.1:321081-325991 GCF_000699105.1 Pygoscelis adeliae
GGGGAGCCCCCACCCCCCCCCACCCCCCCCCCCCCTCTGTCCCGCCGGCGGTGAGGCGCCGGCGCAGCAGGAGCAGATGGGCAGGAGCGGTCGGCGTCACGCGCCGCGGCAGGGCCTCGCCGGGGACAGGTGGCTCCTTCCGCGGGGCTGGGATCCTGCTGCCGGGGGAGGATTCGGGGGGGACCGCTGCGAAGCCCTCGCCGCTGAGCGCAGGCAGACTCGCGGCTGTGAAGGGAGCTGGTGGGATGCACGGCCCGCAGGTGAGACACGGGCTGCCCCCCAGAGCACTCTACTCATTACAAAACCCCCTCTTTTCATTCCAAGAATGAGACCTGTGGGCTCCATCACCTTTTATAAACTCCCCCATGACCTTCCTGCCCACGTTTCCCTTTTTTTTCCATTTTGCCGGCTGTGCACCAGTCACCCGCCTTGCCCTGACAGCCCTTTGAGACCGGGGAGAAGCTACTCACGGCTGCTAATCCCGACAGTTAGCAATTACATTAAAGCCCATCTAATCAATACATACAGACTGTGCTATGCACAGATTCGAGCCACCGAGGCGGGCTGAAAGGCACGGCGCTTCGGACATCCAGGATGCAGCTAAACCATCCGTGGGATGCTGGCTTCTAATTTTAAGATGGAATTCTGCTGTCTTTTTACTGCAAATGAAAAGACGCTGGTGCCCAGCGAGCAGCGCTGAGGAGGAAGCCTCCGCAAGCGCGTTCAGACACGGTGGGAGGAAGGAAGATGCTCCAATACGGGATGGCTGACATGCAGCAGGATAAGACACCCGCGCGCTCCCCACCGCCCTCTCCTCCTCGCGATCACGACGACTGCCCTGCGCTGCACTCGGGCTGGGCTTCCCACCCGGCGAGACGCAAAACGCGTTTTTCCTGAATCCGCGCGTGTGCAGCTTGCGGAGGCGGAAGAAAGTTACAAAGGGTTATCATTCTCTCTCATTGATCTTGTGAAAAACAGGTACGAAACAGCATTATGTCATGAAATGTATTAAAAAGGCTATAAATACTGTGACATTATCAAGGTAAAATGCCAGAGACCATTACACCATTATGGCTTTCTGCTGGACTAAAATCAGTTTCCATTAGAGGCACGGGCGGCTACGGCACCTCTCCATCCTGTCACGCTTACAGAGAGCTCCTCCTGCACTCCAAGCTACAAGTACGGAGTAAAATCTCACTTTCATATTTAAAAGAACTAGTACATTAGGTCAAAAATTTGACCTATCTCCACTAAGTCATAGCACAGTATCAAGCACACTCTGAAGTATGTTAAAAATCCAAGCAAACCCACAGCTATTTAATGGTAGCCAACTCGGAGACAGTTAAAATGGTGGGATTTGCAGGCAGGGAGGGTGTTTCGGGAAACTTTGTAGCACCTGTCAGCAAGTAATAGGTTTTTCTGGGGCTTGCTGCTGCGGGCATCCCTCTGGAAAAGATGCCACTCGGTAGGACTGTAAAGGAACAAGTGTGGTCCTCCAGGAGAGCGGCAGGAGAAAGGACGGCAAAAGCTGGTCTAGCAGGAGACAGCACAGCGGCTGGTGGAGAACACAGGTTGTTTTCAGCCTTCTGAGAGGGGATAATAACCGGGGAGTCAGGAAAAATCATCATAGCTGAAAAAAAGAGAGACGAGCAGTGACGTTTTGCTTAAACTGAAGTGGCATTTGCTAGCGCTGCCAGGGCTGTAGAGCTCTCACCCGCATTTCTCACCGGGCGAATTTCCTCAAAATGAATAAGATCAAGGCAGCGACACTTCTTTAAAAATACTTCTTTATAAGTACTTCTTTAAAAGTACTTCTTACATTATATTTAATTTTTTTAAACTCTCCGTTTTGCAGCATTCCACTTAGAAAGTCAAAAATGAAACTACACCTGTGAGTTTGTTCTTTTCTGTTGAGATGTCACGGAGGCTTTTAAAGGCCTCCTTGGGGGATGCTGTCCCCGCCGCACACTAGCAATGCTCTGCGGTCCCTCCTCCAGCCCTGCAGAGCCACGCCATCCTCACCGCTTCTTACGCCCAGCACCCTGCGAAGCAAAACCGCGGCAGCTTTTTGCACTGGGCCTCTCTGCGACGACATTTTCAGGACTCTGTAATTTCCTTGTTCTGTTCACAGCAAAATCACCGTTCTATTCAGAGCCCTCTGTCCTGAGGATGTTTTCTTGAAGAGCTGCCTAGCAGAAAACCTGCGGAGCCGGCTCAGCGATTAGGTTTCGCACAGGGCACTCAACTGATTGAAAAGTTTGCTCTGGTTGTTCATTATGCAGAGCTTTTATGATTATCCTTCACAGGGCACCCGGCAGGCACTTTTGAGGAAGAAAAACATAAGCCACGCCATAACCCAGCAAAACTCATCTCGGTTAACAGTACCGTGGCTCCAGCTCGTGCCATGTGGGTCATTTTTCGCTGCCTGGTTTTACTCTTGATTAGCTTTTGTTTGCAACCTCTGCTTCTGCTGGCCTTTAAAAAGTGCCCAATAAAGGCTGAACTTGCGTAACTTGCAGGTTGTAGACAGTGGCTCATGGTAGTGCCCCAGGTTGGCAAAGCGCTCCCGTGGGATTTATTTTAAGCATGTGTTCAAGACCATATCCTGAAATGTTTTGCCAGAGCTAAGAATGGATCTGAAGTTGTTGAGAGTTTTGCATGTTCTTAAGCTGTTCCCTGAATCAAGCCCGAACTGGGTTAGTTCACAGCCCTACCCCACCTAGGAGCAGGGATCCTGCTGGGATAAAGGGGACAAGAAATCTTGCAAAGTCTATTCTTCATGCAAAGTGTTGACTTTTCAGCATCAAAAAAATACTCCAACTTACCAAATCTCTACATTGAGATTTTCAGTTTGACCAAAAATTTTGGGGGCATAGTAGGTGAACAAACACAGATAACTGGAAATTCCACAGCAGTACCACATCACATCACTGCCATCCATGTGTCCGTCCTCTCCCAGAGAGCGGGGCTGTCTGGTGGGACTGCATCTGCACTGATGCTTCGCACAAGCCTCAGTGCATCATGGCGCGTGGGGTCCCACGGGGATGTAGCAGAGACTGGAGGAATGAAGCACCCATGGCGTAAACCTAAGAGGACCCAGCTGGCATTTCTAAATCACCATCACTGCATTTTTATGTCATTTGGTTTTTGATAGTTGGACATTTACGTCATGGGGAGGCCACGGTGGGAGCAGAGACCAGGGGGAAACCAACCCACAGAGCCACCCTGGCGAGCGGCTTCTCCTTCTCCTGCAGGTGGGATGCACAAAACCAGGTCTGCCATGTGCTTGTCGTCAAACCCAAGGGGACCTGCAGGGAAAACATCGTCAGGCTGGTCACTGCTCGTGTGGGTGGGTTTTCAAGTCACTTGACCAATCTGTAATAAACGTAACCAAATGCTACGAAGCAGCATGACCCCTTACTACATTGCCTTCACTTAACTTGCTGCGGCTTTTCTGAACATAGGCACTTCTGGAGTTAGAAATTAAGGACGAAAACTGGCTTCTTTGGTTTGGTATTCCAAGTTTTCTGAGCTGTGGGAGTCCTTAATGCAGGAGCTGAGAGCAATGGCACACTACCACTTCTTAAAATGGATGGCCAGCCTTGTACAATATGAAGACAATTCCAGGACAGGACAGGAGACCTGGTGATGGATGGCGTTTTTTAGGAAGGATCGGTTTGAATCCACTCATGGCTGCCTTTCTTGTGGGCTAAAATTTATTAAAGCCATTAAAAATAAGCATTTCATTTTTGGACCAGACCTTATCAGCGTGGAACGGGATCATGAGGAGGAGTCATGAGCCTCATCGTCGTGATCAAATCCCACTGTGCTTGCAGTACAGTCAGTGCAGAGCAGCTGCAGGGCTGCCCTGAACTGGGGTGGCTTATGCTGTTCCCCTGACGTCTCCTGGGGTGACGGGAAACCTGGAGGGGGTGAGCGGGAGTGGGAGGGATATTGCTTGGCTGGATGGCGCTGAGCCAGTCAGGACGGTCTCGTGGGGCTCCTCTCCCCAGGAGACGTGTAACACTTGTGGCAATATCGGGGGATGTGACCCGAGAGTCACAAAAGCAGTGGCAGGTCCCACTTCGGCAGCTCCCCAAGGCACGATGTGCACCCCTGCTTTCTGCCTTGGGCTCCGCGCAGCAGCGTGCCCGCGGGTGCCAGCTTCGCTCCCCATCAGTGCGCAGAGCCTGCCTGAGCTCCTTACGTGTGGTGTCTAGGCAGTGCCACGGCTGCCCAGACCGGCCAGCTCGGTCTGTGTTTGGACGTTCATGTTTGGCCGCGGAGCGTGTTCATGCTGCTCCCAGCAAGCGCTTCCTGAGCCAGCAGAGAAGTTCTCAAATTAAACCAGCCATGAGACGCCGGCACCAAGCACGGGAGCTAAAATACAGCCTCTGAGGACGTCTGCCAGAGATTTCTGATACTTTGAGACACATTTAAAAGTTTCAGCCACTGAGTAAAGCTGAGACCTGGAGGCACACTCGGGCGGCTTACCCCCATGCCACTCGCTCTCCTGTGTCTCCCCAGCCTACAACCTCCCCCTCCTCCTGGGACAACCCCAGAGCTTCTGAGGCGTTTTGCGCCCAGGAAGAAATGAGAAGTTTTAACACTTGCTGTTGGCTGTGGAAGTCCTGCAGCACCACTGCATCTCTTCCATGTAAAGGTCAGCCCTATTTTGGGGGGGAGCTTCTGCTGAATATTACCTCCTGCGGTAACACACGGCAGAGGATGGAGCGAGCGTAGCTGGATGTCGTGAGACTGTTTTAATCAGTTTTACATTTCATGCCTTCCAGCTTCACTGATCTCCCTTCCGCTCCTTCATTAGGAGACAGCAGAGTACAGCGATCTTCTTCGCAACACTTCTGTTGTCTATAGCTTTTTTCTGTCTCCCTTTTTTGAAGACCTTTACA
>NW_008824029.1:326008-326283 GCF_000699105.1 Pygoscelis adeliae
CAGAACATGCAGAAGCTGAATGTCTTTTGCTAAAGGCTTTTTAGAACTGACCAGTGAAAACCTCTTAGTGCTGGGTCATCGCACAGTCTTAAATCCAATCAGTTTAGTCCAAACATCATACTGCCACTACAAGGAAAGGGGATTTTCATATTTACTGCAAGAAGAATAGGAAAAAGCTAGTAATCTCATGCGCAGAAAGGATTTGAAGGTGTCCCTAAATTGAAGACTGAACCCACATCCAGGCAGCAACTTACATTTGCCATCTGAAGCGTCTG
>NW_008824029.1:326346-329952 GCF_000699105.1 Pygoscelis adeliae
GAAAAGAATACACACAAACATGAAGTCCGTATGTTTTGTCCAGAGGAGAACCTCCTATTTGAAGGCCAGCCTGGAATGATTGCTTTTCTTCCAGATTCGATCTAGAATAACAACAGATCCGTTTTGCTGTGAGACGTAGCCTACTACCACTGACAAGTGTACCTGCATGCCAAATTCATCCCTGTACACAGGGCTGCTTACAGCCAGAGTTGCGCAGGCACCTGCTCCTTTTCCAGTTAGGAATTTGTTGGAATCGGGTACGTTGGGGCACTTGTCTGGGTTTTCTGGACATCTGGAGTATGTTGGAAGAGTAGCTCCATCGGGGCCGGTAGATATCTGGACAACTCATGGTAGGTATCTGGAAAACACGTCCACTGTGCATGCGTAGAGCAGCTCCACAGCAGGACCAAAGGAAATTTTGCAATCTGAACTAAAGAGGAACCTTGTGAAGAGTCTGCGACTGCAAGCTGATGAGGAGAGGCGCTTCACCAAACTCAGCTCACCAAAGCTACAGAAAGGTGATTGCAAGCAATCAAGTTAACCTGCATTAAGAAGCTGGTACATCTCAAGGAAGGTCCGGTTGCTGATTGTACACACGCTGCCCTCCGCCCCGGGAGCCAACCGAGAGAGTTTAATGTCAGGCAGCTCGGCAGGGAACAAAACAGCACCAGGGTTAAAGCTAACCTATTGCTCTTTGCATTTCCAGCACCTTGCTTGGCTGAGGGATAGGACCTTAAGATGTGCTAACGTGGTTACACACGCTGTCTGCTCACCTTCTAAGGATGCATTAACCCTAATATTAAGGGACAGGGTCCTAACTACAAAGGAAGCAGCACTGAAAAGGTTAAGAAGGGACTGGACTCTCCGACCACCTTTTGAGCAAAAAATATAGGCTAAATTATTTATAAATGGGGTAATAAAACATCAAAAGTGGAAGTATGGAGAAGAGGGACAGAGGAGGATGAAGCAATGAACAGCCTTGGCCCTATAAACAGGAGATAAAAATAGGGCAAAGAGATGTCATCAATCTGAGGGCTATTTTCAAAACATCACGTCCAAAAAAGCCTTGGACTGACCTTCAGGGGGAGAGATGGCAAGTGTTAAACAGAGGGCCCCACCGAGAGGCGCTCCCAAGGGTGCGAGTGCTGCCCGTGTGGGCAGCGGGCAGAAGAGCTGGGTCGGGTGGAGGAGCTGGGGCTGCTGCACGGTGTCCCTTGGCTCGGGAGCTTCAGAGCTTTTGTCACTGCACACGGTGACGGGAACTCTTATTTCTGTATCCAGACTCCTTCTGGATACAGAGACACATTCAGGGCCTTCTAGTAAGGGACACGTGCTCTGGTGGAAACAATTATAGGACTTTTTATTCCCCTTGCTCTGGAGAAGGTCCCTGTATAAACCCGTCCCGTCATTCTTCAGATCTTTTCTCGATGCTTGCCTTTCTTGCATCGCCTACAAGACACACAGATGGACACAGCTGCTGAAAAGCTGCACGTGCTGATCCGGACCATCTCCTTGCTGTTTCTTACTCCCCTGTCCCACCAGGCTGCACCTGGTGGTCGATTTTGATGGGAAGCCCTTGGGATGGGACCATCATCCTGTTCCATGGCTATATCGTGTGCTGTTCAGCATGCTTCAGGTCCGCTCCTACGGCTCCTAGGAGATACATCAGTAGCATTTATTTTTTAAGTACAATGATCTACACCGTCTCCTGTGGGACTATCCGCAGGAAGAGGCTGTGCAGTGGGATTTTCTCAGAGTTGCTCTGTTGGAGTCGAAACTCCCTGGAGGAGTTTCTCTGGGATATTAACATTTTGCATCCTCCAAGTAGGACCCGCTTTCAGCCACTGGCACTGTGGAAGAGGAGCACAGCAGCATTTTGTGGGCACACAGTAAAAATCACTGGTTCGTTTTGCATCCAAAGTGGGTATCTCCAAAACCACATCTTCTGCTCCAGGGTGGACCTTACGTCTGGCTGGTGAGCATCCCATCCGGAGAACGCAGCATCCATGGTCAGAGAAACTGAGGCTTGTGTAGGAAAGGTGGAAATTTACTGTGATGTGAGGAAGAGGAGAGCTGTGAAGGAGAAAGCGGTGGGAGAAAAGGGATTTCCTCCCCGAAGAGGTCAGGGGGGTGTCTGGGAGTGAGAGCAGGAAAGCCCAGCACGCCCATCAGCCCAGAGGAGCGCGTCCTTGAAAGGCTGAAGAGTGGCTCAGGAGGTGACAGAGAGCTCTGGGGAGAGGGACGGAGCAAGCCAAAGCCCAAGGCAGAAATGTCAACCTTTAGAGTCAGGAGCTCCTGGAAAACAGCTGGAAGAGACCACACGAGCCCTTTTGGGAGGCTGGCGGTGCTCAGCGAAGGTGGCAGCATGCTCTCCACTGCAAAACCTCAGGGATAATCCAGCAGTTTGTCTCCGGCCAGGGGTGCGTTGCTTATTCTTCAGCCAGACCTGGCTGCAGATTTGAGCCGCGGCGGGAGGAATGGGGCTTTCCCTCCCTGCCGCGCACACAGAGGCATGATCCCAGACTCAGCGGGGCCTGGACTTGTTCTCATTTAATGGCATTTTAACCATGCCTCACCCTAACCTTTGGCCTTGTAGCCTCCAGATCCTTGGCCAGCAGCCAGGAAGCTCCCAATAAGCTTTTAATTCTGTATGTAGCCTTGTTGTGACGGCTGCTGCCGTGCTGGTAAATGATGTCCTTAACCCTGCAGTGGGGGTGGGAGGCAGGGTAAAAAAAGCCTCTCGACAAACAAGCCGGGATTTTGTTACAGCTTGTGTCACATCAGAGAAGCGAGAGCTGAGTCACTGCCAGGTACAGACAGTGACTGTGAGTCACCAGCATCACCCAGCTCACCGATGTATCCGGTGCTCCGCTGCCCGGTGCCCAGGCCAGCGCTCCCCTGCAGCGTCGATGCTCCCTTGCCGACTTTCGCAGATGCCCTCGCAGCTCCAGCCGCCCGGCTGCCAGGCTTCGGCGCCCCTCGCTTCAGCTCACAGCCTGCCTCTCTCCCCTCACCGAGGAGACGCTGGGCAGATCTTCGCTCTGGCAGAGGTGGCTGCCCACACCACCCACATGCATCAGACGGGCAGGACCACAACCTTGCTCCAAGGGTGCCGGGCGATGCTGGTTCCTCTGGATCCAGCTGTCTCTTGCAGAAGCTGTGGAGGCTTCACCGTGCCTGCAGCTGGGGTGCAGAGGGCACGTAGCACTCAGCTGCCAGAGGAGAGTGCTGGAGACTTCTCCGCTTCACGCTGGGGCACCCAAGCATGGTGTTGGCAAGGGCAGCACAGGCAGAGGCGGATCCTGTGCAGGTATGAAGGGAGGATTGTGGAGCCAGATGCCTTCAAGGCTTTTGGCACGCAGAAAACCAGCACGTGGCCGTATATCCGTGGTGTGACAAGGAGAGGAATTAGGAATCTGCAAAAGTGTCAGAGACTCAAGGCTGAACTAAATGTGGCCAGCAGGTCGAGGGAGGTGATTCTGCCCCTCTGCTCTGCTGTGGTGAGACCCCCCCTGGAGCACTGCGTCCAGCTCCGGAGCCCTCAGCACAGGAAAGACACGGACCTGTTGGAGCGGGTCCAGAGGAGGGTCACGAAAATGATCAGGG
>NW_008824029.1:330384-333282 GCF_000699105.1 Pygoscelis adeliae
AGGTGACCTTTAGAGGTCCCTTCCAACCCAAACCATTCTGTGATTCCATGATTCTATGATTCTAAATCCATACAGAAATGTAAACTGGCATCTGTTTTCCTCTAAAACCCCAAAGGCCTGAGCTTTCACCTGCACGAGGAACCCTTTCTCTCTCTTGGTTCATCACCCCAGCTGCAATTTGCACCTCCCCAGATGACCAGAAGAGGCTGTGAGGACATGTTGCCCCCCGGGGGTCCCTCAGCTTCGGAGCCCACACCTCGCCATGGAATAAATGGAAATTTTTTGACTTGAGAACTTGTTAAAAGATCTATTTCCACTGGCCGGGCTGGTGAAGGCAGAATGCACTGAGGCCAGCGTGTCTGTAAGGAGAGGGTCTAGCTGGGGTAGCACTTCATGTTTCTGATTCTTGTTTTAATATGTTGATTTTTAATCAGTGAAATCGGGCTCAGGAGAAAAGCGTGCTTTCACCTGCATCAGGTGCCTGACCGGCCACGTGTTGCTGCCACAGCGTGAGCAGTGCAAGCAGTGTGAGCAGTGTGAACAGTGCACGGGGCATCCTCCCCTGCCGCAGCAGGAGCCTCTGCTCGGGTCAGCCTGAGGCAGCCGTGAAGCTGCAACAGCACCAAATAAAACAGCGTGCACTGAGCAAATACATCCATGTTCACTGATCACAGCCCCTGCCAGGCAGCTGACACCGCTTTGGGGTGGCCTCGCTGGGAGAGCACCCCCAAGCACTGCCCTGCCCTGCAGAGCATCCCCAGTAGCCCAGCTGGTGCTTTTCAAATGTGCATCGAGACCTAATGGAAATGGCTAAAAGGCAGAGGAGGCCGGGTGGCCGGAGGGAGTCGTGCAGGGGACAGGGCCGTCATGTGAAGTCTCCCGTGGGGACGGCGGGTCAGACGGGGAAGAGCTTTGGGATCTCCAGGTGGGTGGCCACCGGCCGGCTGGCCTGGAGCCGATTTGGTGATCTTGGGCCAGGGCCATTTCCTAATGGCAAGTGTTCACAGCTGAATTGGCAGTGAATTGGCACCAGGGAGCTCAGCGGGGGAGGGAGAGAGCTGTCTGCCAGCCGCAGAGTGCGGCCGCGCTGCCCAGACTCTGTGTTCAAGTGTAATGGAGACCTTTTGCTCTAGCACTGCCCAGTGCCTGTGCTGGGAATAAATGGACGCTCTCTTTCTGTGGGGTGTCACGCTAGCAACTTCTGAAAGCTTTACTTTTACAAGAAGTCCTTTTAAAGATAAACCAGACAAAATGAAACAATAAACCTCTTGAAAAATTAAAGGAAAAGAAGGGTAATTCAACACAGAGTTAATAAAGGCAATGAATAATCTGCCAAGTAGCCAGAGGATAGACATGGCAGGAAGCTATCACTTAAAGTCTTTGCATCCTTCTTCTTTCCTAGCTCACTTTCTGTTAGCATCACCCCCTCTCCTGCCCTCGTCCTTGAGAGACACGGTGCCTTTTATATCAAAGGTGCCCAAGCACTTCCCGTTCTTCTGTGTGCAGAAATCACCTTGCTCAGTCCCAAAATGCATCTGTGAACGTGGGAGGAGTGTGGCAGCATGCAATAATTAACATTACACAACAGCTCAGGACCAGAAGCAAAGGATAAACTTGGTGCTGGACTGAAAATAAGCTGGAGTGTGTCGAATGAACCAGCCAAGCTGGAACTCAGCCATGAGCTCCTCAGCCCTCCATGTGCAAGTGACCTGGCACCATGGGTTTAACTTCATTTTAGGAAGTCGCAGTCCTGGCCTGGCAGCACCAGCCGACGCTGGACTGAGCGACGGGCTCGATCTTCACTCAACGCTTCTGACAGCAGCACCTTGTTAACATCTTCATATTTCCAGGAAACCTTGGAAGTGGGCCCAGCCTGCCAGACGGCTTTTTAGAAATTGGGAAACCAATCATGGTTTGAGAAAATCGTATTAGTGCCTCTCCGCAGACACGGTCCGTGCACACGTGTGAGTCACTCCTAGCAACCCAGAAACCCGCTCGCACCAGTGCAAACGTCACACTCGCGCCGGGTGAGCTCCACTGATGGATTAGGGCCACAGCACTGAAATGGCCTCACGGCTGGTGCAATAAAGCAAAGATGTCAAACTCTGCAGCAAGCGCAGCATATTCCAAGCAGTCCCAGCTGGCATTTGAAGATGCAGTGCCCACCGAAGCCCTGTGAATTGGATACTTTTGCTTCTGGGGCTAAGAAGTTAATTTATTCTTGCTCAGTAGGTGAGATGCTGTACTGAAAGGGGAGTGCAATAGCAGGTGGGACCCTTGCAGGAGCCTCGCAACGGGCTGTGCCGGTGATCAGCGATGACACTGCAGATGACGGGGACCTCAGCTCAGTTCCTGGCTCATGCTGGGGTGACTCAGGGTGGGCACAAGGGACACGGGGAAGACAAGCGTCAGGAGCAGTTTGCTGATGGGAATGGGCTGTCCTTCCCCAGAAGAGCTAGTCTTGGAACAGCCAGCATGGGCAAGCAGCCAGACACCCATGCACCTGAAGATGTCATCACGAGCAGCATCTGCTGGTGTCTTCCTCCATCACGGGGATTTCACCTACCAGCAGCCCTGTACAGCAACGCAAACATGCTGCCAACCATATCATGCAGCATGGGGAAAGCGCTTGTGATATCAAGCCCAGGAAGGCATCCGCATGTGCACGCAGTGCCGCAGGACGCAGGGTTGGGAGCAAGAAGGTGCCTGCAGCAGCGAGCCCCCAGAATACCCCTTTCTTCAGCATCCATCCTCACTCACGCGCAGGGGTTTCAAGCACACTGAGAGCCCTGCCTGTGGCTAACAGCTCTCTGTTCAGCAGCCTCAGGAACACCAACGATGCTCTTCTGTTCCCCAAAGATTTTTCCTCCTGTTCTTCCGCCACTGTCAAGCTCTTTA
>NW_008824029.1:333660-335091 GCF_000699105.1 Pygoscelis adeliae
CCCCAAAAGTTTTTCCCCCCTTTCCTCCCGCCACTGTCAAGCTCTTTAGCTAAGGATAGTCCTGGCTGAAGCTGCCTCTTCCGCAGCGAGGGAAGGAGGCACTGGCCACGAAAGCTTTAAGCTCATTAGCTGCCACTGGAATGGGTAATTAGGTTGATTTGTGCAGGAAGCACAGTGGGAGCAGCACTTCTTTAGGCACCACCGACAGAGAAGGGAGGACTCCCGCCTCCCCTCCAGTGCAGGATTAAGGAAAAGTATTGAGGAAGAAAGGGTATGTTGAATACCACCTATGCTGGGGAGGTCTCTGGCAGGCTCCGGAGCCCTCTGCTACGTAGGATGGGACGGGAGAGAAGCACAAAGGGCTGGCTCTGGGCGGTCTCCAGGTCCACGCTGGGAGCGTAGGTGAGGGACCAGGATGGTGTGGTGGTGGGACTAGCCCAGGGCAGGCTGGCCTGCACCAGATCTCCTGCACAGACCATCCTGCATGATTTACCCAGGGTTTTTGATCCTAGCTCATAGCTCCATCAGTACAGGAAAAAAATCCAGTTGCAAAAGTTGCAATGGTGTGCCACCACGAAGAGCCCCGCTCCTGGCATGGGTGGGCAGATGAAGGGGCTGCAGCATCGCTGCCCTCGCTGGGGATCCCACGGGATCTTGACCCCCTCCCTGCCCTTCCAGCCCTGGGCACGCCTGCGCCTGGCTGCCCACCGTGATACCCTGCCCCGCGTGGCACCAGGCAGGCGGGACACTGGCATGGGGTGTCCTGCAGCGTGGGCAGCCACAGGGTATGGGAATGGGGTGCTCAGCACCTGCTTTCTAACAGGAACTAAATATTCTCTGATCCTCCCCATGTGGGACCAGACCCTGAACCCCATCCTCTGCTTTCCCCGAGCCTCCCAGGTGGGACTAGACCCCAAACCCTATTTCTCTCTCCAGGAAAGACCATATAATCAGTTAAGGTAAAACTGATTATCAGTTTAGGTAACTGATAATCTAACTGATAATTTAACTGATAATTGAACTTAACTGATAATCAGTTAAGGTAAAACTGATTATCACTAGCAAAACCACAGAGTGGAAATCTGGAAATCTGGCACTGGTCTATGGCTTTACTCCTAATCCCCATATGTTTGCGGGGTGAGAGCAGAGGCAGACGAGTATCCTGCCCACACCTCCAGCAAAACTTCTCTCCTGCTCATCCAAAAAGCTCCTGCCAAAACTGTGGCTAAAGAATCAGTTAAGGTAAAACTGATTATCACTAGCAAAACCACAGAGTGGAAATCTGGAAATCTGGCACTGGTCTATGGCTTTACTCCTAATCCCCATATGTTTGCGGGGTGAGAGCAGAGGCAGACGAGTATCCTGCCCACACCTCCAGCAAAACTTCTCTCCTGCTCATCCAAAAAGCTCCTGCCAAAACTGTGGCTAAAG
>NW_008824029.1:335107-351704 GCF_000699105.1 Pygoscelis adeliae
AAAACCTGTGGCTGGCGCAGCAGAGGCAGCCCGCCGCGGGAGCCCATCGTGCAAGAGCCACGTGTCTTCTCCTGTGACAACATCCTCCTCCCCATAGGATGCTCCTGGCACAGGCTGTTTTCCTCCCTGCACCGGGGGAGAAAAATATGGGGCCCTCGGCAGCTCAGCGATGTTGTGGGGCTTTTCTGGAAAGCTGTTAGCCGAAGGCTGCGAAGGGAACATGGCGAGGTAATTGGGGAAGATGAGACTAATCTCATTTTTTTGTTGTGAAAGGGGCGTGAAGAAGAGAAAAGGAGATGTACTGGTAAATTACCATCAGGGCTGCTATAGTAACACGACTTTAAAGATTGCCTAGTCGGCCTCCTTGGGGCTATAGAAAGCTCTTCAGATTGTTCTGTAGTTTTCCACTTTCTCCTGACGCAGGCTGGCCAGGGCTGCCTCGTGCTTTCTGACCGTGCCGTGACTTGCGGTCCTGCCTGTGCACCCACCACCGCCCTCGCCCCAGGATCGCCTGCGGCCAGGCGCAGGCAGAACTGCCTACGCAGGGAACTGCTGCCTGCAGAAAAGGTGCAGCGGAAGGAAGCAGACTGAGTCTCAGGGATGTTTGTTAATCTTTCTCCCTTCCAGCCCCCCGGATAGTTTCGGGGAAGTACCTTTACTCACTTATTCACTTCTCGTTTCTCTCTCATTTATTACCTCTACTCAGGTGTTTCCCCGTAGGGCATCAGCTAAGAAGAGAGGGGCCTCAGACCACCCAGCTGCTGACCCACAGCCTCCCCGGTACAGCACGGGTCCAGTGACGGTGTACAGCCTAGTCCCAGGCGACGTGCAGCCAGAGCATCCCACGGCCGGCGCACTGCCTTGACCTGGGCCCCGCCCAAGCCCCTTTGCCCCGCCAGTTCGTGCCTGCAATATCACTGCAATATGAAAAAATGACGAAAATTGCATGCAGACAGTCCCCTACGAAAGGGCTGGGGCTGGCACGGAGACGTGTGAGACATGAGTCAAAGGGGAGAGCTTCACTTGCCACAGCTGTGTGGTTCCCCAAGAGTCATTCCCCATCCCTAAAGGGGACAGTTTCCCTCCTTTTTTTTAAAGGAAAGCCCCAAACTTCCAAGAAGCAGTGCAATGGCCCCAGTCTGAAGTGCTACCAAGATGTCTCAACTGAGACAACAGAAAGCATGGGAAAGAGCTTTTTTCCTCCAATCTCACATCGAACTGCCTGAGCGTGCCTCTTATGCACAGACCATTTGTATTCCTAAGCAGCTCTCCAGCCCTCATCGCTGTAGAGCAGGCTGCTTTCCTCTGCGTACTTAAGAGCAAGCCTCGTTTTCAGCACAGTCGGGCTCCGGGCCAGATGCCATGCTGAAGTGTATTTGCTGGATAAACAGGATTTAACAGGATTTCTGACTCCAGGGACTACTCATGAACCCCTGTCCTCTCCCAGAACTTTTGCATTTCATTATTCTTCAACACTAGCTTAATATACGTGGAGGCATCTGTATTTTATGTCTTTGTTTCTTTGAAGTTCGCTGGGATGGAGAAATGCTAAAGTTTCATTGCTGCAGGAGGGAGAATGTGTTAACAACCAAACCCCACAAAGGAACCCAGCATAATTTAGTACAACAAAAGGCTGGTGTGAATTCTGCTATGAAAAATTTGAAATCAGTAGGTGTGCTGGCCTCCAGCTTCAAGAGTTTTCAGTTATACACTGTAAATCCATAGAAATAATCGGTCTTATTCTTTATTAAAATAGCACCTAAGGTGTAATTTTATTTCAGATGAGACGGATGTTGTGCCTGTGCCAAAGAGCTTAGGGTCTTCTAGGTGTGCCACAATTTATGAAAACAAGCACGAGTGAAGTAAGATTTGGCTCACAGCAAATCTTCCTGGCCAGCTGTCCAGGAGCAGGAAAGCACCAACACTTGTTATCCCCTGGTCACAGACACGCATGCAGCCCCCCGCAGCTCCCGTCATTAGCACACCGTCTTCCCAGCATCCCGATGGAGCCGTCGAGCCCGTCCTGCAAGCGGGCAGAGTGGGGCCTGGAGAAGATGTGATTTGCCCGCGGTCACTCCACGCACCGAGACGCGGGGATTAGAAGCTGCATCCTGCAAGTCTCGCTCCACCTCCTCACCACTTCTCCCTGGGCCACGCTCACACCCGTGGAGTCATCGGCTCCACAAGCCTCTTTGGAGCCAGGTCCACTGTGGTGATGGGCTGGGGGCAGAATCATTCCTGCCCTGTCGAGTAGTATCTAAAAACCTTAGCTGTAAGGGTTTGGTAAAAGTAACTAAATACCTATGCAGTGGCTGTTATTCAGTTTGCTTCCTTCGTGCCTTTGGCACGGGAGGAATTCACGCAACAGCCAGTGGGACCACTTATCGGAGTGGGTGTTGAGCCGGTCGGGGTCAATGACAAACCGTTAGCTGAGAGGCTCTTGTAGGCATCAGCAAAGAAGCAAAAGACGCATGAAACTGTTAACTTCTTATTAAAAGATCAAGAAAAATACGGAGGTGTTATTTAAAAGTGGGTGTGCTGGAACTAAATACCCCCCTGCCAGCAGCTGTGCTCTGAGCACAGCCCAGACCCGCTTGCGGGGACACACGCTCAGGAGAGAAAAAGGATCTGCTACGGTTTGAAACCTGGGGAAGCAAGGACCCGTAAAACCGGGACGGCAGCTCCATTTACTCCTCTCCTGGGGCACTGGTGTTATGTGCTGTAATACACCAGAGGTGGATCTGCTGAATAAAAATATCGGCTAGTATGTGCCAAAACCCAATGGCTCAGGCTTTCTTATGCATGGCAAGTGAAAGGCTTGCTAGACCCGCTGCAGGACCTTGCAGCCCATTGAAGGACCATTGGCTCTAGCTAGTCTGCTCTCCCAGCAGTGTTTGATTAACATTTGCAGCCTCATTCCATCCACCCAGACACCATGTCATCAGCAGGGTGCTTGAGCACCAGCATGTTTTCAGGGAGCAGAGAGCAGGTACTTTCCATGACACTGGAAGAGAAGAGAACAGGACAGGGCTGGTTGTCTCACTGGATGTGAAACATAACTCTGGGGTCCTGCAGGCAGCTAACGTAAGAGTCTGATGAAGGTTGCCTGGGGTCAGTCACACAAGCCTCCCGAGAGTCGACCCTCGCGTCCCTGTCTGCAGAGATGCTTCCAAGAAGGACACCACCAGGTGACTGCTGAAAATTTCCTCCAGCACAGGAACGCAAGTCCAGAGGCATCACGGTACTTGGAGCCTAGGCAAGGACCTTGAGACCTGCTGTAAAACTTCTTGATTTATGGGAGCCATGTCGGAGCCCAGGAGGCTCCCTGGCAGCTGTAGGCCACCTTACACATTTCAGATAGCTGATGAAGAAGGACCATCCCCTGGGTCCGTCGTTGAGTTTGTTTACCGTCTCCTCCAGTTACGTACCTCAGATGGAGAACATCCATCTTCAGGAGTGAGACCAGTGCCTACAAAGCAGACAAAGCTGTAACCAGAAACTTGCTGATGGAGACGAGGGGATCGCAGTCCACAGCTCAGACCCCGTTACGCTGCTCCATAATTTTCTTCCGTTCTTCTGCAAGTAGAGAAAGGCTCCTGCCTTCTGTCAGTAACCGCACACATAAATCTCAGCTGTGACCAGACCTGAACTCCCAGGAGGAACATGTTCCCTCATACAGGATAACACTATCACTCTAGGAAGCAGCCAGTGCCCTCGGACTTTTGTGCTGTAACTGAAGAAATTGCTTTTTGCAATTGAGCCTACCCGGCCTGGGTTCGAGAGGCAGCACCTCTCCCAGGCTGCCACTCCCCAGAGCGCAGACCACGAGCAGTACAGACATACCTCGGAAGGAGGACGTTCCTAGTCTTAGTAAAAAACACTATTTTTTTCCTTCGTGTTTTAATGAAAGTATGCAGTGCCCAGAAGGTTCCTCTGTTTCTATTATGAAATGTTTTGGAGTTTACCAGGATGTGGCTATTATTCATTGGTTTGCAGGCTTGTGAGCTGAAGGGTAAATTTTTATTAACGTCTTCTCAGATGAAGGGACTCAGCCTTGGGGTATCATGCATATTTACAGTCAATGCTAGACTTGCAGGGATGTTCCTCTTGACATTTCACTCCGTTTCTCTCTGAGAACAGGAATCTTCCCGCCCTCTTGCTTAAGCATTGTGCAATATTCAAGCAAAAACCAGATGAAAAACAGCCTTTAGCTAAGAGAGAGAGATCTGAGGACCTGACATGGAAGTTTTGCTCTCTAAGAAACTAGGCTGCTGTTCCCGAGCAGCTTGTGAAGGGTGCAATTTCTCCATGATCATAAGGAAGTAAATGTAAGAAACTTTTCCATTGGAGGCAAAAGACGGCTTTAAGACAGATGCTTTGCCTTTAGAACTGGACATCTGGAACCATTTTTGCTCTAGATCCCATGTGTGACTTATCCAAAGCCTTTGCTTTTCATCCTGAGATCCCCTGCTGAAACTCTGAGTTCTAGGGCAGGGACTGCAGTGCCTTGTGTCAGAAGATGGTGATTTAAAACACGGCCTTTCATTGCTGTGATAAGGTATCGTGATGTTTCATTGTACATGGAAGCCATCTCTGGTAATGGGCACAGGGTCCGTGCGGGCCTTTGAAATGCATCGTCTTCTGCCTCTCCCAACCTGTGCTCTCCTATGAGACAGGAGTGACACAGAGCAAGCTTTTGTGGCTCAACCCTCACTTACAGTTTGTAAAGCTTTTCAATTGGCTGGGAAAGGCTAAAAATAGCGCTCTCAAAGCTTTCCACTGCTCCTTTACCACTCTTCCCTATTGTGCTCCTCAGATGGAATAAGGACAGGCGAACCCTGAGTGTTTCTTCCCTGAGCGTGTCTCGCTGGATGTCCCAGACTTGAGAGAAGTTCAGTATCAGGAGCCACTGGATCCGTGGGCCCTGCCTTTATCTGAAGTTTGTCTGATGGAGTCAGAGACAGCTTCCTCTGGGAGAGGGGAGGGACGGGGCTCCACACATGCTTCATTTCAGAGTCGGCTTGCAGCAGCTCAGCCCCATACTTCTTGTTCTGGAGGCTGCCTTCCTCTGTTAAACCCTAAGCTTACATCCACATTAAAACACTTAATCTCCAATTCTTCAGGTTGCGGAGACAAAAAGCTTTAAATCTGGAATGGAGTGTAAATAGATCCATCAGCGTCTGTCTCCGGGCTGCCCGTCTGATGTGCCGAGCGGTGCCTGGCTAAGCAGAGCGAGTGTTGGTGCTAGAAAGAGTGACCGTCTGAAGTGCCCATCTGTTCACCCAAGCCTCTGCTGACCAAAGCGTGGAAGGAAGGAGAGGTGGGCGAGTTGTGAATGATTGTGTTACCTTCTCAAACGGCACTTGAACGTTGCTGAGGAAAAGCTAAGCCCACCACCCATCACAGGAGCTGCAGTATTATGTTTATCTTCATCTTGACACCCTCAGCATCACTATTCTTTTCTTGTTTTTTACTCTTGCTTGAGAAAAAGATGTCAAGTTGATATTTAATGCAGCCTCGAGAATGTTTATTATGCCACCACTTTAATGTCCCTGAAAAGCTGGGCTGGAGAGTGATGCCACCAACCACCTACCAGAGGTGAGAGCACAACCCCAACAGCAGCGGCACGAGCTGCAGTCTCATGCCAGATGTTTCTTAACAAAAACTGCTTTGTGCTATGGTGGTAGTAAACTCAGGCTTGTCAGGCAGCACGGCATGCATACAGTAATCCCACCTAAAACACAGAATGTATCGAGTTCTCCTGGGAGTGCCCGAGGTCCTGTCCGTGCCCAGGCCACAGATGCCCAGTTGCTGCTGCTGGATCTGGGGCTTTCAGCTGGATGGCTCAGTTGAATGCTTTTACCGGGGGCCGCACACTTGCCTGAATTGGGGGCTGCCTCTGCCAGATCTCAAACTGAAACAAAGCACAGATTTTGGCCTAAGATTAGATGAAAGACTCCCTGAGGGGACCAAGGTGGTGCAGAGAGCTCCACTAGCAGTGCTCTCCGCTTTGAGTCTGACCCGGGATGACTGTGCCTCCGCTGGAGGATGCCGTGCTGCCAGTGAGGCCATCTTTCTGCTGATGAAACTGAAAACAGAGGAGGTTCAGCCTGCTTGCAGTCATGCGGAGTTTCCTTGGTACATTCCCAAGAGGAGGCTGTTAATCCCATTGACCTGGCTTGATTTCAATCAACGTGGGAACACTCTGCCTATGCAGGTTGTTCCGACAGTGTTATTCGGCTGCAGCAGGGGGTCCCATCCTTTTTTCATATCTTGTGTGTGTTTTGTAAATGGAGTTTGTCACAGACGCCTTCTGCCTTGGCAATCACACATGCCCTGTCCCCAGCCATCTGCAGTGTCCATCCCTGGCAATGCTCTGGTTTGTTTCTACAATAACATAATTTTTCATCTCTCTAGTACCTGCATTAAATGCTTTTTCTCTTTTCATGAACAAGTTTTCCTCAACTTTACGCTCAGGCTTGAGCTGTACATGAAACCGGCCCTCACTGGTAAAGCCATCTCTGACAGGCCCTGTCAGCCCAGGGGCTGGGAGCACGTTCATCTTTGTGTCCTCTTGCACCAGCCCGTAGTTTGGCCACATGGTGTGGGGTTTCACAGCCACCGCATTCTCCCTGCTTGGGAGAGAACCGGTGCCCTGTTTGTGTAGCTTTTCTCACACCTTACAGTACAAACGTTTTTAGATATGAGTCCGATATGTACCTTGTTACATGGCTACTAATCATTTAGTCATGTGTAGTCTCTCTCTGCCCCTAAGATATACTTCTCTGGAGGTAAGATGCATATAAAGAGCTTGCCTCTATTTGTCTGGTGATACAGTCTTTCCAAAGTCCCGGGTTTTGCTAGTACCATGATGCAGCTAACAGATGTACAGGCAAGGTTTTGAGTTATTCCAAGTGTTTGCAGATGAACCCACCAGTATCTGTGCACAACCAGCCATGGCCCAGCGTGGTACCTGCGTTCTCAGACCGCCACTTTGGAGAACGTCACAGGTTTTGAATATCCTGCTCTTTCTGTACCCTTGGAGCACTTGATTAAGACACAGTGCCGTCCATCTTTACGTCAGCAAAATGTCGCCGGGTGACTTTCAGTGAGGACAAATTGCCAACCATTAACCATGTGGTGGTGCATGCACAGGTGGTCACCCAAAGGATGCTGGTGGCCCCATGCCTCAGTTGCATGACCAAAGGACTGAGATAGGTCTTTCTATATGTGCGTGAGACGTATGCAAGCATGTCCCCGCACGGTGTCCCTCCTTACACATGTGTCTTGGTGAGAGAGCTAGCAGGACAGCGAGTGAGACGCCACCCCCCTCACCCACCCCCACTCTTCTCTTTCCGATGTGGTTGTCCAGGTTTGCCACTGTCCCCAGTGTGCTCGGTTCTGATGTCCCATGCTGACGTTTTGCTCATATGAGGTGCGACATCCTGGGGAACACCTGCTGACAAGGAGGACTTGAGGTGAGGTGATCAAAATTGGATTTCAGAAAAGAGAAGCTCCCTCTGCTTGAGTCATTCCCGGGATCCACTAGCGAGCTGCCGGGCTCCCTGCCTTCCACGTGCCATCTCGCGGCTGGGACTGCCACCTCGTCCCAGCCATTCTCTGGTTAGGCTCTTCTTGCGGTACAACCTAAATTCCAGAACATCTTAAGTAAAATTATTTACTGAGCATCTGGCAACAAACTGTGGAAGGTAAATCTGTTCCCTTCACCCCAGCGCTTTGCCACTCTCCTTCCACACAGGTCCTGCACTCTTCCAACACGCTACATGGCACTGTCCCTATCTCTGCCCTAATTCAATGGCATCGAATGATCCTTCCTATCAGATGAGAGCTCTGGAAATATAATAGTTTGCTCTGGCAATTGAAACAGGTATCCTCTGGGAGTGGTATGATCTGATTAAAGAAAGCACTGAAGTGCAAGACAGCAGCAACATTAATGAGCCTGTCTGAGAACAGATGAAGCAGGAGAAAAACAGTCTGCCTGCTGGCTTCTGAAAATTAAACTGTGCTGTGGCTATGAAGATGCAGAATATTACAGGAAGCTTAGAAAGGACCAAAATATGACAGCTTTCGTCATGCAAACACACATACGCAAACACCTTGTGCTCTTCTGCAGGGAAGAGTGGTAGGGATCTGAGGAGCAGTTGCTCACACAAAACATGTTCCTGAGAAGGAGGGGATGAAAACTGTTCTCCACAAATGCAGGAGCAGGCAACCTTCTTGACAATGAATAAAAATTACTAATCAAAAGAATTGTAATTAAAGCAATTACCATGTTCTCTGCATACACACACCCTGCATGTTTCATAAAGTCTAATAGAGTACAGCACTGGGCCTTGATGGATAGGAAATTGCTGGTTAATCACTAGGGAATGGAAAACTTCCTCGCCCGATCTTCAGCTAATGACTTTAACACGCTCTTTTGAACGCAATTTGTGCTGATTGTGATTATGGAGACACTGTTCAGTGAAGTAAAGCTGGTTAATAAAGTTTCTGCTCTCTGTGTGTATCAAAACAAGTCTTTGAAGCACTTCACATGAGGTCTGGCTTCACTGAAGCAAAGTTGCTTGGGTACTGTGTGATGCACAAGTGAAGGACCATGTGGCGCTGCTGATCGTTTGGTCCTCTCTCAGCCTGGGATGGAGTCGCTTGTGGCTCCCCAGCACAGCCCAGAGCACTGAAGGAGGCCACAGCTGCTTCACCCGGCTCGTCCACTGGCAAACCCAACATCCCAGGAATTTATTCTCTGGTTTCTCCACCTAGCGTGGACCTAAGACTGCCCTGAAAAGTCATATTTCATTTGCAGTTACATCTTAGGAGGCCTACTGCCACAGCCTCATGGTGGTCCTGTAAGTGAAGTGCTCACTCCAGAGCATTTGAAGCCTTTCTGTCTTAACCTTAACTTTTTATTCTTCCACTGGCTCTTGTTTTCCACTTCAATTTCCTTCTTGGAAATGGCTTCAGGTTGATATCTTAAAACCCCACCAGGAAAGCTTTATCCCTTGGAGACCTTTGGCACAGCTCAAGAACTCAGTAGCTGAACCCCAACTTAAAGCGTCGGGCCGGCAGCTGACTCCCCAGGCACAGCGCAATGCCACCCGGAGAGAGGCACGTGTATCGCTCCGCACACCTGGCAGGCTTTGGGATCTCTTTCAGCGGTCGCTCCTTGTCAGCCTATGGTCAGGACAGCAGCTCCCCAAGGTTACATCGCTACAAGTGACAGGAGAGTCAGGCCTTTTAGTACCCTTCTCTGAGATCACTTGGATTCATGGCAACTTTGCTCTTATCTCAGTTTAGGGAAGTCCAAGCCAAGCTGACTAACAGTCATCTTAGATGAAGGGCAGAAAATAAACCTATCAATCAGCTGCAAAGAGCATACAGCAGCATGAAGAAGCACATTAGAGGCAAAGTGGACCTGTCAGAGATTCAGCGTGAGGTGCCTCTTTGGGAGGAGAAGCTCCCATGCTTTAACGTTGCCTCTTCAGAGATAGCTTAGTGTCATTTTCTATGGTGCCTCATAAAACAATTAAAATAAATGTCTTCAGAGTACAGTTTTCTTTCCTTTCTGGGAATGTTTCCAGCTCACTAAGTTACAGCATCAGCACAAAGAAAATTAAATTTTACAATTATTGAAGACAGCTATCAGAAGAGGGTAACACTGTTTAACCATGGAGTTGTTGGTAGCATTGGGGCAATGCCACAGAAGGCACATGCAGAGGTTTTGGCCTGACTCTTCACCCTCCTGGTGCCATCAGGGTCCAGGGTCCGGGAAGAAGCTTGGGTCATTGCTTGGAAGTCCTCAGGACCGCAGAGAGGTGCTGCTCCGGCGCTGCTGGCTGGAAGCAGTGCAGAGCTCTCTGCCTTTACCTGCTCTCCCAGGCGTGGATCAGGAGGGGCTGTTGTGTGCCACAAACACAGAGTGGGATGATTTGTAGGACTCAGCAGAGTGGAGACATGAGCATGCAGTGTCATAGCAGCAGGACAACAACAGGACTTTTACAGCAAGCACTTATTTAAACTCATTTTTTTATCCACAATGAGTAATATTAAAAATTGAGTTTGAACTCATTTTCTCTCTCCCTTCCCACCCACTGTCAGTTCCTGTCTCCTCTTGCTTTTGCTGTCCTTCAGGCTGCCCCTTCTCCGTCCTGTCCCCTGCTGGCCAGTCACTCCCTATCTTCCAAAGTCCTCCATCAACCTGTTTGCTTTCGCAACTGTGTTTATTGCTCTTCTCTTCCTTCCTGTTGCAGACACACTTCCCTTCCTCCCCGGTGATGTCCTGGCTTCGCGTTTGCCGGTGTTGGGTTGCAGATTCCTTGGACAGGGCCTGGACCTTGCAGCGTGCTTGGTGTCTTCCTGGCCAGCTGTCAGTAACACGTTATGCAGGCTGAGCCTAAGGCAGCTCTTTGAATGCATTCCCACGCTTGTCTCTTTGGCTCTGCTTGTCCAAGCTTCTTCTGTTACACCCTCAGACCACTTACAGAAATCACTTCTAATTTTGTAGTTCATAAAACCAGAAATGTAATTGCAAGCATATCAGCGACTTCCTTTCCTCAAGCCAGGACTCCCTTGCAAATGATTTATTTCATAGGACGTTAAAAAAAAAAATCTTGATTTACAGCAGAAACTGGAAAACGTGATCTCCAAACCGGGTGTATACGACTACCTGGCTTTCCTGGATAGGACACGATTTTTCCGATTTTGATCAAAGCTTTATCACATTGCCATGCAGTGCCAAGGGAGCACACACTTCTGGCAGGAACCAGTCTGCAGTGCTTGTGTAGAGCCTGAAACAGCAGGGTCCTCATCTGCACCTAGGACTACTTAGTGATATTGTAACGCCAACAGCAGTAATTAAACATGGGTGTAATTTTGCATGAAGAGTCTTTTCATTTAACTTACACCAGAGTGAGAGGAAAGCTAGTTCAGCAGCTCAGACATTAGCCTGTGGTTTGTATGCTGAATATTTCATTTCCAACATTAAGGATGTCACTTGTGCCTGAATTCACCCCACTTTATGCGTTTGGAGCCTAACAACTGGGGTCCCTCTCTTGGAGAACTCTGCAGGCTGACACCACCCGTACGGTGTCTGATTGACGCGCCAGAGACGCCTGCCCTTCGCTGATGGCTCCACCAGGACCGGTGGCTGCCAGGACCTAGGTTAGGTAATTTAATTAAGGTCTGAAGTTAGGCTGGATGAGTATTTGTTCTTCATCTTCATCACGGCCATCAGAGAACAAGGTGAAAATTTTACTTTCCTACCCAGTGGGGATTTGGGAGGTGAAAACCCGTACCTTGCCTAGCCTGTGTGGTAACTTCATAGACGGGACTTGGCATAGCTGGCTCTGCCTGCGGGAGAGAGTGAGGATCAGTCAGGTGTGTTGTTCAGTGTGATGGGACGTATTTACAGAAAACGCACAGAAAGCCTGATTTGCCTGAGCCCTGTACAAACAAGCAGGATGACAGATTCCTTGCTTAGAAATGCACATCTACTTCCAGTGGCAGTACTGTATCCAAAAGAAGTCTCCTGTGGGGCTCAAGCCCATGCAATCCCTACACAGCCAGTGCCCGTCTTCTCCCTCACTGGGATCCTGGCTGCACAGCTCTGCCCCTTCCCCAGTACCGGCTCTGTGCGGCTGTGCAGTGAAAACTTTGCAAGGTTAGTTTCCAGATGACCAGGGAGCTTCAGGGCCTTCAGGCCTTCAGACCTTCAGACGGTTGTCTGTGCCTTCTGTGGTGGCCTCCACTGTTTCAGCTGTTGCAGAAAGGAGATTTAATTGCTCCTTCCATTTCGGCTGAGCACCTTTAGTGCCCTCATCAGATTTTGTCAGGTTTGTGAGTGATGTCAGCCATCAGCTGCATACCAACACGCATGGCTGAGCTGCTCAGGTACTGCACTGGCAGAACCGTGAGCTACTCCTGTGACCGAGAACGGGCTGGAAAACCCAAAGCTGGCTTGGATGACTGAACAGCACCAACCAGATCCGTTAGCTGCGTTTTCCTTTGCAGATGAGTGTTCATCTGCTCCTAAAGATCAGAGTTGTTGTGGAAAGAATTGCTAAGAAGTCTCTTCTCCTCGGAGCTCTGCCAGTCCTTCCCATCCCACCGCGCTGGGGAGTGAAGAAGCCCGGCTCTCCGGGGAGCGTCGCTGGAAGCCGGAGCTCACGCAAAGTATACAAGTCACTAACGTAACCAGCATCTGCACAGGGATTACTCATGTTTCAGACAGAGAGGCTGGCGACTGTGCCAGGCAGAAACTTCCACACGCTCTCTGCTTCTGGTCATGGTTTGCTCTGCTGTGTTCATTCAGGCAGGACAAATCCAGAGCTTCCTCTGTGAGCATGCAGGCACCAAACAGATGGGAGGTAAGCGATGTCATTACAGCACGCAGGCCAGCTGTTTAAATGCTAAAAAGCCTAAAAGGCATACGAATATAGGGGTACTGGGGAGGTGCAGAAGCCAGAAGAGGATGGTGGTAGACAGACAAATCGTCACCCTGCACCCATCTCCTCACCTCATGGAGACCACCATCGGTACCAAAGGCTGGAGAAACGTTTATTAGCCTGCACGGCATAATTGCTTGTGGTTTGGATATACCATGTGGGAAGCCCCCACTCTGACCCACTGTGGCAGAAGACTAAGAAATATCAGCTGAATAAGGAACCAATTCTTTTTTTTTCTAAACTAGATTTGAGACACGGCTGCACCTGTGCAGAGCTGGCTGAGCCTGCGGCTGATGCCTCTCGCTGCAGGAGGCAGACATTTTGCTCGTACTTACTCAGAGAGGCAATTTCTGGGAAGCAGACTGAAACAAAGGCAGTTGGGATGGCAAGAGAAATGGACTCACTTTTTATGTTGCAATTAACTAAAAGCAAAGAAAGTGACTGTGTCCTACAGTGACACAGACTTCCTCCCGCCTCATGGACTCCAAGAGGAGCTGCAATTTCTCCCCCTATCTCCAGGTGTGCCTGCAAATTATTATATTTAAAAAAAAACCCAAACCAAATGATGTGCCCCAAATTGAAAAAAAATAACCAACAAGCAATCAAAAATAATTCTGTAGTGTATTGCCCAATTCGATTTTGCTTCGCAGTCGCTAACTTTCCATTGCAAAACAATTCATATGGGAGATTTTTGCCAGCCTAGTTCTTACCCTTGCCTTTTTAATTAATAAGACGGTGGCTTTACAGCTTGATTCTGTTTTCTGTTCTAGTTAGACTGTTTAGAAATGTGCTAATGATTCATTCTCCTTGCAATTAGATGCAGCAATCAGACTCTTTCCTACACTTCTGCAAAGTTTGCTGTGAAGAGGGGCAATGCAAGCACAACATGGAGAAGCAAGTCATAGATCCATAAAGAAAATCAATGGCAGTTAGTTGGCAAAAAATATTTGGGGATCTGGGACTGTATTTAATGCGTGTCATTATCTATTTGCAGGAGACAAAAGACACGAGGGAAAGCAGTTTCTTTCTGTCTGCAGTGAGCTCAAGAGATATTCTTCAACATTTCATATTCCACTTCTTTTTTGTATTAAAAATCCAGGTCTCTAAACATCTACCTTTTAAAATTGCATCTAAAGTGTAATGGGAGACACCATGAAATCCTGGCACCAGAAAACTCAGGGAAATGAATTTCCATTGCGGCTGTGCATAAATTTGCTCTTTGCCGAAGTGGAGCCTGAGAAGTGACTGACATTTTTCTGCCTTGTGTTTGCACGGCTTTGAGGCTTATATTTCACAAGAGGTGCAGATGCACCACTGTTAGCTCCTTGGAAGCTTGCCGTGTTTACAAGGTTCAAACTGGCTGGGCTGTGTTGAATCCAAATGAAGTCACAGGAGATTGTGTTCCAGCCTTCTAATCACCATCCAAACTACATTTTGACATAGGCTACTGCAGGGAAAACATTGCCTGTTTGGGAAGGAAGGGTACAGCATCTCTTAATGTAGTAGGACTTGGTCCGAGGTCAAGCCAAGAAGTCAAGTGAGCAGGTCAGGGTCCAAACCAGAGGGGGACATGTTCAAGCATGGTCATAGCTGCAATGTAGCTCGTGGCAATGGCCCCAAGGGCAGGAGCCTGAGCTTAAAGGCAGCTCTGGAGACCCCCACGAGGCTTCTCACTGCTCTGTCCTGCACAGCACTCTGACCCCAGGTCTGGGACATGTATACCCATATCAGAGCTGGCCCCAGACACAGGCAGCTGAGCCCGGAGGAAGGGAAGCAGCCGTGCTGAAGGCCCTGCCAGCAGCCCCCCATACCCTGCAAGGGGCTGGGTTTGGAGAACCATGTGTTGGGAAATGATCTGTGTGTTATGCAAAGCCATGGGTGCAGGCCAGGTGGGGAGTCACCACAGGGCTGCTCCGGGGGCCCAGGCAGCTCCGTGGGTCTGAGCCAGGGTGGCTGTGTGTTACAGGCATGGGTCAGCTCAGGCTTGGGGGACCACAGGGGGTCACTGAGGGGCCCAGGGGTCCCCAGAGCTGGGGGACTGCTGAGCTGTGAATGCCACATTTCTAAATGCGTGGGCTATGGTGTTTGTTAAATGGTTGCTCTATGATAAGGAAGCTTTTCTGTGACCGCAGCTGGCCAGTGGTTGCAGCATGCACCTGGAAATGGTGTTTCTGTCACCCATTTGTTGCCTGTCCTCTGATGAGCAATGCCTGTTGATAGCCGGCGGGCAGTGCCGGGAAGCCCACCAAGAATATTTGCACTAGTGGGTCTAAGGCTGGCAGAGATGGGTTTGCTGTAATAAGGCAAATGCTAGTCCTGTTGACTGAGCAGGCCTGCACTGGAATGTGGGCAAGAAGAGAAAGCCTCTGTTGTAACGTTAGCCATGGGCAAGGTTTTACAAGGATTTTGTTTGTTGCAGGAAGAAGATTTGATTTTGCTGGGGTTATAGAGAGCAACCAGTAATCCCACACAATTTCTCTTCTGGAGTCCTTGTTTCAAGTTGGCTGGAGGGAGGCTTACGCAGACATCACAGCACTGAGTCACAGTCCGGACAGTCTGCAGTTATGGCGGCTGAACAGTTCATTCCTTTCTTCTGCTTTCAAATAGCAGCTTAGTGTCTGTAGGAGATCATAGATTACAAGAGAGGAAACACTGACAAAGTTGCCAAGAACTTCTACTATCCTACAGTTTAACTTGTATCCTTCACGTGCCGAATACATGTTTCTCAAAGGCTTACTCTCTCCATAAAGCCTTGCACGCTCTGATGCTACCTAAGTGACAATACATTTGCCAAGTGTCTATATCTGTATCTCCCCTACGTGTCTGGTAAGGGATAACACTGCCCGGGCACAGGTTAGCGCTCCTCAGAGAGGAGAGCGAATGTCAGGCAACGCGCATGCCTGCGCCAGTGTCTACGCTCCGCTCCAGCCTCTGTCCTGCTAGGGACGGCTTCTCTCCTTGCCTCGCTATTGCAGCCTCCTTCCCCGTGGCCACCCGCGTCCTCCCGGGCTCCAGCACCCGTTGCCTGGCTTGTGCAGAGAGACACAATCTCATGATGCTCAGCCTCGGCTGAACACCTTTTCAGCTCCAGGCTGAGGACTGTACCCACAGGGGCTCTGCCTGTTTCTCCCCCTCCTGTACCTCCTTTCTCCCCTCAAGCCCTTGCGATGCCTCTGGCTTCACAAAGTCTGAAAAATGACTGTTTTACAGCTTTCTTCGCTATAGCTCTAGCCCTCCAGAGTCACCGTCATTTATATCTCTGCATCATCAACTCTCCATCCATTTCAAATTCAATTGAAAGCACATTTTCTTCCTTGCCTGTGGTTCCTAAATTATCACCCATCTCATTTCAAAATATCAATTCAGAAACTTGGCGAGATGATTATTAATAACAGCTCTGTTCTTCTCCGGAGGAGAAATAATACCAGAAATATGTGAAATGTGTACACAGTTGTCATTCTCACCCTCCTCTTTTGCCAAACACTGTTCTTTACAGGAAATAAAAACAACCCTACACCCAGTATTAAGTGACGGAGACTGTGTAAGCAGTGAGGAACCACACAGAACTAGGGCAGGATTCCTTCACATGTTCTGAAACTCAGGGTGATCGCCACCTTCTGTGATGAATTAGTGCTTGGCTATATGTAGATCAGCAGCACGTATAGCCAAGCTTGACGAGCTGTATACACAGCAATCTGGAGCCCAGCTGGAGCCATGCGGTTTCTTCATTCACTTGTGTGGAGCAGCAAAGTACATGATAGATATAAATATGCGTAGCTAGTCATGGTAAATTGTGCTTCAGCTATAATGATTTTGTTCCAAGAGTTCACATGGAAGGTGGGCCAGGGCTTCCCAGGGACCCACAGCTGCTGGAAAGCACTGAGCTGCGGTCTGGCCTGCAAGCACTGGGCTGGCAACGGGTTAGGTACATGTTTTTTCCTTTCTTCCTTTTCTAACTGTACTTATAAAACATGTAGTAGAGTATTGAAGCTTGTTTCATGGCCCATAGTGCCACAGGATGTGCAGTGAAGAAGCAACCCCACATCTATGGGTGCTGTCCACATGGGGGAGCTGAGCTCGGCGATCCAGGCATCCCCCCTCGTCCCATGTTCCCGTGCCATCCCAGCAGAAGCCAG
>NW_008824029.1:351719-357169 GCF_000699105.1 Pygoscelis adeliae
CTTTCCCAAGTCCTTTGGAGGATGAGGGGAAGGATACCTCTACCTCCTGTGGTGGAGGGACAACAATGAGGACCTCCCAAGGAAGGGAGGGAGAGAGAAATCCTCCAGGGATGGATTCATTCACAGAAGGGGATCTGTGTTTTTAGGCCTGCGAGATAAGGAAGACCCAGCTTGCAATCACTTTGTTCTGAGAGGAGGATAAAGTGTAAAAGAAGCTGTAGAGGTATGCAGGAGCTTTCAACTCTGAAGATTTGCCCAGGCCTCTTCAGCGGCATTTAGGGACTTGCAGGGAAAGAAGTGCTCACACAGACAAGAGCCAGCTTGCTGCTTACCTCACCCAGTAATGCCAGTGGCTCCAGCTATCACGGGCCCAGTACAACAGACCCTTCCTGGCACCTCAGCCTCTAGGGTGCTGAGGATCTGCGTAAAGTACCTTGAAAACATGGGGTTTTTTTCAAATTAAAAGATATGAATTGAATGTCTCGTATCAGCAAGAGCCTCCGGACAAGAAAGTCTGGTCATGGTAAGAGCCTTTGGCTCTGTGCTATGACAGCCAGTGCTTGTCTGGCAGATAAAGCACTGCTCTGACCGCCTGCGTTGTGCAATCGCTTCTCCCAATTACGGCTCACTGGCTCCACTCCAGGTACCTCCCTCCCACACAAGTGTGTTTTTTTAAGAAGTGATACTCTTCAAGTGTTTGAAATGCACGAGTTTAAAGGGAATCAGCTATTGTTTGGAAGAGGTTGGCCAAGTTTCCTGTTTTCTGCCGGGCAGGTGATAAGTTTCCACTTGAATGGCGTGGGAGTAAAAAATGCCCCGCTGAGAGCCCCCCAAAGCGAAGCCCTGCAACCTCCCAGGAGATGGGAAAGGCAGAGGCTGACAGTGAGCCTGTCCCCGGGACCTCCATAGATCAGTCACTGCTCCGCAGCCTTTCCTGGGGCTGCCTGCGCTGGGTCTGACCATCACGGGAGGTGGGCTGTTACTGGACCTTGGCTGAGCCAGCGCACTCGTTTCACACACACCACCACGGGACACAAAGCTGTCAGGCCCCATGAGACACGAGCGTCACTTCTCGTGCTCCCTTTTCCGTGGGTTTCCTGCAGCATCACTGCGCCTTTCCCACCCCGAGTCCCCCCACACTGCTCATCGCTGCCGGGAGTCTCTGCGCTGTGCAGAATGTGGCCCCTGGCTTCTGCAGCACTTGCAGGAGCCCACCTGGGTCATCCACCGCTTCCTCCACGGTGCCATGGGCACCGTGCCCTGTCACACAGCCTGTCCTCTCAGAATGAGGACCTCACATGAGCCAACACACGGGCACGCATCTGTTAGCTGATTCAGTACGTCAGATGCCTGTTTCACCTTGCGCACTGAGACTTCAGAGGCAGATGGCAGATAGCACCAGCAGAAACCACAGCCCCCTTTTCAGGAAAATGAAATTCACTGCAGGCCTCTTTTGCCAAGTCATTTGTTGCTAAAAGCCGTGTCTGCTCTTCCTCTGCCTTGGTGGGGACAGACCTGCATTTTGGAAAGCACTGCATTAACCTACTTCATGCAGATAGCCTGATTTATGTTCATTTACTACCGTGTAGTAGTACTACTTGTGGAAGGCAGTGAAATTACACACAGCAGTACTAAGCATGAAGAAGATTTGTAAAATGTAGAGCTTCTGCTGCTAAAATATCAGCGCGCTCCTTTTGGGGTTAGGACTTCTGCACCGAGATGTCCTCAGAACTGCTCAAAAACCCAACAGCTGAAGGTTTGATGCCCCATCATACAGGTTTGATGCCACCTCGTGGTAGTTCCGTGTCCTGATTTGCAAGGGAAGGTTTTCACTCTTGGGATGTTTCCCAAGCCTGTTCCTTATGAAAGAGAAACACAGTTTGGAGAAAGGATGAAGATATTACAGATGTCATGCTCTGCCCTTGCCCTTCACTGCCGATTTGCAGCACTGCCTCCAAACAGCATTGTTAATAAATGTTAGTACGAACTTAAAACTCGGGGATTGCAAATTACACTCAGTAACGTTAAGCAGAAATACCTACAGGATAGGGATGTGGCCATTAGAGAATATGCTGAGGTGAGCTGACATAAAACTTTAGCCATAGCTGCTTCGTCATCTAAGGACCTCAGACAAACACTTCCACCCAATTTGCCGCGAGATTTGCAGATTTGGAGAAGCTCTTTCCTACCTTGGAGAGCAACTTCCTTCTCCAGCCCAGTACTCATTATTTTGTGCTAAGAGTGTAGTAAAAAGCTGAGTTATATCACCCTTTTAAAAGTGGGACAGGAGAAGTTACAAAGACTGGTGCCACTATTTCAATTGAGGATTGGCTCTTTCAAGAGAGAATTGGCTCTCCTGCCCTCTCAGTAATTTAGCCTTATGACAGCAGAGAATGATTTGCCAGCAAAATTCATAGAGCATTTCAGCCTTTCATCCAGTAAATGGCCTATATTGCTTTTGTTTGCCCTTTGAACTGTGGAAAAGATACCATTTTGCAACTGACTGAACACATTCTGCAGACGTTATAATATAAAACTATCACGTTTATTGATTGAATAATCATGGACTGTGTAAAAATTGTAGCAAAATAACTCCCTGTTGCACGCTTTTTTCCTAGCCTCAGGCACCTTCGTATTCAAAATGGCACCACATCAGACCCTGCAGAAATGCTGGATCCTGAAGGCAGTACAGCTGTGATGCTGCTGCAGCTGAGCTAATTACTCTTGGGTTTCAGCTTGGCTAATTAACTTCCATGTAGCCCTATAGTATCACAGGCATTTTTTTTTTCAATTCTGGAACTATCTTGGACAGTGCTAGTCCGGGGGGAAAGAACCTCCGCAAACCACGCAGCTCCACTGTGCAATGTAGACATATGTCGTTTTATTGTAATTCTAAATGAAATTACTTCTGCAACGGCATGTAATGCAACCTTTAGTGTTTAGGTGCTTCTCTGCAACTTGTTCACCAGACTGAACACATTCTGAATGTCCAAATTAAGCTGTTTGTTAACATTCAGTAGCTGAAGACATTAGATGGGATGCTACGTTCATATTTGTTTATATCACTTTCTGTTAAGTCCTATTTGACTGAAATTCTTCACCTTTGCTCTTTCCTTAAAATCTGCACATTTGAATCTGATCATAATCCGTGTACAAATCAGGGTGGAAAAATAGACTAGCTCTAAAAAGGCTTTCACAAATGCTCATCTGAAAAGGCTTAGCAGGCTGAAGTTGCTGAGAAACAGGACACCAGCGAGCGGTAATCTGTGTAGCAACTAATCCTCTTTCTCTCACAAATGGACTCGAAAAAGTGCAAGCTGATATTTGCCTGATTAAAAGGTATTTTCAGCAAATTTTCAGGTTTGTCAGGGGAACGTTGCTGTTGGCTGTAGACGTATTGCTTAGATGCCATGGCCTCAGGCCCTTGAATCTCTTCGTGAGAGGGATCAACACCTTGATTGAAACTTGAGCTAGTGTAGCAACATCTCTTGCCGCCGGAAGAAACACAGGTTTGGCAGTATCACGAGTAAGCGTCACCCCTTCGTTGAGTTTTGTTTAAATCGCAGCAATCGAGGCAAACAAAAGACCTTCGTTGTATTTACCCTCGCTTCCACAGCCAACAAGATGTGAAGGGAGCAAAGAAGCATTCTGATTTAGGAGAAACACATCCCTCTGCCTGCTCTTCAGCGGAGAAAGAGGCACGATAAATAAGGGAAATCCAGCTCAGGAGCTGGCAACAGTGATTAAAACACGCACTAATCAGCCTTTTCCTCTGTAGGGACTGACTCTTAACTGTGTGACGCCTTTCCGAGGAGGCGCAGAAGTGTGAAGGACGGCGTGTCCAACCTGGTCTGCGGCTGCCCGTTGGAGAGGGTGCAGGTCCCACTCCGGTCCCGTCTGCCGGCTCTGGGCAGGGGCTGCAGACACCACAGGCTTTCGAAGATATTGCCAGATGGCCGTGTTTAGGCAAGGTGGATCCCACCGCACGCCGGTCAGCCTCTGATCTGGTTTGTCTGTCAAGTGGTAAAACCACCTGGATGTTCTGCCATCTGAGTCCAGAGAGGACAAAACAGTCCAAAGTCCACTGCTCCTGAAAATCTCAACTCCCATCTCCCTGTGCCCACCTCAGTTTCGGATATAATCCGTCCCTCAAATATAACCTTCCCCATGCCCTGCCTTCCTCTGCTGCTGCAATGTCTGGAAAGAACGGGATCTACCTGAGGGGACTCTGCACCTATGACTCAAGGAGCATCTCCTGCTGGTATTTCAGCTCGCCGTGGGGAGCTGATTATTCATGTTTTGTTCGCTGGTTCAACTTATTTTTAGTTGGCAGAAACAGCTGTGAGGGGGAGAAGAAATAAGAAACAAAAGCCAACAGCATGATTGACTTTTTAACTCAAAACACTTCTCAGTTAAAAGAAGCTAAATATTCCCTGTGCTCCTGGTACCGCTTTTCCACGTCAGCAGCTGCTGCGCGCCCCAGGAACATTACGCGGTTTTACAGGCGGCGGAGGAGGCAGATCTGCATGGGAGGAAGCCTGTCCACAGCAGCCCGTCCCCCGTGGTCGCTGCAGAGGACTGCTCGGGCCATCTAGCTGCCCGAGCTCAGCCTCCCCAACCATAAAATGAGATCACCGGTGAGATTTCAAAGCTATCCCAACCGCTTGCAAGGGTGTATGCACAGAGAAGCATCCAGAAGTTCATGTTCTACCAATGAAAAATGCGTGTGAAATCTAGGGTTGTCCTTAAATAAAACTCATACACACGCTACCAGGCAGAAACCTCAACCGTACTGGGACTGACGATGTTTATTCAAGGTACACGATGTTGGGAGTTTCCGGCCATCACAAATCGTGACACGGTCATTTTATGTCCCACAAAACGACAGCTCCTCCTCTTGCTGCTCTTTTCTACAACACTCACAAAAGGCTTCAGGTGAGCTAAAGCAATTAACTGATTTTTCCCTTCGTCGCTTTGTTTGTCTGCCAGCCTTTTCAATACACCTCCTTATCGCTCTCTGCTCTTTGCATTCTGAGGATCAGGGCTTTCCTCTGAATCCTTGACTCAGGTTTGAACTCTGACTCCTAATTGTCTTCCTAATTCCCCCTCACCCTCACCCAAGGCCATGAAGGGGCAGGAGCAGGGCTCTGGGGAGGTAAAGGGTGACGCCGCAGTTCAGGACATCAGAAACAGCCTCTGTCCGGGCAGCCCCACTCCTTCCCCCAGCACGCCCGCCCTCCCTGCTGCTCTTGCTCCAGCACTGGCACCCTTAGGCCCCGGGTACTCCGGGTGGAAATAAGACACAAGCGTTCCCTCAGCGGTTTGGTGTAGCTCCCTTGGCCGGGCGAGCCTCGGTGCCAGAGCAGGTGGCTGTGGGCGAGCAAGCACCACCGCGGCAGGGAAGGCCGCTGGCCGGCAGGGGCCTAGCGCGGAGGAGGGAATCACGGCCC
>NW_008824029.1:358250-365875 GCF_000699105.1 Pygoscelis adeliae
GGCCCGCGGAGCGCTGCCTGCCGCCCCGCCGGGGTGTCGGTGCCTCGGCGCCGTGCCTCAGGCGGCTCTTCTCCCTCTCTTTCGCTGGAGCAGCCGGTCCGCGGCTATAGTTGGCGGACGGGTCTGAGCACTCCTGCGCTTCCAACACCGAAGGCAGGTGTTAAAAAGTGTAGATTGCGTGTGGAATAACATATAAGACGTCTCTGAACTTGTTGGGCGCCAACTGATATGCGGGAAACCCCATTCAAACGTAAGAACCGGTGTTTACTCTGAACGGGGGCACAGGTTGCCCAGGGCGGCTGCGGAGTCTCCATCCTCGGAGGCTTTCGAACCCGCGCAGGACCGCGTCCAGTCAGCCTGCTGTAGCTGACCCCGCTTGGGCAGGGCAGTTGGACTGGATGATCTCCAGAGGTCTCTTCCAGCCTAAACCACTCTGATTTTGTGAAGCAACAAACTGAAAATTTCCCTGTGTGACTTCCTGTCTTTTGAAATTGAGAATTTTCTCTTCCCCGAGTTGCTGAAGTACCCCATGCTCCCGAGTCGTTTGGATGTTCATACAGGTTTAATTGGCATACGAGTGTAGAAGTCCATTTCTTTTTCATGGCAGTAACACTGCTGAAGTTTGCCCTGGAGAGGGGAAGAGGATGCGAAGCGCAGCAGTATTCTGCCCTGTGCATGTCAAAAAGGTTTTATTTTCACGGGAATAGCTTTTTAATCAAAGACAGGTAACAGGTAGGTATGTGCTACTGGAGAGACACTGGATGCTGTTTTGTATCAGGCTGGTGGTTTGTTTCATTAAACCTGAAGTGCAAAGGAAATTAATAGCATATATGAACAGAAAAACCTGTGTTAGCACAGTGGTAGCCGTGGCTCATGGACCTCTTAGGAATTTGCAGGCTCCTCTTAAGGATTCTGCTGAAAACCCAGATAACCTTCCCTTTGCAAACCAAAAAACCTGTATTAAGTAATTGAGTCTGGTGCAGCGACTTTGCTTTGAACAAATTGTCTGTAAACTTTGCACTGGCTATGCGGTCTGTGAGTCTGGACACTTCCCGGTTCGGTGGGCTGACATGCTTGGAGAGAGATGAGGGTATAACTGGCCAGTCCATACATTTTTTCCATTCACTGCATTTGCAGCTCGTAAGAGCTGTTGCTCTTATCTTCCCAGAGAAATGCAACACGTTGCTTCACCGGTCTCTCACTGAAGTTGTGTGTGAAGAACTTCAGTGTTCTGAAGGTCATGAGGTTTTCCATACGTTGGTTATAACCATGAGATGTTAAACATCTGAAGTAGAAGACTAGGCAAAAGGGGAAGAAATATTCATGGAGAGAAAAATACTTGCCTCGTTAAGTCTCCATCCTCACCTTGACTTTTCAGCCACCTTTGACTTTTCATTGTAACAAACTTGAGAGCTGCATCATTCTCTCCACTTATGCCTTTGACCCTGTAATCTAGTGAGACTACATAGCTCTGGCCTGGTTTACTTCACAGATAATATGGGGTGGTTTGATATATGTATTATACTACTACTTTGACTCTACTGTTTTCATTTAAGTAAAAAAAATGTTCAAGCCAGAAATGAACCAGTGACAATAGGGTAAGCAATGCTAGCACATGCATGTTGCACAGTATTGGACTCTCTAGTGGAGTCTGTGCCTTTTTATTAAACTTTTTAAGAAAAAAGTCAGTAAATAAGTTTCCCAAGTATAATCTCTTTGTGTAAGACTTAAAACAGGTTTTAAAAATACAACTAAGAGATCTTCTGTAATAAAGACAAAGGCCCTTACGCGGCCCTTTAATTTGTGGGGCTCAAGCTTTCACTTCAGAATCCTCTTTTTGAGCCCTCATGTCCGCAAAGAAAGCGTTCAGCCTTTTTCTCGCTCAGAAAGGGGCCTCTCTTGCTTGTATGGACTGCTTCCTGAGAGCCGTGAGAGGCTGATGTGGAAATGAGCAGTGTTGGCACCTCCGCTGTTGCGTGGCGGGGCTCTGAAAGGTACAGCATGAACCAGGATTGATTCGGGTCCTCCTACCCAAGCACCACTCCGTGAGGGTGATCCTTCGCTGCCACTTGTGGGCTGGAGGTGGGGAATGTGCTTTTCTTTTTTTCCCTCCTGGCACCTTTCACCGATTTGAATTTCTGCCGTTTGTTAGCCAGACTGCTGTGGGTGTTGGGGCTCCTGAGTGCAGGCAGGGGCCAGGCTCTTGGTGGCAGCCCAAACGCTGCGCTATCCCCAGGAGATGGAAAAGGGATTGGGCTTTCTACCACGGAGTCTCTACCAGTGAGCAGTCCTCGTGCGCTCTTCTTGGTTTTGCCTCATCTGTTAGATCGTTTTCCTCTCTTGGCGAATGCAGCGAGGGTAAACTCTGTCTTAATGAGGAGCAGAAGATGTAGGTGATGCCTTAGTCTATGAATGCTACAAGGTGCTGAAACTTCAAAAAAGGGCTTCCTGGTTCTTGGGGATCTTCCATGAGCACCCATGGCAGCAACTGGCTGCTTAGAAAGATGGGGCTTTTGGCTTGAGCTGGTTTGGTGGGTCTTAACTTCCTAATCTCTCTGGTCACATTCCAAAGACTGCTATTAACTGAGAAGGAAAAGTTGGGGCAGTAAATGAAGTAGTAGTGACAGTTTAACTAAACACAGTCAAATGATGGAGTTAGGGTACAGAGGGGGAGGACTTGAGCATGAGCCGTCCCTTCTGAGCCTCTTAGCTTAATTGACTAAATTGAATGAGTTAGTTACTACTTTGTGGCTTAGTCTTATAGCGTTACGTGACACGTGCTAAATCTGTCTATGATTAATATGTTTTAAAAAGTGTCCTATGCTGCAGTAAATAGGTACTCAAGTAAAGACGTGTTTATGCATGTGGACACTCTGTAGTGCCTTTTTTCCTCGTACTGTTCCGTCACTAACTGAGATGTCCCATGTTTTTGTTTTCCAGTGATTCACTGTAGATGTTCCAGGTGTTTTTCTTTCCCTTCAAAGCGAAGGATAAGAAAACGGCCCCGAGTCCTGACGTTGTTAAGTCTGCCTGAGGACGTTCTTTTTCATTTTCTGAAAAGCCTTCCTGCTGAAAAACGTCAGAGCTGTGAGTCTGCTACTGCTTCCCCTCTGTCACGCACCGTGGCTTATCTCTGCCATTAGGAGCCAGGACTGCACACGGAAAAGGCTGGCTTCTCCTGCCAGAGTAAACCTGAAGAAAACCGAAGAATACATGCAGTAATAAATTAGGTTTTTGCTATGCCAGTAGCAGTTTTATTTGTCAGTACTCAAGCTTAAGAAGATTAGCAGTAGTATTTGAGTGCTCTGTAAATGTTCTGTGGGAATTGTTCAGCCACAGTGATCTAGCAGGACGAATTAGTTTGGTTTGGCATGTCTTGCCTTAATGATGATTAGGCAGGTAACGAGTTATGATTAACTTGTGATTAATTAGTTACTTATCTAAAATTAGATTGCAAACAACTATTTTTCTGTTGGTCCCTTTATTTTAGTAATTATTATTTTATGCTCCCCCCTTGCAGGTGCACTCACACCTTAAATACCTTGTGGATAATCATGCTAGTGTTTGGGCATGTGCAAGTTTCCAAGAAATATGGCCTTCTCCAAACAATCTGAAGATGTTTGAAAGGTAAGTTTTAAGAATCAAATTTGTCTGACATTGTAGAAGAGGATGTTTGAAGGTAGATATACAGTTCTAATCAGTCCTCGCTGTAAGTGGGGGATCTGACTTTACCTTTTTGTAGAAGTTTTCGCTTAAGGTGATGAGGAATTGTTGATTTCATGTCTAAGCTGCAGCTTACAACTGCTGTCTCTAACTGGAGCAGGGCCCATTGCATATACCAAAGTTATTTCTCTGTAAGGGCATTAATATTCCATATGGGAACATAGCACATTAACTAAAATCTGTTACTGGTGCTTCCATATGAATGTGCAAGTGAAATCAGGGGTTCAAAAGCATAACCATATTTCTGAGTTGGTTTGGTCACTTCTTGTGCAAACCAGTGTATTGAAAAATAGGTAAATTTCCTTATTAAAACGAGTGAGGTTTGAAATGGTAATAGTAAATCTGCTTAAAAAGGATGAAGAGCATCTTCTTATGTATCTGATTTGAAAGGGATGCGTCAGTTTAAATGTCATGCTAATTGTTTTGCTTTTGACTTTTGCTTCTTCGATGCACGTATTATGTTCTTTCTGAAGAAGACTATTATGTGCACATGGGTTTGGCAGGGAGGAGCACAAGGGCTTGATGTCCTTGAGGGTACAAGTACCAAAACATGTTATTGCACTCTGGCATTGGGGATGTTGCATGGGAATGGGAAACAGTTCCTACGAACTGTCAAATTATCCAAGTTATGGACATTGGCATATGAAAGGGTTGCAGCAAGAAAAGCCTCAGCATAACTTATGCTTAACTTCTGTAGTGAAAGCACAAATGCTTACGGTTGGTGATCACCAAATTCACAGCCTGGCCTCCACTGAAGTAACTTGTTTGAGGATGTGGGCCTGGAAGCACCTACTGATTTCAACCTCAAGTATCTTCTCTGTTTCCCATTCAGGGCTGCTGAAAGGGGTAACTTTGAAGCTGCTGTGAAGCTGGGGATAGCGTACCTGTACAATGAAGGCTGTAAGTGTGGAAGCTTGTACTCGGGTCTTCGGGGAAGATGGCATGACAGAAGGAAATACAGATGAGCTAAAGGCTTATTTATAGATACAGATCAGGCTAACTGTCTCATCATAAGGTTGGCACTTTTAGTGGCTGCTTGCAGAGCTATTTCTCCTGTATCTCAATCACTGATGCTTTTGTACCCAGGTTCTAAAGCAGTGAAGTGCAGAGCCAGCTTGCTGCCTTCCGTGTCTGGTTAGGTCTCATTTACTATCGTGCCTCTTCAGTTTTACCTTTCAGTGCAGCTTAAGCACTGGCCACTAAACTGCTAGGTGTTAAATGATAGTATCACACGCAGCTCTCTTAGAAAAGAAGTCAATGCATAGTTTATGAATTCATGTTTAGAAGTTATCCTTTGTAAACTTCTGATCAAACTTGGCTACTTACCTAGTCTGATAAACGTATGAAAAGGGACTGACAATTGACAGGAGGAGCCTCCTTGCAGAGGGTACTGGCAAGGCGGGTGACTTGCATACTAATTTTCTCATACACTGACAGGAATTAACATTACTTTGAGTGTTGTTGGTACTTGCAGAACACCCCCCCGCCCCAGCTTAGGGTTGTATGTTCCTAAAGATTGATTGTAGTAAGATTTTTCTCCTTTTGCCATCTCCGTGATTTTTAAGGCTGTAAAGGGAAGACACTGTTCAATCTTTTCCTGGTTGTATCCTATTGTCTGTCTTGGCCTGACTGAATGCCAAGCACGCATTGTGAACAAACTCAAAACTATTTCTGGCTTTTTTTTTGTTCAGTGTCCATCTCCGACGAGGGTCGTGCAGAAGTGAATGGATTAAAGGCATCGCATTTCTTCAGTCTGGCGGAGCGTTTGAATGTGTGCGCAGCCCCATTTATCTGGCTTTTTATCCGTCCTCCCTGGTCCTTGAGTGGAAGCTGCTGTAAAGCTGTGGTCTACGAGAGTCTCAAAGCAGAGTGTCAGTTGGAGAAAGTAAGATTTCTTGCTGCCCTTGACTTTGACATAGGCTAGTAGCTGCATCTAGTTGTTTTGGAAAAAATATTTTTGTTTCCCCAAGATGCTCCTATGCTCTTGTTGCTTAAATGACTGTAGATCAATCATTTTAATGAATTTATTGCCAAACTACACTTGGTATATCCTGAGAGCCGGAGGCCTGTACCCTCTCTTCTGAGAGATTCAGTATTGTCTCAAAGATAACAAAACATTGAGAAAAGCAAGGGGGAGGAATGATTGAAAGGCAAACAAAATTGTGGTCTGGAATTACTAGCAAAAATTGCTATTGTTGTTTGTTTATCTTTTAACAATGCTTTATCTTAATGCTTCCTTCAGGCTCAGAAAGGATCTATTCTGTACTGCTTGGCTAAGGTCTTGAGTCTCTTTGAGGTGAGCAGTGTTTCTGATTTGATGTGTTTGGGTACTTTTTTTGGTGACGCTAATGCTGTTTACCTTGATTAACAAAAAAAAAATCAGCCGAACGCTCTTATATTCCTCAAGTGGCCTAGGAATTTCTGTTCTCATGAGTTTTTAATGTACTGGTTGTTTAAAGGAACATTACCAACTTAGTTTATTGAATTTTACAAACAGTGAAATTAATTTTGGCTTGATCATGGACTTGCAGTGTGTTCAGGTCTCAAAGGAAGCCTTCCAGTCATGATGCATATTAAAAAAAAAAAAAATCCTTCAGTGGCAAGCAAGCCAAAAAGCTTTTGTCTAGCTGAGGAAAACCACTAATTGCTTCCTGAGCCTGGATCTTCAAATGACAGCACTGAGTGGATGTGGGAGCACCCCTCATAGTCTGAAGGGGACTCGCAACTGGTTGATTCTGCTCTGTAGCTTTCAGTACAGAGCTTGTTCTGTAGCTTCTGAAATATTGAGATCTGGCACCCAGTTGGCTGGACAGCAAAAATACCATCGTGCCTTTTGTTCTCAGGATGAAGAAAAAAGAAAAGAATCCCTTGAAATGTTTGAAGAATCTTCAAAGCAGGGTTGTTTAAACAGCTCCTACCTCCTTTGGGAAAGTAACAGAAAGGCTGCTGTAAGTAGTATTTTTTTGTCTCAAAACAACTTTTTCACGCTGACTTCTGGACCTCTGTTACGTGCAATGAAGATACACAGAAAGAAATTGCTGTTCCTCGGAGCTTACCTTCTTCATAAACAAGGAGAGTGCTAAGAACTCTCTCAAATGAGCTTTGGTGTCTGCCTTGGTGTTTAAAGTAAGTAAGTCTACGAGCAGTTGTAGCTGAGGTGCAGGCAGAAGTTTGTTTATACTAACTCTGCTGAAGGCATAGGCACTGCTGGCTAGTGATCGTATGGCTCCCTGGGGAACAGGAGGGGGGAGACTGCCTGCCTTGTCATTAATAAATCTGCCAAAGCTCTCGTGCTGGAATCCCAAGTGACCTGTCTCATTTCCTGTCAGACCTTGGGCAAGAATTGCAGAAAGTTTCTTAAAAAAATGTTGTCGTCATGACGAGAAACAGACTGGTTGCTGAAATAATAGATGTACCCACAAGGAGGGTTTTTTCTCTGGATATTAGTACTACAAGCCTTCTGTTCGTTGTGTAAAGGTAATGTTTTTTGAAATCTGTTTACATTCCTCTCTGTAGATGTCAGATCCTGGCAGATACCTCCAAAGTCTCAGGAAGCTACGGGACTACGCAGCAAAGGGCTGCTGGGAAGCACAGGTAAGACTGACTTTTCCCAGGAAAACCGTTTTCATTCGGTCTTTCCTATGCTGTCATTGTAGGCCTAGACTCCTCTCTTTAGAAGCAAGGTCAAAATTGCTGAATAGTATCTGTACGTGCGTGCATTTACTCTGCGGATCCCCCTCTTTTGGAAAATACTGCATGTCTGTGGTACAATCCCAGTAAGGATGCATCTTTTGATGGACTTAAAAGCCTACCCCCAAATAATGTGTGCGTCTAACATTTAAGCCAAACTAAGAACTACTGATTCTGTTACCTTTCAAGTAGTTTGTTGTGTTCACTCCCTG
>NW_008824029.1:365899-381245 GCF_000699105.1 Pygoscelis adeliae
TGCTGATTTAGTTTGCTTTTGGTAAAAAAAAAAAATCCAACAACAAAAAACTTTCTTTTGTGTTCTCTGTACTACAGATAGCTTTAGCCAAAGCTTGTGGGAATGGAAACCAGCTAGGATTAGAAGCAAAATCTTCCAGTGAAGCGGTGTCTCAAATCTTTCAAGCTTCCCTTCCTATCAGCAAGCAAAGTATCTTCACTGTGCAGAAAGGAATGAATGAAACAATGAGGTAAAAACTCGTATCTGGGAGTCAGGCCCCACAGCAGAAACCAATGCCTAAACAAATCTAGAATGAGGTCTGTTGGAAGATGGTGTCTTTTGCTTTACTCTTCTGTGATGCATTACGTACAATCAGAGAAACACGTGATATTTTGCAAAGAGGAAGTATTAGAGCCCTTACTTTAAACCCCGATGAAGAACTGAAATGAGGAGTGATGTTTTCTCCGGACTGTAAGTTCTTGCATCTGTCAAGACTAACAACCTCTTCAAGAACTAGAGGCAGTGTTTGACTTGTCAGAGGTATAGTTACTCTCTGGTTATCTTAGGTCGCCTTTAGCTTCCTAACTGATATGGCCTACCCCTTTCCTTGTGCAAGTGCCTATTAATTATAGGTTAGCTTCTAATTCCATTTCACAGACAAGACGACCATTGACCCTTCAGAGGATAACAGACCTCTGGTTGCAAATCCTTATCTCAGTGCAACGTGTCATTATTCTGAAAATTCTTTTGGTTGAATTTCTTGGTTGGAACTTTTGAGTGGAGAAGGGACTCGGTAACTAGGTGTGGGGAGGTTGTTCAGCACAGGTTTGGATGGCTTCTAACTGTGCAGATTGTCCCTTTCTTGTCCAGGTACATCCTGATTGATTGGCTGGTAGAAGTGGCTACCATGAAAGACTTTTCTAGCCTATGCCTTCACATGACAGTGGGATGTGTGGATCGTTATCTGAAGCTGAGACCTGTACCTCGGGCTCGACTACAACTTCTGGGAATAGCCTGCATGGTCATTTGCACACGGTAGGGGTTCTGACTGGTGAACAGAGGTGGTTATTGTGATCATTCAAATTAATTTCTGTGGCTCAAGCTTTTTTTCTCCTTGCTAATAATAATACTAGAAAAAAAATCTTTGGCTTCCCTCTGCATTGACTGCTGCTTGAACTGTGTTCACATACAAACACTCACAGTCTTGGCAAACGAGACACACAATGTTATTTCTTGGACATGTTTTTGAATACGAAAAAACTCCACAGCGGTGGATTGGTCTAAATGCATTCCATCAGCAACTGAAGTCTTTCATGCCATATTAGCATGAGTAACCCTGTAAGGAACAACTGCAGCAGTGGTGTTACCTAGTTTAGACTGTTACGCTCAGATGAACAGCATGGTGTGGTGGAAAATTATTCTTCTGTGTTAGTTCCTTTAATATCTGGCATCTTAACCTCGGAGAAGTTTCATAAATGAGGAAATAGGAATGTTCTAGTAGGTGGTTCCAGCTTAAAGGTGAAATAAATGAAGAGCTGCTGTTCTTTCTTTCCTGGTCTGTACCTGGGAAAGTACCTTATGAAGTTGTTTAAGTCTTTGGTCATCTTGGGTGCGTTTATCTGCCACAAAAACAGCAGTGCACAGGTGCAGAAATTCCCCTTCTTCTGGGGTTAACTGTTGATGATATTTAATATTGCAGTTTCATCAGCAAAGAGATCTTGACAATACGGGAAGCTGTGTGGCTAACAGACAACACATACAAATATGAAGACTTGGTCAGAATGATGGGCGAGATAATTTCTGCTCTAGAAGGAAAGATAAGGGTGAGTTTGGAAAGTGGATGGAATATTTCACCCCTTGGGCTGCTACTGAAGTCGGGCTATGGTAATGAGCACTTCTTATCTAAGATGTTGGGGTTTCATGCAAGTGTTCTCAATCAGCTGTGGAGAGCATGCAGATACAGAACCCTCTGCCTTCCTGTAGAGATTAAAACTTAAGTTTTAAGAGGCCATTTATTCTTTCACTGGAGAATGTTTCAATGTCAGTGTAGTAGTTAAAACAAACAAACAAAAAAACCCCCTAATGTAAAGAAAACAGCACCTCCTGGAAACAACTGTTCTAAATACTTGGTGCTTGTCTTGTATTGCTGACCTCTGTTCTCCTTTATGCACTAGATACCTACCATCGTGGACTACAAGGAAGTATTGTCAAATGTAGTCTCACTGGAGAGAAGAACTCTTCACCTTTACAGCTTCATTTGTGAACTGTCACTCTTAAACACAAGCCTCTGTGTGTATTCCCCAGCTCGGCTGGCTGCTGCAGCACTGCTGCTGGCTAAGATACTACACAGGCAAGGTAAGAACAGCCTCTTCAGTGGAGCTGCGGCAGGGTATGTCAGTCTGCCTTGTCCTTTTAGGGAGCTTTTTTTTTTGGTGTTACTTTTGTCTTTAGGCAAGATGTCCCAATCACCTGGGGGGGAAGAGAGGGACAGGTATAAGACTTCATAATGAAGAGCTGAGTTCAGTCTATTGTACCTCTTAATAGCTATGATGAACAAGAGTATTAGCATCAGACTATGCAAGCTTCGTGTTTAAATGAGACTGAAGATTCCTGTACTTAACTATAACTTCAGTTTGGCACATAAACCTATCCTTGAAGCTAGCTGTGGACTTGAACGAACTGTCTGCAGGCATAAGCTCGTGGAGATCATGATCTTTATCCTGTAAAAAAAAAAAATCTGTCTGATTATAGAACTACGAAGCTTTATGAAATGGTAATGTGTACTTTCTTCTCCAGCACACCCCTGGACCAGCCAGCTTTCTGAGTGCACCGGTTTCTCTCTTGAAGACCTGTTGCCCTGTGTGCTGAGCCTCCACCAAAAGTGGTAATAGTTTTGGAACTCTTCTGGGAGGGCACATGAGTACTTGGATTCCAGTTCTTGCAGACACGCTGCATCTATAGAGTCAGCCCTTCCCAGTGAAGGATGTGGCTCTGGGAAACTGCCTTGCTCCCCCCACCACAAGGCGCTAAAGCCTCAGGGCCAGTTCAGGGACAGCTCTTCTGTTTCTCACAACTGGTAGTGGCCCTGGGTTACAGAAAATGTGATGCTCCTCAAGGTTTAACAGGTTTCAGCTTGCCAAACAGCACTATTTTCAGAAGACTGCAACTGGCTTATTGGTGAGCTTCAGAAGGAGTTCAAGTAGCAAAAGTAGCTCATTTTTTAAAGAGTACAAGGCAAATATCTTGTTTGCTTCAAGGAACAGAAAAGGAATTAGATGCTCGTATGCTGAGAAACCAAGTGTCCTGGCTAGCTGCTTAGCAGCTCTGCTGAAACACCAACTTCTTTAGCACAGAACTGAGGTGGACAGAGGGAAGGTATTTAAATTGGCAGGTTTTGCTAAAATTGTTTTCATATAATCCATTCTAAGATTGGGGCTTTAATCTTTCTTTCCAGTTTCCATGACGATGTCCCAAAGGATTATAGGCAGGTGTCCTTAACTGCAGTGAAACAACGATTTGAAGATGAGCGTTATGAAGAAATAGGCAAAGAAACGGTGGGTTAGCTCTTTGTCTTCATTTGCTGATGTCTGACACCAAGACCAAAGCTACCATATGGCAGGATGTAGTAAGCTTCAAATAATGGGAAGTGGGTTCTAACTTCAGACTTTTGGAGGACAGATTATCTAAATAAAGTGGTAGTTTTAAACTTGATCTGCGGGGACTATAACTGCTCTGTTTGAGTACATGTGGGAGGAACTCACTGGGGTAGATTTCTCCTAGAAAATAAAGATAAATAGCCTCCTTCTGGCTATCTGTTCCTTCTGGGAATCTCATGGTCTAACTCTTACTGGCTCTCTGACTTTTTTATTTATTTTTTTTTTTTAGATGATGAGTTACAGCCAGCTCTGTTCATTGTTGGGTGTGAAACAGGAGGACCCGAAGCCCAGTCCCTTGCACACAAACATGGTGGAAATTCAGACTTTCCTTAGCTCTCCCTCTGGAAAGAGAACTAAAAGGCCAGTATAACTTATCACTGTAAATCTCCCTGCCCACAGCAGGGGGGTTGGACTAGATGACCTTTAGAGGTCCCTTCCAACCCAAACTATTCTATGATTCTAAATGTCTCTGAAGATTAGCAGGAGCTTTTCCTCCTCCCTGGTATCCTGAGTTTTCATTCTTAAATATGATCAATTTTTTCTGTAACTACCTTGACATACCTATTAAAAGAGCCGGAAAAGAAGACTCGGCTTTTAATGTGACTTCTGGATTTTCTTGCTGCAGGAGGAGGGAAGACAGCATTCAGGACGACAGAGGCAGCTTTGTGACTACACCCACAGCAGAGCTATCCACCCAGGAAGAAAGCCTTCTAGATAACTTCCTAGACTGGAGTTTAGATTCCTGCTCTGGTTATGAAGGTGATCAGGAAAGTGAAGGCGAGAGAGATGGAGATGGTGAGGGGTTTATTCTCCTTAAAAAAAGCAGACGAGAGAATTAAAACTGTCTTTTCATCTTTGCTTAAAACTGTTTCTCAGGCAACAGAAGCCTGAACTTTCAGCTGAAGACGAGTTGGAAAAACTCTCCCCTTTCCCCAGTGGTTATAATTGTTAAACTATTTTAGAGGTATATATCCGTTCTCTTTCTCTATACTGCTTCAGAACATGATGAAGGGTTTCAGCTGCTTAGCGTTTCAGAGCGAGACTGTTTTCAGATACCACTGATAGTGGACCAGATGTGATGAATGGCCCACTGTGTTAGAAACACTGCATTATCTGTTTGTTTTGCTGACACTAGGACTGGCTGTTCATTTTCTAAACAGCTTTTAGTACCTATCCAAACAGCCTGAGGCGGGGAAGTTACTGTTGCAAATGAGGGTGAACTTAGTGCTCTACCCTCCCCTCCATGTTCATTTAAACATAAGGTTTATGCTTTTGCTTGTTGTGTTTTTGTTTTGTTTTTTTTCCCTGCTTGATTCTGTGCTGAACGCCTGCTTGGTGTTGCCCAAATCAAAACTGACCTCTTTATCATTCCACAGTGACAGGTCCCAGTGGGATCTTGGATGTGACGGTGGTCTACATGGATCCTGCGGAGCACTGCTGTCAGGACTCCAGTGATGAAGACAACCTAGCTGTAGAGTGGGCTGGGCACGTGGCACCACTGAGGGAGGCCAAGCTGCTGGATGACACTCGCAGCCTTTCGGCATATCGCACCCCAAGAAATCCTAACCTGGAAGGGAGCTCAGGCTACTCTTCCGTCAACAGTGCCAGCCCTACATCTTCTGTAGAAGGCAGCCTTGGAGTACCTCTCAAACCTACCTCAGCACTGTCTCTTGGCAGTGCCCTGAACAAGGAGCCACGCCTGCCTCATTACCTGGAATCATGTTTACAGTCAGTCTGTGCTAGGCCTAGCGATGGCAAGTGTGACAGAAGGCAAGTCAAGCGAAAGAATGTGGCAGAACACAGTGAAGAAAGGGTGAACTTGGGCTTCTTAAGCCTCTGATTTCTTCATGCTCTTTACTTTTCTAGGGTTCCTGGAAACAGTATTTCTGTTGTAGTCATACAGGGATGATAGTGAATAATTGTCAATACCTCCAAAAAGAGCCCTTCCCCTCAACTTTGCCTATGCCTGTCTTGTAATTCTGTAGCTCACTTCTGGGCCATTTCTTTCCTTGATAGCTGCCTTTAAAAATATTCCCTATTTTCCAGTCCTCTGCAAATTAAGATTCTTTTCCACATACGAAACTTCTTATAGTTCATTTTTGTCACACCTCACCAGTTTCTCCTTGGTGATAGAAAAGAACTTGTCATGTCCCTTGCTTTGCTGTGAGGCCTGGCGCTATAAAAGAAAGGAATTGACTTTGGGTTCTCAAGTTACTGGATGTAACACTATGCTTGAATTCTTCCACTTGAAAGGCCTTTTTGAGGATGTGCTGCCTTTTCCTTCTGGCCAGGTACTGTCTCGCTCAGCTGGTGCTTCCCTCTTCTATGTATATACCATTTGCTGCACTGATACAAGGTTTTTATGGATATAATCAAGAGGTAAATGAAGGCTCACTGCAAGTCTGAGCTTCTTTTTTACCTACCTCTCAGATGGTTTTAAACCCCATTTGCCTCAGGCTCTAGTTGCTGTGTTTTCTTCGCCTGAAAAATCCTCCTTCTGTGCCTTAAAGCTTCACTGCCCCGTGCTACAGTAATGGGATCTCTGTGAACTGTTAGTCTCTGCTGGAACAGTGTGGTTGAACTGCCACCTCCAGCCAGTGGCTCAATTGCATTTCCTGTCTCGCACAGTCTTCCTTGCTATTTCTGTTACTGTGTCCTCAAGTAAAGCACAAATCACTTGAACACTAGAACCAGGCAGCAATGTAGTAAGGGCAGACAGTTTGTTGTACTGAAAGCTCCAATTTAAGCCTTGCTACTTTTCTTATCAAAAATTAAATCCATGCTGCTTCGGTAACAATTTGGAGAAACCACCTACACTGACCTCAGCCTAGCAAGCCTGGGTTACAGCTCCTTCAGCTTGTGAATGTTAGGAAAACAGCCTTCTCTCTACAAACAGGTAGCGAGCATTGAAATACCAAGGTACAAGACTTCCAGGAGATGTCACTGAATTTAACACTGGAACTAGACTCCATGACTCCTCCTTTGTTTAAAAGTTACTGTGGCAGATGGCAACAGTTCAGATACACACACACACACACAGAGTGTAATGACTTTTTTATAAAACTTTTTTTAATATAAATGGCTCCCTGTCTTACTTCAATGACTGGTATCCCCCTGACCTGGGGCTTGGAGAACTGATGGGATGTTTGGGGATTATGATTAAGTTGAGTTGCAGACGGGCCTGCCTGTAGGCTATTTTCATTAACATGAGCAGCTGGGAGAACACCCTGCACAACAAATGGGGCTCAACCCACTGTCACAACTCTACAGCAGCTACAGAAAGGCCTCGAACATGGCAAATAACCAACAGCAGCCTTGGGTGCTTGTCCACAAAGTTTATTACAAAACTATGTACTGCTACTGTAGTTAAAAAAAAATATATCCCTGATTTAGTTTTTCTGTGCCAGGCTTCACCCTTCTCCCAGGGGCTACACTGCTGTTCTCCAGCTACTGCTTACAAGGACTTGCCATGCAGGAGTGTCTTCACGTTAACTTGTTACAGCAGTGGCTCAAGCATTAGGTCATATTAAAATTGGAAGAAAACACTTATAAAAACCTCTCAGTTCTACAACAGGTAGGTAAAAGTTAAATATCTGTGGGAAAGGCCACGCACTGCAGAAAGCTTTGAACTCTTTTCCTGTGCAAGTTTTCTCAATCTGAAAGAAGGCACAAAGTAGGAACATTAATCAGTTCAGTTCCTTCCCAGGAAGAGTAAATTAGGTGACGAGGAGCAAGCTCCATCTTCCTGGGGCTTGCTGCTTAATCCTGTGGCCTTGGCTGATGCAGCCCTGGACTAAATCCAGGTCCGTCTCTATCAAGCCTCAATCTTGGAGGTGCCTCATGGATAAAACAGAGCGCCTGGGCCTAGGGAGCCACCACATACTGCCCAAGGCAACAGAACCAGAACTACAATCTACTTCCTGAAAAGGAAAAGCAGGAGATACAGCCCAGAGCCTCAGTTCTAACAAAAATGAAAAAAGGGCCAGATTGCATCAGTCTGCATTTTGTTAGCTCCTCCACACCCCTGCAGACCGTTCAGCCTTTGCTTTATTAACCCTTGTTGTATTCCTCCAAGGACAAGTATTTCCAGAAAAAAAATTGAGGAAACATATGCTGTAACACAGGCTAAGCCTGGCTTTGCGTAGCACTGGACTGATCTCTTAATAGGGAATGCTGAAGGGCCAGTGCTCCCTCCACCTGTCAGGAGGAGCCTCTAGGTTTCACCGGGAGAGATTTCACAGACCACCCTGCTCTGCCCTCACCTCCCGACTGCCGCCTGCTGCACCCCACGAGCGGGTCAGCAGCACTGTGCTGCTCCTGTGCTCCCAGCAGTACAGGGGGACTTTGTGCTGCTGCAGCCGAAACTGCTGGCACTTACTTAGGGCACCATTTTGATATCCACAGAGTCATACGCGGAAGCTTTCACGTTTTCCAGTGGCTTCTTGAAGAGCTGCCGCAGGGCCTCATAGTCAGGCTTCTCCTCATACTCTAGTGCCATTACTTGCTGCAGGTAGCTCTGCAGGGCATCTGCAAAGCAAGGAACATCACTGCATGGAGCAGCACAGCAACACCAGTTGTCCTTACAAAGCTGCCAAATGGCTGCCTCAGACTGCTCTCCCTGTAGATAGCTCACCCGCCAGCCGCAGAGAGCAGAAAACAAAACCAAAGACTAACGTGAAGCTCAAAGACAGGATGGGGAAATGACCTCTAGCCTCAAATGTTGCATTTTTAAAGCCACCAGAACACTTGCCTCTTTAGCAAGGCTCATGAATACAGAAAATGGGTAAAGAAAACAAGGAATTTGTTCACAGGAGGAGCCTGTCTGCCAGTCCATGCAATGCTTGGTCACCGTCGCCAGTGGAAGCCATCCTGGACTAGCACCCCAGCACAGAGGTTCTAGCTTCAGGTACAGTCAATCCTCCTTCCCCAAGTCCCACTGTCACAGAGAGCAAGCCCATACCTGGAATGGATCTCTGCCTGAAGCACAGCCGGAGAAGGCATATCACATCCCCTTTGTACCTGGAATAATCAGTGCAGAGTGCTGTCAGATGAGAAGCAATGGAGCAGGCACCTGAACAGCCCATCTTTGGCAATAGGGGCAAAAAAAAAAAAAAAAAAAGCTGAATTCAGATGGCCACGTTCTGAATGGAGCAGAAATCAGGGTTCATCAAACACCCTTTGGCCAGGCTCAGCCTTTACAGGGGAATTTACCCACATCCCAATAGTGTACTATGGCCGAGTGATTTCTCTTCAGTCACAAAACCTCCCTCACTGTTTTCCGCTCAGCATTTCCCAAAAGAGTAGATGATTTCTCCTACTTTTCCTTCTTTTCCACCACAGTTTCTACTTTGTCCAGTTCATCAGACCAGGGCAAGAAGCCACAGAGCCATTTCAGAAGACAGTAGCCCAGAGATTGCAAGTCACTCCGGCGAGATGGTCCTGATTGGAAGGAAGAGATATTCACGTGTGAAAAAACCAAGAGTTTGGGAGCCACCTCAGAAGAGGCCCAAGCTAGCACCTCTCCTCCAAAGGCAAGTAAGGACTCCAGCACTCATTGCACAACCTTGGAAGTCTCTGTCTGAGGTGCCCCTTCTGTAAAACAGGCAGCCTCATGAAGGGGCAAAAGCCTAAAGGGCAGAAGTAAAGAAATGCAAGAGCTTCATTAAGACGTGCTCTAGGATATCAATACCTCTGGGAGCCTACTAACTCACACAGTTGAGGAATCACCTCCCAGCCTCTGGAGGAAGATTTGTCCAGTCCGAACACTGGGAGAGAACAGTGACATCCCAACCAGGAGAGGAACTGGCTAATTTAAATGCCTTCCCAGCTCTCATTGCTGCAAGGTCAGAGCAGAGCCTGCTGCAAATCTGTTTTGGGCAGGGATCCAGTCTGGCTTGAAACGGATCCCTGCTAAGCCAGCGCGAAGCGGCCCTGTTTTCTATTCCTCGCACGCCTGCAGTAGCCAAGGCTCCAGATGGCGCAGGAACATCCCTGCACCTCTTGCTGCAGTCGCTCAGTGACCTGGCAAGTCCCAACACAGCAGCCCAGAGAGAGGCAAGAGTAAACAGCCCGAACAGGAACTTGGTTCCAGATGCATGTGAATGCCTGGAAAGCAGCCCTAACAGAAATGCCAGCAGGGAGCCCTAGCTCCAGAGCGCACTGCCACAGTAACAGCTCTAGCTGAGCTTTGCTGGCTTGTGTCAGAAACAGAGACTCACCTGCTCCCTTGTGACTGTCCAGACTGATAAACTCTATTGTGCCTTCATGAGGGGTCCTGCTGCCTTCGCGCTGAGCCACGTGCTTCCCTCCTGGGCAGTAACGGAACGCAAAGGAATAGCCTGCTAGGGTCACCTAGAAGACATCAGAAGTACACATCTGAGTGTGTGCGGGGTGTGAATTCTGCTTACAGCGTAGCCTGCAATCCTGCACCACAGCACCTGCTTGAGCACTGCACAGACCGCGCCGCTCCCCTGCCCAGCAGCAGGAACCTGGGTGTGGCTCTACCCCATTTCACAAGCCCACCTTCACTGCCATTTCCTCGCAGCACTGCTCCCGCTCCCTACCTGCGTGAGGTCTGCTGGGTTCAAATAGATATTCTCAGCCGTGATGTCCCCATGCACATACTCGTTTTCATGAATGTACTCCAGGCAGTCTAGCTAGGAGTAAACAGAAGAAGCGAGCATATCAGAACCACGCAGACTCCTTCAGCACCCTGGCTATCACCAAGCTGGACCCTCCCCAGCTCCCCGCAGCTGTGTGGAGGAGCACAAAAAGCACCATGTCTCACAGCCTCGAATTTTCAAGTGTCAGGTTTCTCTCATTCTCCTTACCCCAAATTCCTTTGAGGTGACATATTGCTCAAAAGATGCTACTCAAGTTTAGAACAGGCTCAAGAGATGCTACTCAGAGTCCCCAGCCAACCCCCAGATCAGCTTTAAAACACCTCTGAAAGATCCAGAAGAAAGTTATAGGTCTTTTCTGAAAAAGTCTCTTAGAAAGTATTGGTTCTCTACATACCAGCCGGACTACAATCTGAAAAGCTGCCTTCTCCCTCAGCAGGTGTAAGCTATCATTCAGGACGGACTGAAGAGTTCGCCCTAAGTCAGAGAACACCAAAAACCTACAAGAGACAAGGATTTAGTACACAGCAGTACCTACCTGATTTGGAAACCCTGCAACAGACGCTTGTCAAGCGATCCACCTGGATTAGACCCCCCTTCAACTCCAAGTTGACCTGGGCAAACATTTCCTCAACTTTTGATAACAGAAAACTTGAAAAGGAGAGCCATGCTGATCATGTGTTGCAGATACACAGCCTGAGTCTCCCCTTTGTGTTAAGCTTAAAAGGCAGGAATAAGGCGTCCCCTGGCCTGAGGGGCAGAAGCGGCAAAAGCAATGACTTCACCAGCAATGCAAGGACTGAAGGAAACAGGATAATGAGAGGCAAACCATTTGTTACTAAATGAGATAGGAGCAGCGCGTGAGGTTAGGAGCCCAGGGGACGAGAAAAGGAATAGCAGACAGCAAGGAGAGAAGAGGGAAAGCCCAAGAAGATGGCAGTTGTGAACAAAAGAGATCAGCTGCGCCCTTCGCTGAGTCACCTCACCTGTAGCTATCTGCATGCAGTCCAAAGCCAACACAATTGGGGATTCCCAGCAACGGCACAGAGTGCCACTTCTTCCACTTCTCCACTAGAAGGGGAGAGAAGAGGACAGTGTGGCAGACGCTGATAAGGAGCTCCAGAACGAAGGAGCTCAGTCAGGGATGCCCTTTCTCCGAAGGCCTGCTCTGCCCTGGGCAGCTCACAGCAGGAAGCCTCTCTCATACCGATTCTGTCCCAGAAATACCAGCCTGATGTGCTGGGGTATTGGCATGTCAATGCACATAGCACTGCAGAGCAAGAACAAGACAAAGGATGCTGGAAATACCAGAGCAGGCTAAGGCATGTGACTGCTATAGGGCTAGGTAAAAGAAGAAGGGGGCAGAGAGAGAGAGGGATGGAGCAGCAGATTTTTACAGTCCTCCCAGAAGTGCAAGTTTGACATGAATTCCTCCATCACCCCTCCTCAAACACCTGCCCACGTTTTCTGGTCAGCTTTGCTCTTGCTCAGGCTTCTGGGTCAATGGCGTAAATACCAGACAGCAGCTGACGGAGACACCCGTGGAAGGGGCACAGGAGAGGGAGCCAAGGCAGGTCAGGCTGCAGGGCTGAACAGCCACCAGTGAGGTCAAGACAAAGCATGGGAAGAGCAAGAAAGCTTCGAAATGCCAATACTGCAGCGTCCTAAAGGTACACAGAGGCGCCTGGGAGAGCAGGCTCTTGGCCAAACTTCTCAGCACTCTGGCACCAACCAAGCAGTGAATTAGTCTGTTCTAGCCTGGCCTTCCGAGAGACTCGCGTAACTGATGAGAGAGGGATGCCAGTTTTCCTAACAAGCAGCCTAGTCCTTGCCCTTCCAAGAAGCACCAACCTGTGCCCGCCTTCGCAGCTCGCTGGAAGAAGTTCTGTTCATTGTAGATCTTGCCATCTTTCACATCCTGAAGGGAAAAGGAAGGAGGAGCATTACTTCAGCCACACACACCCTGCTACAAAGGGAAACTTGGGCAAGACTGCTACAAGACCTTCACTACTCATTTTAAAGAAAGCAACAACCCCCCCACCCAAAAATAAAATATCAGCAACAGAGCTGAGAACAGAGCTCAGGTCTTTTGGTTCACTAATGCTGTGCCTAAGAACCACATAAACTCTGAGCATCAGCACAGAACAAGGGAGTGGCTGTCTCACGTTGGACATTTCAAGCGCTACCACTTAGAACTGCCTGTGGGTTAAAAGCATCTAGACGATGCAGACCATCTGGCAACCTAGAGCGAGCTCTAGTCCCAAAGCTATTATTTTAAAAGGAGCCAGAGGTGACCTTATCCACAACACAGATGAGGTTATTTCTGCGAACAGGCAAGTCCCAACAAAGAACTGTAACATTTTATTCTAGCTGTCAGAAAGCGAGACAAGACAGAAGGTCTGTGTTTGTGACATTCAAGGCTCTGGGTACTGTGCTGACATCTTACAATCAGCAAGCATTACTGCCCTTCTACTACCACTGTTATTGAGTGACCTGAAATGCATATAGTTTACAGTCAATATGTATGTGTTTGCCTATGCACACATGTGTATATATATACATTTAGCCTACTGCAAGCTAACTTAGGACAGATGCTATCACGCATGGGAGGAGGCAGCAGTTTTATATTCTGGCTGGTTTGATTCCAAAGGCCCTACCCACAATTGGCCAAGGCAGCTGGAGAATCAGCAGGCTCCAGACAACACAAACGACCATGTTCCAGAGGATATTTTATTCTGCACCTTGCCTGGTGAGCCAATCTGAGCCATCAAACCCAGGAGCCAAAATGCTCTCCTGTGCCGTATCATACTCGACAGTCCTCTGCAACCACAAGGGCTGGGCCATCGGACTACCGAGCAGAACGCCAAAAGATGCCAAAGGTGCAAAACAGAGAGCTGGGCGTGTTGCGTACAGAAGCGATTAGTTTCCCACCTACGGGTTCTAGTTTTGTGGCACTTAGCTGTCTTTTCTCATTAACGCTGTATTCTTTCTCCATCCTCTTAAACGGCTCAAAAGGGAGAGGGACTTTTCAAGAGTGGGCACCACCAGGTCCCCCACAGGGCCATTAGTCGGCACCGGTCTCCCCACAGACAAGCAACCCCCAAGAGCCACAGCAGACAAGAAAACAGCCTTTCCGCTCTGGTTTGTGAGTTACTGAAAATCAATCAACTGAATTTCCATTGCAGAGCATCTATTACTGGAAATAGCATGTTTCTGGAGAACCCAAGTTATTGGCAAGTGCCTAGAAAGCTGGCTCGGGACTCCAACTATAATTACTGTTTGATTTAAAGATGTGCTCTGGCCTTACAGAGTCTCTCCGTGCTGGTTCATCACACTACTTCAGCACAGCCACCAAATTCTAACCTCTCCAGTTTCCCCAGACTTCAGCAGGGTACGCGCACACTTGCCATACAGGAAAAAAGCAGGTCTGACGTTAATGAATCACGATCTCCACCTTACACCACCAAATTCAGTTTTGGAGATTACGGAGCTCGGTGGATCAAAGAGGCAACCTTTGGGGATGAAGGCTTTTCCTTTTTTTAATCCTTATACCTGTTTTCTTCACACCTGTAGCGGAAGAGCCAACTTCTACTGAAATCCAAGCATGACACTCTCAGGAAGTTATATCCATCTCCTAAGCTAGAAGGGGCCTCTGTGACCCCTGTCTCTGACTTCCTCAGACACTCTTAGCCATACAGGCCAAATGGGTCGGGCCCTGGACACAGTACACTATGCACTATTCCTTACCCAAACAGATCAAAACTCACAAGTTTGAGGGAGTATCTTTGCTTTTGAGGACAGGTTCCAGATGCTGACTGTGCTGCGGAAGGATGGAACAGATGTGGTTACAGGAGCACAGAAAAGAGGTACTTGCAGTGTCAGTTGCATCATTAAGCACAGCCTGTGCAGCTGGCTTTTGCTTATTCTCTGCTTCTTTCACGTGGTCTTTGTAAAAGCATCCTCCGTGACGGCGTCCTCCCAGGTTACTACAAAATAATTCTTACCTTGCTCCAGAAGCACAGCACCCCTGACATGCTTCGACTGCAGCTCTGCTTAAGTCACAGAAGCATCTAGGCATGGCTACAGTAGTGGGGTGCTTTGAAGGTGGTATGTAAAGAACAAATCATTAGTAGAATCTCAAAGGCACCCCCAAATTCATTTGCTGAGCATTCCCTCCGGCTCACTTCATAGTTTGTCAAGTCTGTACGAGATGCCAGAGTCCCTTCTGCTCTGCATGGATGTCAGAGTTTTATGTGGCCTTCCCCCTCCAAAAGGATTTGCACCCATTACTTGGCCTTGGGGTAGTTCCTCTTCTCCTGCTCTTAGACCGAGTGCTATACACAGGTTATCTGCTGCTCGTCATCCAAAAGGTGTTTCTAAAAAAGCACCCTCCGCTATAACAACAACAACATTTATTTTCTCTTTTCCTAACATCACATCTTTTTAAAGACATAGGTGGATGCCCAGACTTTGTTATACAACAGCAAAAGTAATTAAAAATAAACTAAAGCCAAATATCAGGCAAAGCTTACTAATGGGTAAAATTCCTCCTGAACAGTGCTTCCAAGTTAACAATGGAGAACAAGATCGAAACCTTTCCTTTGGAAGTTTACAGCTAGACTAGAGAGAAAAGACCAGCAGTCACTGAACAGCTGAGAAGCAGCCCAGATGATTTAGCTGCTTTCTTTTGGCCCCCAAAACAGGCTGAGAATCCTGAACTGACGTTTAGTCAATACTGGCACCACCTACAACACAGGAACTCCTGGACGGTGCCGGCAGCATTTAGGTTTTGTACGTAAAAACCAGAAAGAGGAAGTATGGCCCCCAACGATGCACATTCCGTCAAGTAACGGAGCAGCCCAGCCCCTGCTCCATCTTAGGCCAGCGCTAACATCCACGCTGGGATGCCCAGCGTGGGAACGCCAGACCCCGTGGGCCAGCCGGTCACTGCCATCCCGGAGGCCAGCCGCGGAGCGTCACCGCCTCCGCACCGCCTGTTCACGGCGGATTCTGGCGGTTTAGGGACGTCCCGACGGCCGCCACCGGACACCAACAGCAGGCCCCTGCGAGGTGTCCGCTCCAAGGTCCGGG
>NW_008824029.1:382302-384163 GCF_000699105.1 Pygoscelis adeliae
CGGGGGTCTCCTCAGGGCCCCCTCAGGCAGGAGCAGGGGCAGGAGCAGGCGATGTCCCCGGTGCTTCCCTCGCGGGCCCGGCTCTTCGTTCGTTACCTAAGGCACGACATCAGCAAGCTGCTTAAAAACGACCTTAGGACTACGGAACAGGTTCTCCCAAGTTAATGAGTGCTAAGCGGTGGCGTAGGGCCAGGAGGGCTAACTGTGTTCAGGGTGTCTGTGTGCATGTGCCACCCCTCGTGTACGTCGCACGCCGATAAACGCACCGATGTATTGCCATTGAATAAAACACAGGTGGACCTAGACCGTTCCCGTCGGGAGGGATGAGGCTGAGCGTCGCTTGGGGAAGGTGCCCGGCGCGCGAGGCCCCGTGCCTCGGGGGAGAAGGGGGCGGGTGAGGCGTGCACACAGCGGGGACCCGGGGTTCCTTGTCCCAGACTGTATCTCGCGTGTAATGGCGTTGCTTTTTCTAAGCCTGTCCCAGTGAGCCATCCGAACACCGCGGCCAAGGGGTGCGAACAGGGGCGAGGGGGAACTGGAAGGCGACAGCTCACACGGTGAAGAGCCGAGTGGCGGCAGTTGCTCTCACAAAAGCTGAGTGGGGAATGAGGAATGAGCTCCCTGTGCGGATGGTGAGGAGAGCGGCGGCAGAAGGTAGAATAAAATAACGTATGGGGTATCAACCCCGTGACTGAGCCCACCGCGGCGCCCTGGGGCTTGGAAGATGCGTCTCCGTACAAGGTATTCTGCACAGACTTCATCCTGCCGTGGACTGGTCGCCTCCTCCCAGCCCCTCCGAACACCAGAACCTGTTCCTAACGTTGGAACGTGTCCAGAGAAGGGCAACAAGGCTGGTGAGGGGTCTGGAGAACAAGTCTTACGAGGAGCGGCTGAGGGAGCTGGGGTTGTTTAGCCTGGAGAAAAGGAGGCTGAGGGGAGACCTCATCGCTCTCTACAACTACCTGACAGGAGGCTGTAGCGAGGGGGGGGTCGGTCTCTTCTCCCAAGTAACTGGCGAAAGGACGAGAGGAAATGGCCTCAAGTTGTGCCAGGGGAGGTTTAGATTGGACATGAGGAAAAATTTCTTTCCTGAAAGAGTGGTTAAACCTTGGACCAGGCTGCCCAGGGAAGTGGTTGAGTCCCCATCCCTGGAAGTATTTAAAAGACGGGTAGATGAGGCGCTTAGGGACATGGTTTAGTGGGCATGGTGGTGTTGGGTTGACGGTTGGACTCGATGATCTTGGAGGTCTCTTCCAACCTTAATGATTCTATGATTCTATGATTCTCTAAGTGCTAAAGCCCTCCATGGTGACCGGTGGCACCACTGTGAATGCCTTGTTTCAGCAATGATTTATTAAGCCTTGCAGTTAACTGTTTTATTTTTTTTAAAACTTTTTAAAACAGTGTTAATTCATGATCATAGCTCTATAATTTCATTGGTGGTTGCCTAGGGAACAATGATCACGACCTGATTACATTCAATTTGGGCAGAGAATAATCCATTCCGTAGACAAAAATACATGGTGCTTTAAAAAGTCAAACTCCATAAGGGCAAGAAAAACGCGGAGAAAAAACGGTGATGGGAAAAGGCAGACAGAAAATTGTGGAAAAAGGCAGTTCTTTAAGATTTATTTCCAAGAGCCATCAAGCTAGCATCACAGAAGAGAAACCCCCACCCTACTTCAGTGTCTTATTGAAAGTAATAATTAGCAATAAAAAAGAAAGCCATAATAAATGGATGAAGGGGGAAATAGATAGCAATTTTCTCTACTTCATAACTGGTAATTTGCATCAGCAGTGCGGCAGGGCGAGCTGGGTGCCTGCAGTTATGCTGTAGGGGATCGTGTCCGTGGGCATTGCA
>NW_008824029.1:384196-387487 GCF_000699105.1 Pygoscelis adeliae
CTTTCCTGCCTAGGGCATTGAAAACCATCCTGGATTTTGGGCTGCAGAGGGGGACCGACTCCTGGATCGCACTACTCCTGGAGCCTCCGGAGAGCAGGGCGGAGCAGACCCTGAGGTCGAGCTTTGCTGCTTACCTGGGGCAGGTACCAGGCTCTGGACACTGGGGGAGCGCAGCCGCAGCAGGATAGGACCAGGGTGGGGCGACCTGGGACCATTCAAAGGCTGAGTCAGAGCAAGCAACAGGGATCTTGTCCTAGTCCTCTTCAGCCAGGAGTGGCCTGGGACCATCCTGGACTTGCCACAGCCCCAGCAAACCAACCCTCTGCGCGCCCTCCTGTTCCCTTTTGAATGCATTTGCACGCTTGATCTCCGCAGCAGAGGCAGCCTCCCAGAACATGGTAATGCACGGTTTGAAAAGTGCTTCCCATCGTTTTAAACCAGATCCAGCCCTGTGGTGCTCTTCGAAGCTCTGCTCTAGGAAATGAAAATATTCCTTCCTTTTTTCCCCTCTCGGTGACCCCTTACCAAGTCCCTTCCCTGTGGCCCTGCCAGGCTGCGGTGTGCACCGGGTCTCTCCCCCGTGGGAGCTGCTCCGTCTCCCTGCTCGGCTGCTTCTCTGCCTCGCTGCCCTGTCCTCTGCCAGCTGCCCTAGCCGTGCTCGCACATCCCAGCAATCCCAGCAATTCCTTCCCGATGCCCTTTTCCCTCGGTTACCAACGCAGAGCATGCAGGCGAAGCCCCTGCGAGGACTCCAGCATCTCTTTCCTGAACGACAAAGCTCATTTAGAGCCCATCGCTGTGTACACATAGGGTTACTTTTACCTTGCCTCGAATTTAATTATATTGAATTGCATTTGATGTCTGTCCGCTCAGCCGCTCGACATCGTGCGATCCCTTTCCAGCTCTTCACCGTCAGCTTTAGATTTGACCATCAAAACACTGTATAGTGTCAGCAAGATCTGCTCTCTTTTATGCGTGTGTTGACTAGCACAGGTCTGGCACAGATCCTGTCCATTTATTCCTACTTTTAAGCAGTTAGTTTACAAGCAAAACCTCACTGTTAATCCACCTTAACGTCCTGAAGAGCTTTTGGAGAGAGATTTTGTCAAAGTTTTGCAAAAATCGTTGTTCATATATCATCTGATTCACCATTATTTACATCTTCCACGTAATTCTAGCAAGACTTCCCTCCTCCAGCCCGTGCCGGACGTCTCAGCGTTGCATGTTTATTCATACATGTTCTAATGCCATTTTTTCTTCCATCTTTCGGCAAATTTGCCTGAGCAAAAACCAAAGCCAGGTCTAAGATCCCAGTGTTTCCTGGATCCCTGTGGAGCCCTTCCTAAAAAGTAGCCCAGCATTTGCCACCTCCCTCTCCGGTGCTGGGGAGGTGGGGGACCTGCTGCCTGCGTCCCGCTGCGGGTGTGGGCTCTGCCTCGAGCATGCGCCAGCCCAGCCCCCCGCCAGCCGCAGTGGGTTTCCAGCAGACGTCCTGCTTCTGATGGGTTTGCAAAAATACACTGGTGTTAATTTTTATGTGGTAAGCAAATCACACTCAAAATACATTTTCATCTGTGTGAATGCGTTTTTTAACTTGCTGGGGGTTTTGCATGTTGCTGTTTTCCTGGTTTGAAAAAGAAAATGCCAGTTTTTGAAGCATTTTTATTTTATTCCGTTTTATTAATTTTAATTTTACTATTTATTTGTGTTTTGGCTAGCTTGCTTTGCTGTTAAACCATCCTCCTGCAGGTTCACCATGGTATTGCATTAGGATCTCTTTTTGCTAGGAGCCACACATCCACACTGGCTAGACGGTATCTCCCTGTTGTTTGCAAGTATTTTCCTTTGTATTTGATTCTCACTTCTTCCAACCAGTTCCTTTATTTTATGTAGTTCCTTCTGGCAAGGATAGGTAAGCCTGCAGAGGTTTTACACCCTTGACTACACCAGTTCATGGCAACCAGAAGAGGGGTTGCCTCTTCTTGTGGTCCCTAACTGGGGGCTCCAGATGCAGCCATTTAGGACGGCTTTGCTGTGACGCTTCCCCACTTCAAGTCTCCCCAAGGCAGTGGTTTCTTGCTCTCACAGCCTCGCAGCCTCCCTCAGCATTTTGGCGGTATTGTCCCCATCCTCTCTGGGTGGTTTATAGGCAAGCCCTAATGCCCTTCGTTGTTCATCCTCCGTGTTTCGTGGTCCACTCCCTGTGGATTCTCACGGATTCCTGATGAACATAACCCGTTTAACTCCCTTGAGCCAACGCCGCCCCTCGCCCTGCTCACACACCAGCCCTCCACCAGCTTCTTCTCGACTCTTGCCCCTGGGCTGTCCCCATCACTGCACCCTGGGGTTTCCCAGTGCCTTATCCTCATCTAAAACAGGCTGCCCTCCTCTCCTGGCCGGGACCGCAGCCGTCGCAGAGCATTTGATCTTCTCCTGGCAGCCGGATTTTTTAATGTCCCTTTTTTCTGACCTTTCTCATTCCTTTATTGAAGGGACAGAGTTATGAATTTACCTCTGGATGATTCCCCACCCCACTGCCCACTCATCTCACCCACTATCCTCGATTTAAAACCCCTCCTATGATGGTGTTCATTTTAAGGGCTAGTACCACAGCTCTGTTTTCCTTTAGCCAGAGCTCATCTTTCCCAGAGATGCTTCCTCTATCCCGAAAGTTTCTCTCGTTTTTTTCTAAGCCGATAGCCAACCCACATAGCCAGCAACCTGCCCACCCTCGCTGAGCCAGCAGCACTGCCTGCCCTGGATCCAGCTTCCTCTAAAGCAGTGTTTTAGGTGAATTTTTAACTCTCCCTTGCTCTTGGAAGAGGGAAATGTCTAAACTTTTAGGAAAAGATCCATCTCCCTCTGGCCTTTGTGTGCTGAGGATGGTCCGTGCTGCTGTGCCCTGTGCCCGGGAACGTGCAGGCAGCTGGGGTGGCAACAGAAAGATCCCTATCTCCTCCCTTCAGGGATTTCCTTGGTGTCGGCTCAGTTATGTCTCCCTTATCTCACCCCTCGCTTCCCAGCACAGCTGCCAGCAGCCTGAGCGCGTGACTTGCCGGATTTATGTGCTGGCAGAGATCTATGAGCTTGACAGAGCGCCCAAAGCTGCCAGTTCTTCAATTGCTCTTAATGAAATGAGGCTATTCCTTTGCATTTACACACCTCTTTGATCCTGAAGTGAAGTGATGCCGCTTGCGCAGTGGTGCTACAGCCCCGGGAGGGGCCTCGGGAGCCTTTTGGCTCCAAACTGCCCGTTCCAATCCAGCCGCCATTAAGAGGCGCTGGCTGTTT
>NW_008824029.1:387545-392441 GCF_000699105.1 Pygoscelis adeliae
GCCCCCGGGGAGCGGCCCGGGGGGCCCCGGCCTGCCTCTCTGGGGAGAAGGGACAGCCAGCCCGCCCTCGGGCAGCGGCTGGGCAGTGCAGGCAGAGCCTGCCCACCCCTGTCCTGGGCTGTGCTGCCTCCCCAGCTCCCTCCGCCCCCTCTCCGCAGCGGGATGCTCAGCCAGGCACGGAGGAGCAGCGGTAGCAGATGTTTCCAGCCATGTCTCCCCCACGCCGGTGGTGCACCAGGGTCTATGAAGGGCGCTGAGTTCTGTAACCCCCAGCGGGGACAGAGGGATGGAGCAGGGACACCCCGGGGACACTTTGCAGGAGGCTGGTGCAGCCAGAGACTGCGCCAGCTCCTTGCAGAGCTCTGCCAGGGAAATCGTAGTTCGAGGAGGGCAGGGACTGGGAAGAGCAGCAAGGGATCCTGGAAAGCTTCCTCCCATGCCAACCTTCCCAGCCCATGGAAATCTTCCTGTGTCTGAGCAGTGCAAGGGGAGTCCGTCTTCCCTGCACGCCTCCCCAGCACTTCCAGAGCAGAGTGACACACTAGGAGACTCCAACCTGGCAGCCAAGGTTGGGGGCCTGCAAGCTGGCATGCCTGGGGGGGCAAGGGAAGAGGGAATCCACCCCCGGACGAAAGGAGCCCCAGAGATCTGGTCCTTGTCCGAAGAAGCACCTGCACCTGGGCAAGGCAGCAAGGTCGCTTCATTCCCCCCGGGACGCGGGGGCGCAGCCGCTCCTCCCCAAGCCCCCCGCGGTGGTCTCGCAGGCAGGCTAAGTCGAAACGTCTTCACCACTGCACCGGCACTGCAGGTGCCAGGGAGGACGAGCTGCAGCAACCCTCGGGGTGGTGCTTGGGAAGCAACAAGGACACACCTTTCCCTGGAATAACATCAGATGGGACCCCCTCGTCCCTTCTGCTTTTATGCAGCCGGTGTTCCCAAGAAAAATGGTTGTTCCCAGCCTGCCTGGCTTTGCAGAGCAGATCCCTCTGCCCGTGGCCAGCAAAGATTTGAGCATTTGTGTGTGCACACACACACACTGCCCTTCTACAGCAGCAAACCCTTGATGTTGCGCTGCTGATAACGCCCGGGAGCGGGGCGGGAGGTTTTGTGGTCCTGCGTGCTGCTGGCACTGGGAGACAGGGAGGAGCAGGGCTCTTCTGGTGAGTCGGGGGGAGCAGAACGTGCTGGATCCGCTCCCCCACTTTCATGGGAACCATCATCCCAGCGTTTCACTCCTGGGCGGAGGCGCTCAAGGGTAAAAAATGCCAGTCCCAGGATTGCACCATCCAGCACTGCAGCAAAGTTAAGGAGTGGGAAGAAACTAGGACAAGACGGGAAACACTCTCAGCAGAAGTCGGTTTGTCCCTGGCCCCGGCGGCTCACGAGATGTGGTGTCCAGGGAAGCCCTTGCTGCATGTCCCCAAGCCACCGGCTGCCCTGGAGGAAGGTGCTGCCGGGCGTTACGGGGTGTCTGCCCTGCTCACGCTCCCTCCTGCCCTCGCAGGGAGCAGCAGGGCAGCAGGAGGCTAGGGTGGAGGGCAAGGAGCAACGCAGAGGTGGTGGCACGAAGGCAGCGGTAGTGAACACCAGCCAAGGTCCTTGCCTGGATACCACCCTGGGGTGGCAGGGCCACGGGGGTAGCAGAGGAACCGAAGGAGAAATTATTTAGCACGGTTCCTCTTCCCAACATCTGCATTTTGCTGCTGGCTGCAGGAGGTGAGGTGAGGAGCCAGCACACCCCGTGCCGGGTCTGGGCCGTGTGTTCGAGCTGGCATGGCTGTGCTGGGGACTTGCCGGCACATCCCCCCACAGCGCCTCTGCCAACCCATCCTGCGTTTTGGATGTTGTTTGGATGGTGAAGGGGAGGCATTGCCTCAATGGGCAGATAAGATGGTTTCCTGACACCAGCCGGCACCTTTGAAACAGGTTTAACCCTGAAAAACCGGGTATGGGGTGGGCAGGGCTGGGGTTTCTGAACCAGGCAGACGGTCTGAAACAGTGTGATGGGGCATCCCCGCTGCTGGTGAGGGGGTGGCCCCAGCGGCTGCCCCCTGGGAATAACCCCTAGGCAGGTGGGGGAGGGTGCCAGCCAACAAGGGAAGGTGGTGGAGAACAGCTTGATCCAGTGACCTCGGGGACAGGCAAGCCACCAGCAGGTAGCAGGGATGAGGTGGGCAGGCTTGGCCCGCCAGCACAGGGGCTGATTCCTCCTTTCAGATGCTGATGAGACAGTGACGGGAGACCTCACAGAGGGACGTCCCCCAAGCTGCCTGATACCCCGCTGCCCTTTTCTGCCAGCCTCCTGTGGGTTTCTCCTGTGTCCCTGCTCAGTCCGCCACCACGTCTCCTGCACGCTCCCTGTCCCGGGTGTGAGCTGAGTCACCGTGATGCCACTGCACCTCGTTGCAACATCTCCTGTCTTCTGTTCTAGGAGCCATGAGGAGCCTGTAAATACTTTCTTTGGCAAGACTTTTGTTTTGATTTAATCGCTCAGCTTCCTTCAAAGGCAGGCACAGAGAGGAGCTGCATGAAGCAATAGGGAAGGTCATGGGGAGAACTGACGCGGCTGTAATCGGGGAGGATCAAACCCGGGCTTGAGCAGGGGTGTGGACAGGCGGCTCAGCCCGGGCTGACATGAGGCACCGACTGTCCCAAATCCTCCCCAGCGCCACGGTCACCTACGACCTTCTGCTGGCTGCAGGCATCATCTGAGACGGGGCCAGGGTCCCCACGCTGCGGCGAGACCTTCATCACGCCATTCCCCTTGCGGTCGCAGCAGGATGCTGTGCAACACGGTGACAAGTGATGGGGGAAGGCAAACGGAGAGATGACGAGCCCTCAGCCAGACCACGCTCGGTGGGAAGGCATGCGCCATCCCCACGCCCAGCCAACCTGCATTATTCACGTTTCAAGGTGCACGTGCGGCTCTGCTGAGGGATGGCAACTCGCTGAGCCAGGCTGGCTCCTTCCTGCCTCTGAGCCCTGTAATGAGCTTTGCTGGATGCTGCTAAGTAGATGAGAATGCGAGCAGGAAAGCTTTGCTGTGGTCTGGTGGCTGCTTGGTTGTCCCTGGCAGACGGCCTTCGGCTCCGCTGGTGTCTGTTGTACGAGCTGGGGGAGCGGGGCGGCACGGCTCCCAGCTGCGGTTCTGCAGGCGGGCGCAGGGTCTGTGCATCTCGCACAGTGCAGGCCAGCGGGAGATGGGACCCGAGCACAGGCCAGCCGGTGGGGACGCTGCTTCTGCAGCCACCCCCTCCAGCGCAGCAGCAGCACCCTCCAAGCAGAACACAGCCGGCGGGGAGAAATCCAGCGGGCGACCGTTACGGGGCCAGACCCACGGTTGTAACTTGCACCGCGTGCTCCAGGAAGCCAAACCTCAGCTTTTGCTAGTGACAGGAGCAAAGGCGGTGTGTGGGGTCTCCCCTTCCAGCTCGACGAGTCCCGGCAGTGCAGTCACGGGGGCGTCACTCTCTGTTCGTACGTGGCTATTTTTAAAGCTGATATTGCTGTCCCTCTCTCCCTTACTGAGACAGCTTCACCCTTGCCCCGGTTCCGTTTCTTCGTTTATTTTCTCTTCCCCCAGGGGCCAGCTGGGGCATGGCCAATGACTACGAAACCCCACACCAATCGAGGTGAAAAGATCGCAGGAGAAAACCATCTCCAAAGCAGTCACGCTCAAAGCTGTCACTGCAGCGTTCATCTAAATGGAGACCCCCCCCAAATTGCTTCTCTTTATCCCATGGAGAAAGGCAGCAGCTCGAGGCTGCCCTGCTCCCCTGCCTGCCATGGCATGGACGGGGCGAAGGTCACCGTGGCACCCCAAATACCCCCCAGGCGCTTCATAGCACCAGGCAGCTGCCCAAGGGGGACCCCACGCCCCTGTTCACACAGCAGAGCTGCATCAAGCCGTGCCTGTGACTGTCCCAGTCCCCTCTCCCCACCCTCCTCTTCCTCCTCCCTCTCCTGTAACGTGCCCACGGCAAACTTGCCCCCCTTCGGTGTTCCCGGCATCAGCAGCCAGGCTTGCTCCTCCAGCCTTGGCAGCCGGCAGCGGGGCCGGGCAGGGCTGCCGGAGTGGCCCCGGAGCGCTGCGTTCCCACGCCCGCTGCCCAGCCGGATAGGGCCGGAGCTGGCGTGTGCTCCCAAAAACCGGGGCAGGGGACGGCGCGGAGCACTGCCGTCCGGGATTGGGAGGGGTGGACGGACGGAGACGCAGGCACGCCGGCACAGACCACGCACCGGGAACCAGGGAGGTTCCCGCTGCAGCACCGCCACGCACGGCTGCTCACACCTGCAGCCCCTGAAAGAGCACGCGAGCCCCTGTGTCATGTACACGCACAGCCCCTTGCACACACACGGTCCCCTACACACACACACACAGGGCCCCCCCCCACACCCGCCCCCCCTCCCCCAACACACACACACACTCAGGTGTTCCCCTACAGAGAGCGGTGTTCCTGCAGGCACTCCTGGGCACACACGTGCGGCTCTGCACTGGGACACACGCTCACGTGCACTGCCCTGAACACGTGTGCGCGCGCACACACATTCCCACGTCTGTGTCCAGTGCACACCCACCCCCCCGTGCATACGCACGATGCCCTGTACACACGCACCAGCGCACACGCACACACTTCTGCGCGTACGTGCAATGCCCCAGGTGTATGCGCACACACACAGAGTAACACACACGCACAGTAATGCACGCACACAGAAATACACACACACGCGTGTGCGCACCGTAACGCACACACGGTGGTACACCCAGACCCGCACACGCGGTGGTACACCCACAGCCACACACACACGGTGATACACCCACAGCCACACACACAGTGGTACACCCAGACCCGCACACGTGGTGGTAACACCCACAGCCACACACAAGCGGTGGCA
>NW_008824029.1:394342-398238 GCF_000699105.1 Pygoscelis adeliae
CCCGGGGGGGCGGGGCCCCGGGCTTTGGGGGGCTGCCGGTGCCCCAGCGAGCGCCCGGCTGCGCCCCGGGGCTTCTGGCCAAGCAGGTACCGCCGATACGGGCGGCTTCCTGAAAGTACAAATAAGCCGCAGCTTGGGTCTCCGGGGTTCAGGCGTGTGAAACCACCGCTTCGCAGGCTATTTCTGCATCCGCTCTTGGCCCGTGGCAAGCGGGGCCCAAGTGCAGGTAGCCCCCGAGGGAAGGGAGCTCACCCGAGCGTTGTTTCCGTGGGCTCTCTGCGCACCCGGGTCGCGTGGTGTGTCCTGCCGCCGGCCCGGGCTGGGCGGCTGAGAGGCACGGGGTGGTTTGCACGAGGGCTCACAAGAAACTCCCCTGTCGTGCTCCAGGCCTTGTTCCTTTGCCAAACCCACGAGGCCACTGAATTTGTAGAGTTTGGCTCTTTACGTGCAACTGCAAATTCTCTGGACAAACCAGCGACAGCGTTTTTAAAGCAAAGGGTACGACCAGCTCTGATGCAGCAGCTTCTTCCCTCCTCTCCTGCTGCTGCCCGAGCACGGGGGCTTCTTGTGGACGCGATTCAGTCACTCGGGAGCCTGCCGGGCTCCCCGGGCCCACCGGCCCCCTCCTTGCCTCACTCCGGGGCAGTGGCCGGGTATAAACCCGACCCCCTGGTTCTGCAAGCGGGACCCAGCCCCAGCGCTGTTTGTGTTTACTTCTATATTTTGAGGCCTGAAGTTCCTGTCTGGGGGAAAAAACAGATCTGTAGGGGACTCGGTGGGCTCCTGGTTTTGCAGAGGGCTGTGAGGCTGCTGGGTCCCGCGCGCTCGGTGCCTGTGCTGGGTCAGCAGCCCCTCGCACCCCGCCGGGCTTGCAGCTTCCTAGAAAGTTTTATTGCTCTGTTTGCACAACTTCTCTTGCTGCGGTAGGTGGGTTTTTTTCTGGTCTGGCTGTGTCGTGACTCTTGCATCTCAGAGCACGGCAAGAAGGGGAAGAAAAAACAGCAGCGAGGGCTGCATGCCTCCAGACGTCCGTGGCTGGTCTGGCGGCTGCCGGCCCCAGTTGCTTTTTGCTGGACCCGACCGCAGGAGACGGGACTTCCCAGACGTGCAGGCATCAGAAATCACTCGCTCTTCCTGAAAACGCTGGCCAAAAAAAAAATCCTTCCACCTGCCACGGGTGCTTGTGCTTTTAGTTTCCAGCACAGGTGCTGCAGGGAGCAGAGAGGTGTTTCCCTCTCCGGCAGCAGCATGAAAAGTACCCGGGTACCGATAGCTCTTGCCGGGGATATGATGCCGCCACCCCAGGCACCGAGCGGTCCTCAGCACGGCCACGGAGATGGAGGCGCCCAGCAGGGTCTGCAGCTCATCTTCTAGGGATGACATGGTGCCTCTGCGAGTTGGTGGGGAGAAACGCCAATTTTATTAAAAAAAAAAAAAAAGGCAACGTCTGCCATTTCCAGGCCTCGTTTCTATGGGAACGGGACATCAGAAGAGCAGAAATGCAGCGAGTGCTCTAAAATAACTGCCAGCTCCCGGGAGCACGTGGCCTTTGCTCGGCTCACCCAGCCCTTTCTGCTGAGACGGCGGCTGGGGATGGCTGGCCTCTGGCAACGAGGCGGCGTGGAAGTGGGTCAGGAGGTGGGATGCTGTGGCCTTGATCCCTGCCGATCCTCAGCCCGTCCTCATCTAAATCCACCGGCAGGAGAGCTCCGGTCCAGGCTGGCAGCTGGCACGGCCGCCACGTTATCCGGCACGGCTCTGCGCTGCGCTCGGCAGTGTGGCAGGGGCTGGGTGTGGCGGCCAGGCGGCGAGGGCCCGGCTCTGCGCTGCGCTCGGCAGTGTGGCAGGGGCTGGTGGTGCCGGCCAGGCGGCGAGGACCTGTCTGGCTTTCACCCGTCTGGGCTGCAGGTTGCGGGCAGGCAGGCGGGGAGGGTCTCCTTCCTCGCTGACCTCCCTGGGGATGGCCAGAGCAAATCTGCATTTGGGAGACTCTTCCTCCCACCGCGGTTGGGCACGGAGAGCAGGGTATTTCCAGCGAGGGGGAGAGGAACTCAGTTGTTCTCCCAGAAGCTGGTGGTGGTCGTCTCTCTCTTCCCCCAGATCTTTGACTGTGCCTCTTGCTGGGAAATTCAGTCTTACCTCGCAGCGCGGAGTGCTGAGGTCAGGCAGGAGAGCATCTCCGGAGGGGAAAACCCAACCTGCCGCCGCGTGAGTAGGCGCATGCATTGCAGGGCGTCTCAGCGCCTCTGAGGTCGTCTTGAACCGGCTGTGTACAACCCTCCTTTCCTGCCAAAGGTGGTCCCAGATGCGGGCAGGGTGGGCGGACGGGGCCCCTGCCTGAACTGCCTGTGGTCACAGGCATCTCAGGGCTGATCCAGGCAGCACCTTCCGAAAAAGGCTTTCCCTTCTGCATTGGAAAAAAATCATTTTTGTGGATGCCCAGAGCCTGGAAAGCGTTTTTTCCCCTCAAACCCGCTAAGAGTAGCCCTTTTGTATCTGAGCTTCTTCCTTCTGTCATTCTCCAGTAAGTGAAAGGTCCAGTACAGGTTTTCTTGGGACCCTAAAAAGCTTGGAAAATACTTATTGGCAATAATGAAGTTTTCTGCCTTTGCGTAGTGTTTGTGTTACCCAAGAGCTGCTTGACATTTTCTCAGCGACGTCCCGGCCCCAATGGCAGCCGTAAGACCTGCGTGGGCGGTCGGGGGAGTCCAGCTTGCGAGGGTGCGGTGGGGCGAGCAGCCAGGAGAGACGCAGGAGCAGGAGGTGGGATCTCTGCGAGGGCGGCAGCCTTCTCCAGCCTGACCTGTTGCGCTTGTCTTCTTTAAAACAAGCAAAAAAAGTTTGACTCCCTTGATTTGCTGTGGATTCCCTTCAAGCGAGCGTGGGAAGAAGGCTTCTGCTCCTGGGGGCTCGTTTGGAGGTGTGTCGGATCCTGCCGTGTGCAGTATGTGGGTACGTGGGGCTGGGGGACCCGCTATAGGGGTTCTGTGGCAGACTGGTGGCATTTCTGCCAGGGACGTGTGGACCGGAGGCCAGCTGGAGACATGGCGCTTTGTGATGAGCTTGAAGGTGTTTAAGCTGAAATCTGGCAGCGGCTACCTTTGCAAAGTCCCCTTTGCTGTTCCTTCCCCACTTGCTGCTTGGAGGGGGTCTGACGGGCTTTTCGGGACTGCAGGAGTGGACCTCTTCTGCTTTTTTTCTGGGTCCCAGAGCAGGACGCTCGAGCACGGATGTTTGTTGCTGTTGGGGGAATCTGACTTCTGCACACGGAGTGGCAAAAAGAAGGTCATTTTTTTTGCCCTGAGAACGCACCTGGGTTTTGGTTTGGGGATGGGAAGGTGCGTGCCAAGCCAGGAGGATGTTTCTGGAGGGCTCAAGGAGGTAGTTGCCTAGGGCAGGCTAGGTAGATGACTGCTTGTTGCTTTGTCCGCAGACCTACGTGGCTTTTAGCTTGCTCTCACTACAGCTCAGCTGTCGGTGCTCTGCTCACAGTGTGCATTTACCAGTCGCCGGTCTGGGAGCAAAGGTTGGGCAGGCTGGGTTGCCAGTCTCCCCTCGCTGCGGCACCCTAAACTCCCTGTTGAGGTTGGTGGGTGCTGGCTGGGTCCGAGGAGCTGATGCCGTCCTGGCTTGGACTGGAGAATGGGATGTTGAGCGTCTCCTGGGGCATTGCTGGTAGGTAATTTGTCCGTCCTTGTCTCTGCAGAGGCTTTCGGTGCTGCCAGGGTCTGGAGCACAGGCTCTCGGGGATGAACCCGGTAGCTGCCCGCTCGTGGAGGGTGCGGCAGGCACCGCTGTGACCCAAGTTGGCCCCGTCACTGTGGGAAGAGGGGTTTTGCTGTGCTCGGAGGCCTCGGGGCTGCTCGGCTGGAGGCTGCCCACCCTCCCGCAGCGTG
>NW_008824029.1:398286-400760 GCF_000699105.1 Pygoscelis adeliae
TGCCTCGGCGAGCGTGTCCCTGGTGGGACAGCGATGCTTTGTCAGGAAACGCTGCTGCAAATGGAGGCAAAAACAACTTGGAGGGATGGCAGATGCTTCCTAAAAGAGGGGGAGGACGCGGGTGTATCGTCCTCAAGTGTATTGTCCCCGAGCGCCGACCTTCCCTTCCGCTTCCCTACCCTTTTCTCATCCTCGCCTCTCCAAGGAGAGTTTCTGCTGGGAAAGCACCGTTAATATAGCAAAACCAACCCTTCACATTGCAGGAGGTGGAGGCACAACTTGAAATCTTCACCCGTCCCAAAATAATGGGCTGCGAGGAGTTTGGTGGCCTTCCTCGGGCCGGTGTTTGCAGTTCTGTAACCTGGTGCTCCCGCTGGTTAAGGAAAGCTGCCTGCTGCTGGGCGAAGGACCGCTGGTGCTCGTGGGTTGGGTTTCTAAACAGCAGCCTCCCTCTCTTGCAACTTGGGTCATGCCGATGACTGGGAACGGGTCGCTCCAGAAACCATGAGCTCAGGCTCTTATGGGTCCGTAATGACCCTTGGAGAGGGCGCCCGACAGTTATTCTCCCCGGTTTGGGGCCGAGCCAGCTGTTGCGACATCGGGCTGGAAACGGAGAGCTGCCCTTGGGTTGCCGACGGGTGGGATGCGGGACGCTGCCCTCCTGCCGCCCAGGTCCATGAGCACCCGGCACTCACGGCTCTCTCCTCTCTTCCAGGGTCCTGCGGAGCGGCGGCGGGGGTCCCCTTCTGATGGGAGGATGGTTGTTCTCAGGCAGTTTGGGCTGCTGCTCTGGAAGAACTACATTCTGCAGGTAGGCTGGCGCCGCGCTCTCGGGGCGCTGCCTCTGTTATCGCTAAACATGGGTACATCAGAGCTTGCCCAGGGTCTTGATTCTCCAGCAGACCTTCACCACGGGCCCAAGGCATTTCCTGGAGGAAAACAGATCTGTTTGTGCATGTGGTGTCATCCTGCTTTTGTGCCGGGGAGAGACGGGCAGGGCTGCGTGCTCAGTTGTCCCTGTCCCCTCGAGTGCACACTGTGCCATTCCCCTCCTTCTGCAGTCCGGCCATGAGTTCAGCACCCCCGTCTCGCGGGGCAGGATAACCCAGGCACCCTCCCGTGCGACAGTGGGTTTCTTGAGCTATCTCGTTACACAGCCTCCTCTGGAGGTGGTGATTGCTGAATGATGCCTGTCAACCCACCAGGGCCCAGATCTTTTTTTTCCTCTGTTACTTTCTACAGCCCTCAGAAGCAGCTTTTGGGGGGGTCTTAAAAAATTAAAGTACCGTTGTCCTGGCATCTGCTCCCAGCCCGACTCGCTGCATGGCAGCTGGCTAATGATGAGGGACTTTGGGACCTCGGGGCCTCCTTGCCCTGCTGACCGGCAGCGTCTCGCCTGCTGCCGCAGCGCCTTTAAGCAGCGTGCGGGTGCTCCTGGGCGGAAGCTGCGGCTCCACTGGGACCCAGAGCCGGCCCTGGCAGAGGGCAGCGGAAGAGGAGGGAGCAGAGATGGCTGCAGCCTGGCTTTACGCTTTCAATTACCCTTCTACAGAACAGCACGGCATTGCTTTAAAGATAAACAAAAGGAAGAGGGAAGGGCTGGCTGGGCTGCCTGCGCCTGGCCTTCCGGCAGGGCAGGGAGTAGGCAGCAGGGCTCGGATGTGACCGAAGGGACCAGCAGCCGGTCCGATTCGCCGTCGGGAGCGTGCTCCGTGGGTGTGTGTGATGGCCAGCCCCGTGAATCTCCCCTTGTACACCCCAGGCACGTGTAGGACAATCCCCCATCCCCTCTGCAGGGGAGCAGCATCTTCTGGGTGTGCTCTGGGGCGGGGGCACCTCTTGTCATGTTTTCTGAGGCCACAAGCTGACTCGGATCTACCGTGCCAGAATACAACCTGGAGCCTTTGCTCCCCTCCACCAAAAAAATGCGCTCCCGATGAAGGCGCAGAGCTCCCAAGCCATCATCACCCCGGTGTGAAGATGGATGCTGGGACACGTGGCTTGCTCAAAGCTGGGGCAGCCCTGGCCGGGTGGAGGTCGTGATTACGGATGAGTATCCCCGTCACCTCTGGAATACGGCGGCTTAAATGACTTCTGCAGCAGCAAAAGGCTGTGCTGGTAAATGTGTGTTAGCCTGCAAGTTCAGGGAGCCAGGCAACTGTTCTGGAGCCAGCCCGGGCGACTGAGAGAGGGTTAATACGATAGTAAATCAGTGGGAGGCAGCTGGTCTGCCAGAGCTGCATTATAAAACCATCAGACATCTGCAACATTCGCTTTTATGAGCGTGGCCTTTGGAAAGGCTCCTTTTTCCCTGCCTGCTCGGAGCTGCTGCCTCCTGGCTGTGCTGCCGGGGCTGGCTGCAGCAGCGGCTCATCCCTTGCTGTGGTCGGAGCGGGCAGCTCCTCCCAGGGGAAGCCCGGAGAGGGGTTTTTGGCTTTGGCAGTGGGTGCTGAGAGCCGGGGCGATGGGGGGGG
>NW_008824029.1:400808-403987 GCF_000699105.1 Pygoscelis adeliae
CGTCCCCCCAGCTGCTGCAGGGCAGACTGGCCACCTTCCCGGGAGGTCTGGGCTGGTCTGTGCTCAGGGCTCCGTTCCTGCCCCACCGGAGACTGTGCCCACCTTAGCGTGCCCCACTTGCTGCTTCCCCCCCCCCTCCATTTAAAAAATAAAACCTTTTTCCACTCCGCAGAGGGACGGGAGGTATAACTCCATGCTCAGCACAGCTCGATGCTTGGTGTTTGCAGAGCTGAAGGAGCTTTTGTGGCAGCTGGGGTGCTGCCTCCTCACGTGGTCAGCGCAGGCAGGAGAACAGGCAAGTGAGGAGCCCTGACATGGGCTGAGCCATACCCTGCCTACAGCGTGCTCACCCTGTACGGGTGCCCGGCGCCCGCAGGCGTGGTTTTTACAGCACCGCAGCCCACCGCTGCGCCCTGCTGTGGTCCGCGCCGCGGCACCGCTGTGCCGGCAGCCATGGGGCCAGGCAGGAGGCGGTTTAACAGCACTGAGCGTGCAGAGATGTCAGGGAGGGGCTGCGCCATCGGATAAAACCCACTTGCTGAGACAGCAAAGTTGTGAGAATAAACCTCTTGGTGCTCCTCTTGTGCCTTGCGTTGTTCTTCTTTCCAGCCTGGTGGAGGGAAGGGTAGAAACCCCCCCCCCTCTTGTAAAGCCTGTCTTAGCCAGAGCTCTCAGAAGAGGCTAATGCCACTGCTGCTCTGGGCACGTGCTCCAGGTGAGCAGCTGTGAATCCCTGCGGCCAGGGCTGCTCCCTGCTGCCGGGGACATCTCGTTAGCTGTCCCTGCGGTGATTGAGGTTTGGTGGGCTGGGCTGGGCTCGGGTGAAGGCAGCTCGGTTTGCAGGAGGAAATAAGGCGGCTGGGTCCTCTGGTACCCAGACCTGCCTGGCTGCTGCCACTGCGCTGGACGCAGGGCTGAGCCATGCCCTCCTGCTCGTGGTGGGACCTGGTGTGCCTGGCCGAGCTCTGGGTGCTGCCTCCTTCTCCCATCCCTGCCCCAGCTGGGTGATGCAGCTTCAGTGGGAGTAGCCCAGTGCTCACCGCTGTCCTCCCTGCAAGCGAGCGAGACCTCTGTAGTGATTTTACGAGCATAAATCCATCGGTCAGCAGTGTGTCCTAGCTCCTGCTGTAAAACAGGTCAGGGGGGTCACACTGCAGGGACGTGGCCGTGCATGGCACTGGTTGGGACCGCTGCTCGCCCTGCCCCTCCGGTCAGAGATGACCCCGGTTCCCCTGGGACGAGCAGAGTTTTAAATGCTAATTAATCCGGGTTGGTGGCGTGCGTTAGTAGCTAGTGGGAAGTTTGCAGGAGAGGTAGCCCTGGGCGAAACTGCTGGAGGGTCGTGCTCCGGCTTGGCTGCCCGAGTGCGTTCACCGGACTCGAGTTCATTGTCTGGTTGTTTGAACCTCAATTAAAAATAGTAAATGAGCCACTGTGTTTAGGGCAGACAGGCCTCGGGGTGAAGGCTGAGCTCATGGGTACGTTCTCCGTGCTGCGCGAGGGCACTGATGCCTGTAGCCAGAGGCTCTGCCAGGTCCCATCCCAGGCTGGGACGCAGAGCCCGTGTCCCGCTGCCTGCAGCCGCGAAGCTCCGCAGAAAAAACTTCACTGACTGCATGAGCTTTGCCCTGCTTTACCTCCCCCCTGCTTGCTCGTCCCAGCCTTTCGTTTAGTTACGGTATTTTTAGCTCCCAGCCCTGTCGGGCAAGGTTGCTCTGCTTTGGTGAAAGCTGTTCTCTCTGCTCTCCCGGCTGCGGCCGGTCCCACGGCACAGGCCCTCTTCGCAGGAGGTGCGTCGCTGCGGTTGCCTGCAGGAGTGCTGTAGGCAAGCCCCGAGTGCTGCCTGCTCCTGGGCAGAGCCCCGTTGCAGAGGGAAAGGGCAAACGACCAGCTCAGCTCATTCGAACCCGGCAGCAGGTCAGGGAAGGCTCTGAAGGAGGGTGGTTTGAGATGGAGCGGCGCTTAGGGAAGGGGACAGCTTGGCTGGAAGGTCCTGAAGGATGCGGGAACCGGTGCAGTGTCGTTCCTGGGCTCCGGAAAAAACCCGGGTTGTGAAACCTTGGGAAATGCAAGAACACTTGTGCTACGTGGCATTTGCATGCCCTGAACCTCGTTACTGTGTTTGATCTACCTTCAGTGTTTACTTTTTTTTTTTTTTTAATCTTTATCTTTCCTGCAGAAACGGCAGATCTTGGTGACAGTCATTGAAATCTGCCTGCCGCTGCTCTTCGCCGCCATCCTGATAGCGCTGCGACACCGGGTGCACTCCATCAGCCACCCCAACGCCACCGTCTACCCCCCCGAGACCGTGGATGACCTGCCAGGCTTCTTCTACCGCCGGCACGCCAGCAACCCCTGGGAGCTGGCTTACGTCCCCTCCAACAGCAGCGCCGTCAGGAGCATTGCCGAGGCGGTGGAGAGGGCTTTACCCATCAGCATCAGAGGTGAGCAGGGGCCAGGGGCTGCGGCCTCCACCCCAGAAATGGGTACGGATTTTTACTCTGATAAATCCTGATGCTCTATTCCAGGGAGGCACCAATTTTATCAGAACTTCAAGGCAACGGTTTTATTTTTGTTCCACTAAAACTACAGGATTTTGTTTTGATTTTTGGTCGCATTGTGTTGCAGTTTCCATCTAGAAAAATATTGCCCTAAAATAGTTAAAGAATATGGCTGTCACTTCCCTGAGACAAAGTATTTTTGGAAATCTTGTGGCATAGAAAATTTTAGCGCTTCATGTTCCAAACTGAAGATAACGTTAGGATTTTCTCCGAAAGGAGAGCTGACTCCTGCAGGTGGGTACAGCAGCATCCCATGTGAACCCCCCGGGTCTGACAGCAGCGGTGTTTCCCAGCTCTGGCTGGAGCGCATCCCTCGTGTCTTGGACCAAACCGATGTTTTCGGTGACGGTTGAGCGTCAGCCCGCGTTGAGTTGCTGTGCTCTGTGCCCCCATCTCCGTCTTTCCCCCCTCTGCAGCTCAGGGCTTCGCCTCGGAGAGGGACTTTGAGGAGTACGTCAAGTCGGACAATCGCTCGGGCAGCGTGCTGGCCGCTGTCGTGTTCAAGCACCGCTTCCATCAGAGCACGGCCCCGCTGCCCCTCCAGGCGAGTGGAGCGGGGGGGGGGGACGAGGAGGCGGGGGGGCGGCATCCTCCCGCCCTCTGCGATCCAGACCCCGC
>NW_008824029.1:404163-411654 GCF_000699105.1 Pygoscelis adeliae
GAGGCCAAGTTTGCCGATGGGGGGACGCCGGGTGAGGGCCGCCTCTCCTCTGCCGCGGGCTGCGTCACGGCCAAAGAGATGGGTGGACTTTTCTGTACAGCAGCTCCGCTCGTTAGAGAGATTCACTGAGGCTCTGAGCTTTCAAATAAATAGTTTAATGTTTTAAAATTAATTAAATTAAATTATTTTTAAAATGAATTAATTTAATTTTAGTTCGATATTTTTAATATTTATTTATTATATTTCTCATTTATAATATTTATTTAAATTTTATCCTGTGGCTTCTTGGGCACTGCTGGCCTCTGGGTACCTCTGCTGAGCGGGGTTGGATAAGAATAAATTTTACTTACGTGAGTTTTTTTAAATTGAATATTTTTTTTCCTTTTCTACTTTTAACGGAAAATTTATTTCAGGGTCCAAACTGCTCAGTGTTTATCGTGCTGCTTAAAAACTTTACAAGTAAATAGAGCAGTTCTGTGGTTTGAGCGCAGGTTTTTAAGGAAAGCCAAACGACTGACCGGGTAGGAGACAGCAGGGACATCGCTGGGGCTGGCGCTGCCTTAGGACTTGATTTTTTGGGAGCTTCCTCTGCGGCCGCAAAGGGCTGTTTCCCTCGGTTGGGTCTCTCCTTCCATCGTTCAATAGCGATGTCAAGGAAGAGAGCGAGAGGCCGAGAAAGCGGGCGAACGGGTTTTGCTCACGCAGTGTAAATAAACCCGAGCCCGAGAGGACGATATCTGCTGGTTCAAGTGTTCTGCAGGACGGGGTGACCAGGAGCCCAGATCAGTTCCCTCGCTACAGTGTTTGTTTAGTGAATTAGTTACTGTAAAACATTGTTCATGATCTCATATTCTTACTTTTTCCTTCTCTCTCTAGGTCATTTTAAGCAACTAACTTTCAAAGTGCTCGTTAGGGGCTTTGTAAGCAGAATTTGAGTTTCCATTCAAGGAACGTGGCAGGAATCCCACGTAAAAATAAACTAGTTGAAAATTAAAGATCTTTCACTGTTTTCTAACGCACAAAAACTTAAGCCAAATGCGTGAGTAATGGGATATATTCTTCCTCACCAAAACCTGCGTAGTATCCCATATTCTCTTGGCTTACAAAAAAAAGGGACCAAATACAAGCTCAGCGACATTGGTGGCGGTTCACGATGATGGAGAATCTCCCCCCTCACAAAAATAAAGCCGTGCCTGCAGAAAGGCCGCTGCAGTTTAAATCGAGTTTTCCTGCCAGCTGCTTTGGAATGATGATTATGAGAGATGTGAATTGCTGTGATTTACATCCTTCCCGAGCCCCTCTGTGCCGGCAGGGGTGTGTCGACGGTGATGGTTATTGTGCTTTTCCTACAAGCTCTTTTTTTGTTCCCTGTCCTTCTTCCCAAGCAATCCCTCCCGCAAAGGCTGTTTCTCTCCTGCCGACGCCCCCCTCCAAAACCCAGACCCGTCTCTATTCCCCCGTGTCGTTTTTGCCGCGCAGGCTATATCCGAGAAGGTTTCCTGGCGGTGCAGCATGCGGTGGACAGAGCCATCATGCAGTACCACGCCAACGCCAGCTCCACCAGCCTGCTGGAGAACATCACGGTGGTGGTGCAGCGCTTCCCCTACCCAGCGTACGTCAACGACCTCTTCCTCCTCGCCATCCAGAACCAGCTGCCCCTGCTGCTCATGCTCAGCTTCACCTACACCTCGCTCAACATCGTCCGCGCTGTGGTGCACGAGAAGGAGAAGAAGCTGAAGGTAACGCGAGCAGTGGGACATCTGGGTGCTGCCCTCCCTCTGCGGCGTTTCCCAGTGGATGCCGCCTTTAAATTAGGAACAAAATCCCCGTCAGGTTTGGAGCCAGCGAGCAGGAGGTGGGGATGGCAGCAGATTAGCAAGCCCCGGGGAGGAATGTCGCTAATCCTGCCTCCAGGACGCAGCTCGGCTCTCCTTGCTGTGCGGCCAAGGCCGCCGGACCGAGGGGCAGCCAGAAGGTGGCTTCCTTCTCTTGGTCTGGAAGGTGGCTGGGAGAGAGGGCAACACTTGTGGATTCAAGAGTTTTGTAGATTCAAGAGTTCAGTCTCTGGGAAGCAAGATCTTTGTCTTCTGAATGTAGAAACCCGTGTGTCTGAGTTGTGTTGTGGGGGCGGTTGGAGCTCAGCTGATGTTGTGACAGCAGGGCTGAGTGTGCAGGGCTTGGCTTCCCCTGGGCATTGGGTTGTCCTGTCCTCTGCCCCACTGCCGGGTGACCGTGGTGGCCCCGCTGGCCTCAGCTGCTGTGGTTTCGGGTTCAGCTCAGCTCTTCGGGGAGATGTTCTCCTGTGGTGGTGGCAGCCCCTGTCCAGGGAGGTGGGGGACACCATGTGATGCTGAAGGCTGTGCAGGACCACTTCGGTGGGACCTGGGGCTGCCGCTTCCTTCGCCAGTGCTGCAGGGCAAAGCCGCCACCGCCACCCTGACCAGGGCCTCCACCTCGCCCCTGGCCATGCCCGGGAAGCGTGGGTGCAGCCCTGGGTGACGGCGTGACCTCCCCGCAGGAGTACATGCACATGATGGGCCTCAGCAACTGGTTGCACTGGAGCGCCTGGTTTCTCATGTTCTTCCTCTTCCTCCTGGTGTCCGTGTTTTTCGTCACTGTGCTCTTCTGTGTCGAGGTGAGTGCCTTTCCCCAGGCCACTGTTTTGCAGGCCAGAAGCTCTGTGCTGGCAGGGCACAGGGATGACAAGGCTCCTCTGCTGTGGGCTGGACCGTCCTGGTATCTCAGGACTCCTCCATGTGCGTAGTGAAGGCTGGAGTTGGCCTTTTCCAGAGCTGGGTGGGCAGAGCTGCCCCCCACAGCTGCCTTTCACGGCAGGGGTGACCTCCTCAGGAGGGGGCTGAGGGGTGGGAGCCCCACGGGCACCGGGGAGGCCTAGGCAGTCCCACTCAGAGCAGGACCACCCCGCTCCTGCAGCCTTGCGTGCCCTTGGAGGGACTTGAGCTCTCCTCTCTGCTTGTACCCACACCATGAGAAGCAGGAGGTGGCTGCCTGGATGCTGAGCAAGGCGTCCTCTGCCTCTTAGACCCTGCATCACACAAGGGCAACCCATATTTCTTCCCTCTGGAGTGGTCTAGGAGGGCCTGGGCATTCTCACCCGTCTCTCAGTTTGTCTTTAACCCATGGAGAACATCAGGTCTCGGCTGTCCACACGTGCCTGCAGCCATGGCCGGCTTCGCCAGCCCTAGGCGTAACCAGATTTTCTCGGTAGGTGAGCAAACAGGGAGCGGTGCTCACCAACAGCGACCCCACGCTGGTGTTCGCCTTCCTCGCCATCTTCTCCATCTCCTCCATCTCCTTCAACTTCATGGTGAGCACCTTCTTCTCGAGAGGTGAGTCCCTCCCCGGCTGCCTCCTTGGGTTGCTGACCCGCAGGACTGGGGGGGCGTTACGGGCCTCGTGCTGTAAAATCTTCAGTTAGTTTTGGTTGGGAGGCAGCTCTGGAGGCCTTCGGTCCATCCCGCTCAAAGCAGGGCCAGCTCCAGAGTTACGTGAGGTTGCACAAGGCTCTGTGTTGGATAACTTGCTTCGACATGCGGAGCGGGGGCCTTTCTTCCCTTTTTTGGCTGCATTTTCCCCACGGTGCGTGGGAAGGGATGTGTGTACTGTCACTTCCCAAACCAGACAAGCTCATGCATTAGGGCATCATCTGGCTGTCTTGGTCCCAGGACGCTCCGGTCTAGGATGGGCAGGGTGCTTCTGCAGCTTCCCACCGCGGGGTCGGGGTCCGGCGCTGTTCCTGCCTTGCCACGGGAATTGGGCAACTCCTCATCCTGCCCCCCTGTAACCATCCTTTGTGCAAAAGGCTTGAATCTTCATGGATGGAAAGCTGGTGAGAAATATTCGGTGGCATCACCGTATTATTGATGTTTTCCCTCCTGCTTTTCTCTGTGCTGGCAGCAAACGTCGCGGCTGCCGCTGGTGGCTTCCTCTACTTTTTCTCCTACATCCCTTACTTCTTCATCTCGCCCCGCTACGACCTGATGTCCCACAGCCAGAAGCTGGCGTCCTGCCTCATCTCCAACGTCGCCATGGCCATGGGGGCACAGCTCATAGGCATGTTTGAAGGAAAAGGTGAGCAAGTGCCTCCCGTCCCTCGGGAGAGGAGCCAGCCTTTTTTTGTGGTGGGTCGGGACTGGCTTGCGCGTGGTGTGAAGGGTGGAAAGAAGTCAGGGAGAAGCACTTTCCTGCTCCTGATGAGAGCAGGAGGGCTAATTGCTGATTGCTCCCGCAGGTCTTACCAGCACCAGGGCTCTGCCCCTCTGAACCCATGCCCCAGGCAGTCTGGGTTGTGCAAAATGCCATCATCGCTTTAGTTACCAAGTGAATTCTGTTCGAAGGGATGGGAATCCATTGCATTTCCTCCTTCCCAAAATATATCTTTAATTTCTATGTTAATAAGAATTTGCTGTTGGTTCCAGCAGCGGCCATGCTATTGCAAAGTGGTGGCACTAAAAAGGTGGCTGCGGTGACGGGGGGGGCAATGGCTGGAGAAGAGTTTGCTTCTTCCCAGGGCAGCTGCAGAGGATGTGATGGAAGAAGCGTGATGGGGTGGGGAGCCTCGAGATGTCAGCGCGCTTTCTTCTGTGTCTTTTCCCTCCATCCGTAGAAGGGATTGTAGAGCCGTGCATGGGCTCCTCATCACCGAGCAGTGAATTAGGACAGGGGTGCTATCTGACAGTCTTGGAGAGCACTTTGTCCTTCTGGGGATGCAGAGGTAGGCAGTGCCCCGTGTGCGTTGCAGGGACTGGCATTCAGTGGAGGGACCTCATGAAACCCGTCAGCGTGGACGACAACTTTACCTTAGCCCAAGTGCTGGGGATGCTGCTCCTGGACTCGGCGCTCTACGGCATGGTGGCCTGGTACGTGGAGGCCGTCTTTCCAGGGGAGTACGGCGTGCCTCAGCCGTGGTACTTCTTCTTGACGGTGAGCACTGCTTACGCACCCCTTCCAGCGGGCTTGATGGGCATGTCTCGGGGATGGTCCCTGCTTCTGTGCTCCGCAGTGGGCTAGACTAACGTACAAGGGTGGCACCATCTGGCCTCCAAAATCAAGGGGTCTGCAGCATGTTCTCAGTAAAGGCTGATGCAGCTGTATTTTTTTACTGAATATGAAGGTCTTCTTGGCTTTAAATCTTTATCCTGACACTTGTTGGCATGCAGGGTGTTGTTAAGTGTCTCCATGCCCCAAGCGAAGGCATTGGAGAGAAGCCCCGGCTGGGAGCAACCAGATCCAGTCATTTGAAACTCCCCCAGCAGGTGGACCTGGGTGGTCTGCCTCCCGCTGCCAGCCCCGACGTGCTAGCGCCAGGGGATGGGTGGTGACTGTCACCCCGTCAGCTGAGCTGCCCTCACTCTGCCAAGTCAAATGCTTGGCATCACCGTCAGCGGCTGTAGCTGCGGTCATTACCGCAGCTCAGCTGGCTGCTGAGGATTCATTAAGCCACAGCGACACAGTCAATTTTGATCCTGTGGCCGTATCCCTTGTTATTTGATCGGGAGGTTTTTCCTCCTCCCCTCTAAATTCCTTATCCCAGCATGGTTTCACTCCAGCATCCCACTCCCTCTTGCAGCTAGACCAGGGTGGCGGAGATACAGCTGTCTGCCAAAAGCCACAGCGGGATGCTGATTTTGGGCCCGGGAGTTGTTGAATTGCTATTTCCACAGGGATTTAAGGTCCCAAACACTTACTTTCATTCCTGGAGAGCCTGGTCAAAAAAAAGGCTGTAATTGCAGCAGCTGGACCCCAGGCTTTTTGCCTTTAGTGTGTGTCGAGGTTTTTGGAGGGGTTGATCCTCCATTGCGTGGGCTTTTCTGGGCAGGGAGCTTCTGCCTGAGCAGTTTTGCTTCTCATCGAAGTACTGACCTTTTCCGTGGGAATGAAGATGGGGAAAAGCTGCCTGTGTCATCACGGGCAATCCTGCTGTAAGGGAGAACCGGGGGAAGGCAGCAGGGCAGGAGGAGCGGTTTCATCCTCTGTCTGACCTGCCTGCTGAAGATGTGCTGGTTGGCAATTCCCAGGCCAAGGAGAGTGGTCTTGCAGATCCCTGGGAGGCATCTGCGTGGGAGGAGGAGGGTGGACGGGGCTGGGGGGTCTCTGCCTGTGCCTGAGTTTCTCTCTCGCTGCCTTCTTCCATCAGCCCTCATACTGGTGCGGGCGCCCCAGGACTGTTGTGGGAAAAGAGAAGGAGGAGGAGGAGGACCCTGAGAAAGCCCTGAAGAGCCAGTACATTGAGGAGGAACCTGCCGACCTCGTGTCAGGAATCAAAATAAAGCACCTTTCCAAGGTACCGACTGTCCGGCACAGCACAAACACATCATAATGTTGGTTTTTGTAAAAACTGCTGCCTGCAGGCAGCTTCCTTATCATTTTGCTGCCCTCCTCACCCAGGGCTGTGTTGCTTGACTGCTGTAAGACAGGTAAGGCTCTTCCCGAGAGCTGGCTGCATTTTGTGGCGGGCTGAAGTGTTAGGTACTTGCAGGTGCAGTGACATCTATATTTAAACTGAATTAGACCTGTTGTCTAATGCCGACACCACATGAGCATCACGGGCTTTGACTGCCGGGTCAAGCGGAGGGGGCAGGTCTGAGAGCGCCTGCCTCGAGTGCAGCATCAACTCGTTACCGTGATCTCCGCAGGTCTTCAAAGTGGGAAACAAGATGAAAGAGGCAGTCAAGGACTTAACGGTGAACATGTATGAAGGGCAGATCACCGTCCTGTTGGGTCACAACGGTGCTGGGAAGACCACCACTCTGTCCATGCTCACAGGTAGGAGCCGCATCCTGCTGTGGGGCTGATGGCTTGACTTGCAAAGAGGAGCTGAACCCCACCTCTGAGGTAGGGGAGGGGTTTTTGCTCTTCCCTGGAGCACCTTCGGTTCACTGAGCTGTTGGCCAGGGATGCCGGGATAGTGAGAGGCATGTTGCTGCCTGGGGAGATGGAGGGAGGGTGGGGGTCCCTGCTCAGCCCTCCATGAGAGTGGGGGAAATGACAGCCAGTCTTTGTGTTGGAGGGTCCTGAGAAGAGAAAGGACCTGCTGTAAGACGGGTCTCTGTAGGTTTTGCCGTGATAAGGCGGAGAGGGTACGGGCCAAGAACTGGTCTTCATCGTTTCTGAGCTGCTGAGCTCCGGGCAGCCTATTTTGGCATGGTGGACATGGTGACCTTTGGTGGGCCTTTCTTCCCTGTTCTCTGTCACTCTGTGCTGCTCCTGCCAGCCCAGGGTGCTCACGGGACCTTCCCTGGAGGTCTGCCCTGGCCTCGCCTGGACCTCTGCCAGGCTGAGAGCCAGGCTTGCCTCCCCGCTTCACTCCTTGCCTGCCCGCTCTGGCAGCACTGCCAGGTCCATCTCCCGCCTATGGATGCCATGCAGCCCACCCTGCGGGCGGGAGGAGAAAGCTGCCATACCCCAGCTTGAGCAAGAGACTGGCTTGCTCTGACTTTTGGCAGAAAGCTGCGTGGGGGGGGGGGGGGG